>NC_084751.1:35375799-35425799 GCF_033978785.1 Entelurus aequoreus | reverse complement strand
AGTTATTCAAATGAGTCCCGGGTGTTTGATGTCCCTCCTCGCGGCGTTGTTATTGATTCATCTCTCAATATCTACTGTACTTACGGATATGATCATAGACCTGACCTGTGTGTTGCTTTTCTACAAGTATGTGGGAGTTGTGTTCTTGGTACAAACGTTCTGACGTTCAACTGGTCAAGGAGCTCCTTGTTGAACGCTGTTTCCCACCTGACGGTTTGCTGACTTATTAAGGCTTTTTTCTTAGTCGTCTTAGTCACAAAAGGGCTCAAAAGTAGCAGCTCATGTGACCTCATCAGACCTGAGTGCTTGGTTAGTGATATTAAATAACATAAAATTATATGATTAAAAATATAATATAATTTAAAAAATACAACTAAACAAAATGAGGTTGTATTTGTATTTGTAAGTGAGAATTTCAGTAGTTGATAACAATGCCAATAAATTTTCATGATTTTTGACACTTACCATATTTTCCGGACCGTAGGGATTATAAGGCGCACTGCCGATGAATGGTCTTTTTTCAATCTTTTTTCATATATAAGGCGCAATAAAGGAGTCATATTATTATCATTTTTTTCTAAATGTAAAACACTTCCTTGTGGTCTACACAACATGTAATGGTGGTTCTTTGGTCAAAATGTTGCATAGATTATGTTTTACAGATCATCTTCAAGTCGCTTTCTGACAGTCGCTTCCGGATGCGCCGTTTTGTGGGCGGTCTTATTTACGTGGCTCACCTTCGGCAGCGTCTTCTCCCCGTCATCTTTGTTTTAGCGGTGTAGCGTGCAACGACGGGAGTGGAAGAAGTGTCAAAAGATGGAGCTAACTGTTTTAATGACATTCAGACTTTACTTAAATCAATAACGGAGCAGCATCTTCTCATCCGGAAACAACAACAAGGCCGGAAATGTGTACCGTGAAAAAACGTCCAACCGGAACTCTAATAACTAAAGTTCCTTGGGTGAATAATTTAATATCACTACACCGGTATGTTTTAGCGCTTTCATGGCGAGTTTACTGACAGAAATAAGTAAGAACTTTACACTACTTTATGACTGTCCCATAACAAGAAGATAGAGGAAAAAGAAGAAACTTATCAGCTACGGTGTCGGCACGGACTACAAAGGCGGACGCGTACAATTTTTCAGGATTTATGCAGATCCCAAATACAGATCAGCAGGTACTAGAAGGTAAGAAATGTTGCTTTTGCATAATATTGCGAAACAAAACGCCGGATAATATGTCTTACCTTATACACACACCATAATAATACTTGTATGTTGAAGCACAGTACAATCCATCAAGCGGTGCAGCTTCATAGCTTACCAAAGTCGTACTAAAACATTTTGATATATTTTTGAGCTCTGTGTGTAATGTTCTATATTTTCAATGGAACATGTAACATGTTGGTGTTGTTTACTTGAGTCATAGTGCAGTCTCCACGTACAGTATCTCTTATGTTTGACTGCCATCTACTGGTCACACTTATCATTACACCATGTACCAAATAAAATTGCTTAGAGGTCGGTAAGCAAAACCAGAATTATTCCGTACATTAGGCGCACCGGGTTATAAGGCGCACTGTCGAGTTTTGAGAAAAAAAAAAGATTTTAAGTGCGCCTTATAGTTCGAAAAATACGGTATGTCATTATTTTTAAATGTATTTGGAACTTCAAACTGATCTTTTCGTACATTTAAACACTAGCCATTCACTAGCCATTTTAAAATAACTTCTATGTAAGAAATGCCCTCCAAAGCATCTTATAAATGGTAAAATCTCTTCACCCCCCCAAAAGGGCCCCCTTAACCCCAATACAAACCCAATAAAAAATTTTTAAAAACTGAACCCATGTTCTTTTAAATTCACTACTTTTTAAAAAACTGTTTCAAAGTGTCAAGTAAGATCACTGCTTCAATATCTTTTAACACAGAACTGTCAGTATCAGTTGCCAAGAGGTAACTATACATAAAAAGAAACAACACTCCGGCTTCCTCCCACCTCCAAAGACATGCACCTGGGGATAGTTTGATTGACAACACTAAATTGGCCCGAGTGTGTGAATGTGAGTGTGAATGTTGCCTGTCCATCTGTGTTGGCCCTGCGATGAGGTGGAGACTTGTCCAGGGTGTACCCCGCCTTGCTCCTGAATGCAGCTGGGATAGGCTCCAGCACACCCCGCAAACACGAAGGGGACAAGCCGTGGGAAATGGCTAGATTAAAATGTTGGCTCAATTTTTTTAAGACAGCAGGCGTTCTTCTTTGGCACTGACTCATTGCAGTGAGGGAAAAGTGTTGCACAGTATTTTATACTGAGAAAAGCAGGTATTAATGTACAAAACCCAAAACCAGTGAAGTTGGCACGTTGTGTAAATGGTAAATAAAAACAGAATACAATGATTTGCAAATCCTTTTCAACCTATATTCAATTGAATAGACTGCAAAGACAAGATACTTAACGTTCGAACTGGAAAACTTTATTATTTTTCGCAAATATTAGCTCATTTGGAATTTGATGCCTGCAACATGTTTCAAAAAAGCTGGCACAAGTGGCAAAAAATACTGAGAAAGTTGAGGAATGCTCATCAAACACTTATTTGGAACATCCCACAGGTGAACAGGCTAATTGGGAACAGGTGGGTGCCATGATTGGGTATAAAAGCAGCTTCCATGAAATGCTCAGTCATTCACAAACAAGGCAAGGCGAGGCAAGGCAACTTTATTTGTATAGCACTTTTCATACACAAGGCAGACTCAAAGTGCTTCACAGACAACAAAGTGAAATAAAAGAAAGTAAAAGCAAAATTAAAAATGCAGACAATAAAAATAAAAACAGTGCGGACGTTAAATAAAAGTTAAAAGATTAAAAGATTTAGCTGAAAGCTAAGGTGAACATAAAAGTTTTCAGTCTAGTTTTAAAAGTAGTCAGAGTTGGGGAAAGTCTGACATAATCAGGAAGTTTATTCCAGCTATTTGTTGCATAGTGACTGAATGATGCTCTCCCTTGATTTGAGTTTACTCTTGGAACCGCTAACAGATTGGTCTCAGAAGATCTTAGTCATCTAGAGGGCTTATATAGTGGGAGCATATCAGTGATATACTTCGGCCCTAGACCATGTAGTGATTTATATGTGAGCAGGAGGATTTTGAAATCAATTCTCTGATATACAAGGAGCCAATGTAAGGATTTAAGAATTGGTGTAATGTGCTCACATTTTTTGTTCTTTGTTAGAACTCTAGCAGCAGCGTTCTGAACAAGCTGTAGCTGCCTGACAGTTTTTTTTGGGAAGACCTGCAAGGAGACCATTACAATAGTCCAGCCTACTGGTAATAAAGGCATGTACACGTTTTTCTAAGTCTTGAGGATGGGGCAAGGGTCACCACTTTGTGAACAAATGCGTGAGCAAATTATCGAACAGTTTAAGAACAATATTTCTCAACGAGCTATTGCACGGAATTTAGGGATTTCACCATCTACACACTCCGTAATATCATCAAAATGTTCAGAGAATCTGAAGAAATCACAGAACGTAAGCGATGATATTACGGACCTCTGATCCCATCAAAAAGCGACATCAGTGTGTAAAGGATATCACCACATGGGCTCAGGAACACGTCAGAAAACGACTGTCAGTAACTACAGTTTGTCGCTACATCTGTAAGTGCAAGTTAAAACTCAACTATGCAAAGCGAAAGCCATTTATCAACAACACCCAGAAACGCCGCTTGCTTTGCTGGGCCCAGGCTCATCGTGTCAACTTCACTGGTTTTGGGTTGTGTATTTTCTGTGCGTTGGTATCGACTTAGTATCGAGCAGCTGAGTTCAGCATGTTGCTTTAGTTATGTGTGCTGTTTTCGAAGAAGTTGTATTAGCTACCTAAATAGTGTGATAATGTATCAGATTAAGAGCTGGAATATGACAAACGAACAAAGGAAGATAATGTGTGACATGCAGTGTCATATGAGTTCTTTTTTTGTGACACGTTCAATACAAAATGACGAGACGCTTTTTGTGTGTATTGATCTTCGCATAGAAGTAACAAGTCTTCGAATCATCAAGACCACAGCAGTATTACAACGAAAGGGTGCTAATTGTATGGAGCAGTTATAGCGGAACACTGGTAAAGGTGTCATTATGATTTTATTTTTATTTTGAACATGTCCTTGTGGTCTACACAGCATGCAATGGGGGTGCTTTATTCAAAATGTGGCTTTACACATCATCGTCTACCCCAGGCTTGGGCAATTAGTTTGATTTGGGGAGCCAAATTTAGAGAAAAATGGATCTGGGGGCTGGTAGATCTATTTTTAGGAACACTAATACAAAACATCACAATAATGTCTTATTGAATGCTAAAAACGTTATGACAGACTGCCTGAAAAAACGGAATGGAATTTTTATTTTTTTTACTGAATGAGACACCCAGAATGTACATGAAAATAAAGAATGTGGGATTTACAATATTAACTATGAACAATAAAACACTAGGGGTGTAACGGTACGTGTATTTGTATTGAACCGTTTCGGTACGGGGGGTTCGGTTCGGTTCGGAGGTGTACCGAACGAGTTTCCACACGAACATATTAAGCTAAGCTAAAGTCTTAACAAGCTGCTCCGCTTCCTTCTGCCTGTCTTTGTCAGTGCACAGCACCCAGCATTGTCCCACCCACACAACCATCTGATTGGTTACATTCAGAGCGGTAACAGCCAATCAGCAGTGCGTATTCAGAGCGCATGTAGTCAGTGCTTAGCGTTTAGCAGGTAAGCATCAGGCAGCGGACTCTCCCCAAATTATAATAAACACCTCTCAGTCAACTACTAGTAACATCACTATGAGCCCGTTGATCTCCTAGAAATATAAACTACAGCTCAGCTCGCTCGCAGTCCTGGCTTGAGGTAAAGGCTAATTCGCTTTTAGCGTAACGTTAGCTCATTTTGCGGTGTGTGTGTGTGTGTGTGTGTGTGTGTGTTACGGACAGCAAAGCCCTGTCTGTCTGTTATTTCACTTTACCTTTTTCTGTGTTGATTGAGCTGTGTTGAAGCAGCAAAAAAGGATATTATTTTAATTGAAGAGTTTCTGTCTCTGATAGTTGATATAATAATGTAACTGCATCATTAAGCCTACATGAACTCCATGGTGTTCAGGGATGAATAGTCTCTCCTATTGCTATTGTACTATTTTTTTCCAGTAATAGTTACATTAATCATTAGTAATGCAGCAGCTTAGTTTTGAATGGCAGGGTCCCTGCTATCACATGTTGATACAAATATAACATTTACATAATAAAAATCAACTACAGGCTTCCCAAAGGCTGTAATAAATTAAGCATGATGAGTTGACTTGAAACTGTTTAATGTTGCACTTTTTATATGTAGAAGAAAAGTTTTGTCATTTTATTTAGTCTGAGCAACAACTTGAGGCAGTTTAATGTTGATCAACGTGGGCAGAATTATTATAGTGTTCCCAATGTTCAAAGGATAAAGCCATTGTTTACAAATTTGGTAAATAAATAACCAAAAAATTTATATTTTGTTGTTTTCTTACTGTACCGAAAATGAACCGAACCGTGACCTCTAAACCGAGGTACGTACCGAACCGAAATTTTTGTGTACCGTTACACCCCTATAAAACACTAAATATGAACGTCACACCCCCTCTCATCGACATATTTTACAATCAAGCGAAACACAACAAAAATGCAACAAACACAGCGAAATATGAACCCAAAGGGTAAAAAATAAACCCACCTACAATCTGATACATCTGATAAATCACTAAGCTATAGAACTTTCTTGTAAAAATCTCCTTCCGCGTCTGTCCCTGACACCCGCATTTCAGGCTGGACGCTCTGGAAACACTCTGTGGAAACACTCTGTGGAAACACTCCCCACCCACACTGCTTGGTGCCTTGTCTGAGCTGCTGTGACGTAGATTACAATAGTAACTAGTATATCGTGCAAAAGCGCAGATTCCAACCATTGAAATACTTTGTATAGTTCAAGACTTACGGTCATTGGAAAACATCACTGCACATCATAACGGCAGCTACAGTCCATTTTAAAGAACAAAACAACATTTTGGGGACTGTCCGGCGGGCCAGATTGAAAAGCTTAACGGGCCGCATGCGGCCCCCGGGCATTAATTTGCCCAGGTCTGATCTACCCACCTCTAGCTGACTCGCAACTGAGACATTTTAGTAGTGAGGTACGCGTCGCGCTAGATATAAAAAAATATCATAATTTACAATTATTTTCTTTTTTTTCCCCATTTATTTATTTATTTATTTCAGGCAATGACACAAAAAAATTATACAATTTAAAAAAAAGTACAAAGTAGACAACACATAATAATATTATACTATATTATTATAAGCTACTTTTTAGGGCTGCAACGATTAATAAATTAATTCGATTGAAGCTTAGATTTACAATATGTTGCTTTGATTATTCGTTTAAAGAGTGTAACTAATACAAATTGATAGACACTTGACTGAATGGAGTGCCAAAAAAGTATGTGGAAATAGTTTCCGCATGGTTGCTGCAATACAGCGGACATGAGAGCTGTGGCTTGTGAGTGCTGTGATCTGTGTGGTAGCGAGCAGCGGCAATTTTAGATGTTTTCATTTTTATTAATTCACACTTGTTAAATGTGCAATTTCAATGTTGACTATAGAAATTTATTGGAAAAAAAGAATAAAAGCAAGCAGAAAATTGTTGCTTATTTCAACAATTTTCCCTAAAATACGCATTGAGGCTATAAAACAGACCTGGGCAAATTAAGGCCCGGGGGCCACATGCGGCCCGTTAAGATTTTCAATCTGGCCCGGCGGACATTCTCAAATATACATAATCTATGCAACATTTTGACCAAAGAACCACCATTACATGTTATGTAGACCACAAGGAAGTGTTTTAAATTTAGAAAAAAAAGAAAAAAGAATCCTTTATTGCGCCCTATAATCCGGTGCGCCTTTTGTATGAAAAAACATCGAAAAAAGTCCATTCATCGGCAGTGCGCCCTATAATCCGGTGCGCCCATAGTTGCCAACCTTGAGACCTCCGAATTCGGGAGATGGGGGCGGGGGTTGGTTTGGTGGTAGCGGGGGTGTATATTGTAGCCCGGAAGAGTTAGGGCTGCAAGGGATTCTGGGTATTTGTTCTGTTGTGTTTATGTTGTGTTACGGTGCGGCTGTTCTCCCGAAATGTGTTTGTCATTCTTGTTTGGTGTGGGTTCAGAGTGTGGCGCAAATTTGTAACAGTGTTAAAGTTGTTTACACGGCTACCCTCAGTGTGACCTGTATGGCTGTTGACCAAGTATGTATGGCATTCAATTGTGTGTGTCTGTAGAAGCCGCAGACAACATGTGACTGTTTGGGTGGTGGGGGCGGGGTTTGGTGGTAGCGGGGGTGTATATTGTAGCCCGGAAGAGTTAGGGCTGCAAGGGATTCTGGGTATTTGTTCTGTTGTGTTTATGTTGTGTTACGGTGCGGATGTTCTCCCGAAATGTGTTTGTCATTCTTGTTTGATGTGGGTTCAGTGTGGCGTATATTTGTAACAGTGTTAAAGTTGTTTATACGGCTACCCTCAGTGTGACCTGTATGGCTGGTGACCAAGTATGTCTTGCAGTCACTTACGTGTGTCTGTAGAAGCCGCAAACAACATGTGACTGTTTGGGTGGGGGGCCGGGATTTGGTGGTAGCGGGGGTGTATATTGTAGCCCGGAAGAGTTAGGGCTGCAAGGGATTCTGGGTATTTGTTCTGTTGTGTTTATGTTGTGTTACGGTGCGGATGTTCTCCCGAAATGTGTTTGTCATTCTTTTTTGGTGTGGATTCACATTGTAGCGCAAATTTGTAACAGTGTTAAAGTTGTTTATACGTCCACCCTCAGTGTGACCTGTATGGCTGTTGACCAAGTATGTCTTGCAGTCACTTACGTGTGTCTGTAGAAGCCGGAGACAACATGTGACTGTGCCGGCACGCTGTTTATATGGAGGAAAAGCGGACGTGACGACAGGTTGAAGAAGATGTTAAAGGCAGTGCCATCACGGCACGCCCTTAATATTGTTAGCCAGGTGAAAATCGGGAGACATTCGGGAGAATGGTTGCCCCGGGAGATTTTCGGGAGGGGCACTGAAATTCGGGAGTCTCCCGGAAAAATCGGGAGGGTTGGCAAGTATGGGTGCGCCCTATGGTCCGAAAAATACGGTATCTCAATCTACAGCTGAAGCAAGCATGAATATGAAAGGCAAACTAAAACACAATAAACAAATGTGTTTATTAACACCGGAGACAATCATGATATCAGTCAGTAATGCGATACCAGAGTAGAGCTGAAACTAATGAGCACCTTAATTATTCATGGGAAAAGGGCACATTTTAATGAAGCTTTAAATCATTTAGTGGATAAATGGCAGCAAATTGGCGAGAGAGACAAATTTCACAAACATCATTGTGTTTTTCTGCAAATGTATTCGATTAATATTTTTTGGGAGACGTGCACTATTTTGCACTGACATACTGTATGTGCAATGACATCAGCGTGAGTTACCCGTTACTGCCAAAGTTTCATGATGGGATGGTGAGCATAAAGCAAGGTAACTAATTAACAAACTCTAATTGTATGGGAAGAAACTGCCAGATATGCAACAAACTGATCCAATAAAGCAACACAATATTGTGACTTGCAATCAAGAGACTGGTGCACTGCTATTGCCTTGGTAACCACAGATCATCTTTTGACGTTGTCCATTAAAGTGTCTCATGTCGCATGAAGCTACTTGGTAGCATTCTGTGGAAACTTTTGATTTGTTGCTTTAAAGTTAACTTTTTGTCGGATTGTCAGTTAAAAATCAGATAAAAAGCATTAAAAAAAGCGACGTTACTAACGCAGGATGTGGGAACAAATAAAGACTGGCAATATATCACAATAAAAAATGTGCATGTCAACTGTCTAATCAAAAACGTATGCTTGTTTCTTGTGTAGGCAAAGTAGGAACAACACAGTGTAACAATATATCAACACAATTGTCATCCTCCCACTTAGCTCAGACTGACCTTCTATTCCTGTCTACAGTGTTAAGCCTTCTGGGTAAAGTAGTATATAAATATGTACTTCCTAACTTACTTGTATTTATATTGTATATTTATTTAGCATTTATTTATCCAGGGTAAGACAATTAAGAACATATTTTAATGTGTATTGCTGACCTAGCAAAGAGGCAGCCTTTGCATGGCAGAGATGTTGAAGTATGATGATAATCTCTCATTGTCGTTCATTTAGCAACAAAAAATAGCGCTATAGATCGCTCTCAACAGTTCACAGATGCTCTTAAAGTGCAGGGGTAAATGTGCTGGAACATAAATTAATGTGTTAGATGGGCTAACACTTTTTAATCGTAAAACAAACATGGAGAATGCCTGCAACTTGTAGACGATAGAGCAGACAGCAGACAATAATGAAGCCTTTGGTGGTGTTTCTCTATATAATTATTATTATAGCAATTAAATTATAATCAGTTTGAAGTACATTTTAAGAGACTTGTGTCCGTGCTGTTTCCTTGGCAATATATATATACATACATATATATATATATATATATATATATATATATATATATATATATATATATATATATATATATATATATATATATATATATATATATATATATATATATATATATATATATATATATATATATATATAGGTCAGGTTAGGTCAGGAAAAAACACAGAGGCTATTTCATCCCTACAAGCCTGTTTCGCAGGGATCCCCTGAAAATCCCCTAAAGAGCAGGGAAACCTGCAAAACAGGCTTGTAGGGATGAAATAGCCTCTGTGTTTTTTTCTGACCTAACGTATATTCTGCTCTACACCGGTATTGAGCACTGTATAACGGATAAACCACAGTAACCTCGACTATGTATATATATATATATATATATATATATATATATATATATATATATATATATATATATATATATATATATATATATATATACTGTATTTTTCGGACTATAAGTCACAGTTTTTTTCATAGTTTGGCCGGGGGTGCGACTTATACTTAGGAGCGACTTATGTGTGAAATTATTAACATATTACCGTAAAATATTAAATAATATTATTTAGCTCATTCACGTAAGAGACTAGACGTATAAGATTTCATGGGATTTAGCGATTAGGAGTGACAGATTGTTTGGTAAACGTATAGCATGTTCTATATGTTATAGTTATTTGAATGACTCTTACCATAATATGTTACGTTAACATACCAGGCACGTTCTCAGTTGGTTATTTATGCCTCATATAACGTACACTTATTCAGCCTGTTGTTCACTATTCTTTATTTATTTTAAATTGCCTTTCAAATGTCTATTCTTGGGGTTGGGTTTTATCAAATAGATTTCCCCAAAAAATGCGATTTATACTCCAGTGCGACTTACATATGTTTTTTTCCTTCTTTATTATGCATTTTCGGCCGGTGCGACTTATACTCCGGAGCGACTTATACTCCGAAAAATACGGTGTATGTATATATATATATCCATCCATCCATTTTCTACCGCTTATTCCCTTCACCGATATATATATATATATATATATATATATATATATATATATATATATATATATATATATATATATATATATATATATATATATATATATATATATATATATATATATATATATATATATATATATATATATATATATATATATATGTGTGTGTTTACATATTACAATAATAAATATTATAATTGAATATTAAGAGTATGTGAAAGTTTATCTCCTACCTTGTTTACTTTCATGACGACCTCTTTAAAGCTCTGTAATCAGAATTATCAAGTTAAAGTTAAAGTTAAAGTACCAATGATTGTCACACACAAAGCAGCTAAAAGTCAAACATGGATAAGTGTAGAGAGAGTGTTTTACATTTTCCCATCATGCCTTGCAATGGATTTAAATGGATGTTTTTTATTTTTATTTTTATTTTTACAATATCCACAAAGTTCAGTGAGTATGTTGAGTTATGTGTGACCATGTGTGTTGACTTTTTGTGCTGGTTGAATTTTCCCCCCGCACCATAACTAGGAAAGGTTGTTTGGATTGGGTAATATTAGTAAATGCTGTGTTTGCAATGTCACTGACCTGAGTTTCTTATAATGTTCACAAGTTGGTGGCAAATTGGCATCTTTCAGACCCCTGGGTATTTTAGTTCAATATGAAACACGCCACACGACCAGGTTGCTTATTGACATTGCTCTCTGGTCGTCGTCTAGGCCGTGGTTTGGACATCCATGCTTTCGACAAACAAGCTCCATGACTCAGCGGGAAATTGGCAATAAAAACAAAAACATGTTGTGTCTGTTGTTCGCTGCCAGGGCTACAGGCAGGTGTCAGTAAAAGTAATGCTTGTCATTTCCTGCAAGCAGCGCGACGTGCGCCACACCTCAGCTGATGTGATGGACTGACAGATTTCCTGCTTCACACATCACTCAGTCCAAAGATTATAAACAAGCTTTTCTTGCAGACATATACTTCATTTGTTTTAATTTGCTTTCATTCAAACACATAAATGATTAGTAGGGATGTTCTGGTCAAAATTGAATGTCGCCAATTCCGATCATCCATGAGTGAGATTGGTTAATACTGATCACATGTATTGATTGCAAATGTTTTAATGTATGAGTGCTACCAATTATAAACAAATGTTTGATCTCGTTCTTAACTCTTCCTCGTATGCCTGGCCGCTGCACAGCAACAGACATTGTTGTATCATCCTCTCTCTAAGGATTATTAATAATCTACCTGTTGATAACTGCTTACTTTCTACACTTCTTTAACTTTACTAATAACTGAATGTACTTATTGAGTTAATGTTAAAAATAATTCACACACAAAGTATTGTAATTACCGTATTTTCCGGAATATAAGGCGCACTTAAAATCCTTTCCCCCCCTCAAAACTCAACAGTGCGCCTTATAACCCAGTGCGCCTAATATACGGAATAATTCTGGTTTTTCTTACCGACCTCGAAGCAATTTTATTTGGTACATGTTTTAATGATAAGTGTGACCAGTAGATGGCAGTCAAACATAAGACATACGTGTAGACTGCACTATGATGGCAATAGGGCTCAAGTAAACAACACCAACATTTTATATGTTCCATTGAAAATATAGAACATTACACAAGGCGCTCAAAAATGTATCAAAATGTTTTAGTACGACTTTGGTAAGCTATGAAGCCGCACCGCTTGTTGTGCTTCAACATGCGAGTATTATTAGGGTGTGTGTATAAGGTAAGACATATAATCTGGCGGTTTGTTTCACAATATTATGCAAAAGCAACTCTTCTTACCTTCTGGTACCTGCTGATCTGTATTTGGGATCTGCATAAATCCTGAAAAATTGTGCGCATCCGACTTTGTAGTCCGTAGTAGTTGATAGTAGTTGATAGTAGTTGATAAGCTTCTTCTTTTTCTCTATCTTCTTGTTATGGGACATTTATCCTCCGCTGTTGCCATTTCTAATATAAAGTAGTGTAAAGTTCCTACTTATATCTGTCAGTAAACTCGCCATGAAAGCGCTAAAACATACCGGTGTAGTGAGTTTACTTTATTCACCCAAGGAACTTTAGTTATTCGAGAGTCCTGTTTTTCACGGGAAACATTTCCGGTGTTGTTGTTTCCGGATGAGGATATGCTGCTCTGTTATTGATTTAAGTAAAGTCTGAATGTCATTAAAACAGTTAACTCCATCTTTTGACACTTCTTCCACTCCCGTCTTTGCACGCTACACCGCTACAACAAAGATGACGGGGAGAAGACGCTGCCGAAAGTGAGCCACGTAAATAAGACCACCCACAAAACGCCGCATCCGGAAGCGACTGTCAGAAAGCGACTTGAAGATGATCTGTAAAACATAATCTATGCAACATTTTGACCAAAGAACCACCATTACATGTTATGTAGACCACAAGGAAGTGTTTTACATTTAGAAAAAAAACCTAATAATATGACTCCTTTAATGCGCCCTATAATCCGGTGTGCCTTTTTTATGAAAAAAGATAAAAAATAGACCAATCATCGTCGGTGCGCCTTATAATCCGGTGCGCCCTACGGTCCGGAAAATACGGTATTATTCTGACCTTTTTTTTGTCAGATTTATTTTCCCACAATCCTTAGCAGATTCAAACATTCCAACATCAAAACACATCTGACTCATCCTGGACATTCAACCTAACAATTTTCACAGTTTCGATACCGCTTTTTCCATAGTTTTTCTTTCGACTTCCTCTCCCACATTTTTCAACCAATTTTAACCATATATATATATATATATATATATATATATATATATATATATATATATATATATATATATATATATATATATATATATATATATATATATATATATATATATATATATACATATATATATATATATATATATATATATATATATATATATATATATATATATATATATATATATATATATATATTTATTTTTTAAAATTTTTTATACAGTACAGGTCACACCTTTTCTTTTCAATGCGTTTTCTTTATTTTCATGACTATTTACATTGTAGATTGACACTGAAGGCATCAAAACTATGACACTTTTGAAGTGAAAAGCCTTTCAGGTGACTACGTCTTGAAGCTCATCGAGAGAATGCCAAGAGTGTGCAAAGCAGTAATCAGAGAAAAGGGTGGCTATTTTGAAGAAACTAGAATATAAAACATGTTTTCAGTTATTTCACCTTTTTTGTGTTCATTCATAGTTTTGATGCTTTCAGTGACAATCTACATTGTAAATAGTCATGAAAATAAAGAAAAAGCATTGAATGAGAAGGTGTGTCCAAACTTTGGCCTGTACTGTATACATATAAAAGTTAAATGTGTTCAACCAGACTTTGCATTGAACAAGGGAAAATATTTTTTCTGAAATCATCACAAACTGTAGTGACAACTCTTGTGTCCTGTTTGCTACAGTAAACAGATTACCAAACCCTCCAATTTCACTTCTCTTAGAACTAATTTCTACATCAAAGTGCAATGAGTTTGCAATATTCGTCCATGATGCAGTTCAAGACATTAAAATGCAGATATTCCTATAAAACAAATAGCAACTCTGCAGCCAAATAGCCAGCTAGAGCTGGCCCATTTCGCTCCTGTCAATTACAAAACAGTTTAAAAAATTCATTCACAGTGTGAGTCCATCAACATGCTGCCTTGGTGAATTACCCACTAGATTTCTAAAGTGTGTACTGAGCAGTTTGCCACCACAATTCGCTTGTCTAGTTAACATCGCACTACAGACCGGAACATTTTCAATTACCTTAAAAACTGCTGGCATTAAGCTCCTCTTAAATAGTAGTAGTCTTTAACAACTGTCAGCCGATATCAAACCTGCCATAGTTAGGCAAAGTTCAAGAACAAGTTGTATACAAACAGCTTAGTGACTTTCTCCTGTTTAATGTTTGATACTTTCCAATTAGGCTTTAGGCCATACCACAGCGCTGAAACAGCTCTGATCATGGTGACGAATGATATCAGATGCAGGAAAAATCTCAGTCTTGGTTCTGCTGGACCTGAGCGCTGTGTTTGACACAGTTGACCATCTTATTAAATAGGTTAGAAAACTGGGTGGTAATATCCGGTTCTGCACAGGACAATCATTTGTTGACATTGGTAACTGTGTCTCTGACCAAATGGCTATGACCTGTGGGGTTCCACAGGGCTCGATTTTGAGACCCCTATTGTTCAACTTTTTCATGCTGCTACCAAACCAGCTGATACACAGCTTCAATACGTCCTACTACAACTATGCAGAAGACACTCTACGTGTCACTGACGGCAGGTGAACGTCAATCTGTTGATTCACTTTGTTGCTGCATCGAACGGATCAGTGTGTGGATGCAAAACTATTTTCTTCAGCTAAACTCAGACAAAACTGAAATGATTGTGTTTGGCCCACAGGAGCAAATACAAACTATTATTAGCCACCTTGAGACCCTCTCCCTAAAACCTAATGATCAGATTAGAAATCTACGGGTAGTAATGGACTCAGACTAAATCAGAGTTAGAAATACTAATCCATGCCTTTGTTTCCAGGGAGTTAAACTACTGTAATGACCTTCTCACTGGACTCTCTAAACGAGCTGTAAAGCAGCTGCAGTACATCCAAAATACTGCTGCTCGAGTACTAATTAGAACCAGGAAATACCACCATAATAGTCCAGTGCTTAGGTCACTGCACTGGCTTCCTGTTGACCAGAGAATAGACTTTAAAACAGCTATTTGTGTACAAGTCTTTTCATGGTCTTGTGCCAAAGTACATCTCTGAGAACCTCAGAGAGTGGTCTCCTGCTGGTGCCTAGAGTTCGGACAAAACATGGTGAGGCTGCGTTTCAGTTTCCATCCATCCATTTTCTACCGCTTGTCCCTTTCGGGGTCGGGGGGAGGCCCCCTCATCGCAGGGCCAACACTGATAGACAGACAACATTCACACTCACATTCACACACTAGGGCCGATTTAGTGTTGCCAATCAACCTATCCCCAGGTGCATGTCTTTGGGGGGTGGGAGGAAGCTGGAGTACCCGGAGGGAACCTACGCAGTCACGGGGAGAGCATGCAAACTCCCCACAGAAAGACCCCGAGCCCGGGGATCGAACCCAGGACCTTCTTATTGTGAGGCACATGCACTAACCCCTGTTTCACCGTGCTGCCCAGAATAGACATTAGTACAGCTATTTGTGTACAAGTCTTTTCATGGTCTTGTGCCAAAGTACATCTCTGACATGTTAGAACCAAATGAACCATCTCGAGCTCTGAGAACCTCACAGAGTGGTCTACTGCTGGTGCCTAGAGTCCTGACGAAACATAATGAGGCTGCGTTTCAGTTTTATGTTCTTAAAATCTGGAATAGTCTTCCAGAAGATGTGAGACGGGCCTCAACATTGGCAATGTTCAAAGCCAAGCTAAAAACACTTGTATCTATTTGTGCATTTGACTGCTGAAAGTATTTTATCGACACTATTTGACTTTAATTTTAACTTGATTGTTTTTACGATGATTGTATTTTATGATTTTAGGGATAGGTTGATTGGCAACACTAAATTGACCCTAGTGTGTGAATGTGAATGTTGTCTGTCTTTCTGTGATGACTCTGCGATAAGCTGGCGGCTTGTCCAGGGTGTACCCTGCCTTCCGCCCGAGTGCAGCCGGGATACGCTCCAGCAACCCTGCGACTAGCGGTAGAAAATGGATGGATTATTTTTATTTAGCTTTTTTGTAATTTTCTGTGTACTAATTGTGCTCTCTAAAAATGTTCCTTTCCTTGCCTTGCCTAGCATAAGAAGCTAAATGGCTGACTGAATGGTTTTGTAAGTGCGTTTTATGTAAACAATGTCACTGGTCTGTAGTGACGTGGCAACATTTATTGGCAGTTTGTGAAGCTCTTGAACCTGGAAAAAAACCATAAATTAGCCTCAGCATTGTATAAGCCGCGGGTTTCAAAGCGTGGGGAAAAAACTTACCTATTAGAGTTCAGAAATTACGATACATGCATACATGTTTTGTGGAGTGAGCAAGCATGCCTTGTTTCTGAATTGAAAATTAGGTGGCGACTTGTCTTCCGCCGAGTGCAGCAGGGATTAGGCTCCATCTATTTTCTACCGCTTGTCCCTTTAGGGGTCGCGGGGGGTGCTGGAGCATTGAAAGTTTCTTTAAACAGTTGATTTCTTTCAAATGAACGAAATGACTCTGAACTAGAGATGTCCGATAATGGCTTTTTTGCCGATATCCGATATTCTGATATTGTCCAACTCATAATTACCGATTCCGATATCAACCGATACCGATATATACAAGTTGTGGAATTAACACATTATTATGCCTAATTTTGTTGTGATGCCCCGCTGGATGCATTAAACAATGTAACAAGGTTTTCCAAAATAAATCAACTCAAGTTATGGAACAAAATGCCAACATGGCACTGCCATATTTATTATTGAAGTCACAAAGTGCATTATTTTTTTTAACATGCCTCGAAACAGCTGCTTGGAATTTGGGACATGCTCTCCCTGAGACAGCATGAGGAGGTTGAGGTGGGCGGGGTTGAGGTGGGGGAGAGGGGGGTAGGGGGTAGCGGAGGGTGTATATTGTAGCATCCCGGAAGAGTTAGTGCTGCAAGGGGTTCTGGGTATTTGTTCTGTTGTGTTTATGTTGTGTTACGGTGCGGATGTTCTCCCGAAATGTGTTTGTCATTCTTGTTTGGTGTGGGTTCACAGTGTGGCGCATATTTGTAACAGTGTTAAAGTTGTTTATACGGTACCCTCAGTGTGACCTGTATGGCTGTTGACCAAGTATGCCTTGCATTCACTTGTGTGTGTAAAAAGCCATAGATATTATGTAATTGGAATGGCACGCAAAGGCAGTGCCTTTAAGGTTTATTGGCGCTCTGTACTTCTCCCTACGTCCGTGTACCACTCCGTACAGCTGCGTTTTAAAAAGTCATAAAATTTACTTTTTGAAACCGATACCGATAATTTCCGATATTACATTTTAAAGCATTTATTGGCCGATAATATCTGCAGTCCGATATTATCGGACATCTCTACTCTGAGCAGTGTATGTGTGTCTTTAAGAGAACATGAGAAAACCTTCATTTTATTTCAGCTTTTAATCGCTCTTACACTGCAACACAAAGGACCTAAAAATCGTATAACAAACTGAAAGCAAAATACTTAAACCATGTTTCGTCCGTTTAATGTTCAAAGTTAGGCCCTGTAGTGTTTGGTATTAGCTTTCCTTGTTTTTTCAAAGCTGAGGCCCTGTAGTGTTTGGTATTAGCTTTCCTTGTTTTTTCAAAGCTGAATCTACCATCCTTAAAAGTGCTGAAAAGTGGCTTTTTGTGGCGTTCCCTAGCATGTGCATAATGGAGAGAATTCCGGATAACTGCTTGTGACTTCACGTCAGGTGTAGCTTAGTCAGACCAGTGAGAGAAACAACAATACTCTGGTATTTCTACATGCTGTCTTATAAAACCTACTTTAACTTTGCTGTTTTACTAAAGCACTTTTCCTCTCTTTCTTTCTCTGCACCCTGTGTTCTCTTCAACTCGCCTCATTAGAGAGGCACTGTGTTTGATTGCTCTCCCTGGTCTCTCCAAGATGCTGTGGAATAACAAAGTTCCCTACACACACAGGTGTTGAACACAGCAGAGAGCAGCTAGGAGGCACATGAGATAAGAGAGTCAGTTAGCATGCTGACAGTTAACATACACTTGATTGCCAAAGGTATGTGGCCACCCATCCAAATGATCAGAATCATGTGTCCTAATCACTTGGCCCGGCCACAGGTGTATGAAATCAAGCACTTAGGCATGGAGACTGTTTCTACAAACATTTGTGAAATAATGGGCCGCTCTCAGGAGCTGAGTGATTTCCAGCGTGGAACTGTCATAGGATGCCAACTGTGCAACAAATCCAGTCGTCAAATTTCCTCGGTCCTAAATAGGAAGATTTAGCCATGAATCTAGAAGTTGTTCATCTGTGACATTCAGTTTATATCCGGAAATGGAGACAAACACACACAACCTAAGATAATGTCTGCAGGGAGACTTTTCCTTCTTAACCCTTCGTGTGCATCATGATTAATGCTTCATCTAAACAGGAAGATATGAACATCCTATCAGTTGTCATTGCAGTGAGAGCAGACATTGTACAGTAAACGATTGTTTTATTTTGTTGATAGTGTGTATTTCTTGTTCAGCACTTAACAATACTGCTACATAATGCTACGGTATTTAACTAAAGCTGGATCTGTTTAGCACACAGCATCTATAACTTGTTGCTCACCCTCCTTATATTCAGGATCAACAATATAAGGTTCTGGATCATAATTTTTCCCAAAGTAATCGTTGTTGGCTCTCACAAAGTTTGCTGGATTAGCATTGTTGTTGGTGGGGAAGGGATCTGTCGTTCCGACCTCGACGGCACGGATCACATGACTAGCTTGCGCATTATCTCTCAAAATGGCTCGGGAATATATGTGAGATTTACACTATTTGGGTAACGTCTATTTATATGCAAACTTTGTATGTCTTTTTGGTGTCATACATCAGATATATATGAGTGGAAGTTGCGTCCTAGCAGCTCCACTGTAGACACGGCACAAGAGCCAAGCGTGCAGTTTTAATAAGTCACGTCCGTATCCTCTCTCCCCGCCTGCTCCCTGCCCAAACTGTTAAAGACAACAGATGATCAGATTAACACGTACCACCTGTGAAATCTAATCACCTGCCAGCTGTGTCTCGCCGTCAGCACTGCCACGCCCCCGTCTGATGGTGCTCTGTCCTCAGCACCATAGACAGAGGCGGTGACCTTTGCTCCTGCAGGCAGCGCTGGCAACATCTCCCTCCACAATATGATAATAGCTTCAATATAGAGGCAACTCGTTTTTCCACTCTACTGGAGTAATCCCTTGCCACACCATGCTTCAAATAATGTGTAATAATTGTTAAATTAAGTTTTATTTTCTATTATTATGTGGTGACTTCGATTCCGGGCCAAGGGTGATCAATGCTAATAACAACAATAATCTTGCCGCTATCTTCACTGCGACAATCAAGTTAATAATAAGTTAAATTGGCAGAAAAAACTTTGTGATGCACTTCATCTTCAACCCCTGCCTCATTAATAACATGTTTGCACATTGGTGAGCCTTTGCGGTGAGCTATATCAAAAGATAAAACACGAGACGTGCCAGTAATGGAGCACCACTTAATGCTAACAAGACTATTATCAGCTATCAGCGGCTGTCCGGGCAATGCTACGTGGAGATGAACTCTTCATCTTCATCATCAGTGCCACAGGACGTTGGTGAACCTTTGGTGTGAGCGATGTGGAATGACAACATGGGACGCACAATGCTAACAACACAAAATGCTAACAACTAGAGATGTCCGATAATGGCTTTTTTGCCGATATCCGATATTTCGATATTGTCCAACTCTTAATTACCGATTCCGATATCAACCGATACCGATATATACAGTCGCGGAATTAAGACATTATTATGCCTAATTTTGTTGTGATGCCCCGCTGAATGCATTAAGCCAGGGGTGTCCAAAGTGCGGCCCCAGGGCCATTTGCGGCCCGCAGCTAATTATTTACCGGCCCGCCACACGTTCTGGAAAATACTATTGTAAAAATAAAAAAGAACATTAAAAAAAGTGGAATGAGGTGAAATCTAACGAGAAAAAGTTGCAATGTTGACACAAAAGCTGCCATGCAGGCTGTTTTTCTTTTCTTTTGTCTTTCTTCGTTTTTCTTTTTTGCCATTGCTCAAAAAAAAAAAAAAAGACAAAAAATCCATGTTATAATAAGTTATTTTCAGGGCTCCAATTACTTCAAATATTTCACTTTAAAATGTTTTATTTGGTAAATATTGCATATATTGTGTAGTGGCCATATAAAAACATCAAAGTTTTCTTTGACAAAAGCGCATAAAACAAACAAAATAATAGTTCCAGCATAAAATCGACAGATATATCTGAAGTTGATCTCGTAACTTAAGTGTTGAAAGTAAAAGAAAAACCTAATAAAAATGTATCACTTTATGAGTGGGGCTCCTTTTGGATCCCAAATATATTTAGTGATTTTTTATGTATCTTTTCACTGTGATTACTCAAAAATATGAAAGAATTAAAATCAATGGTGTCCTGCATTATTGATCTTTTAGGGCTCTAATTACTAAATACTGCATATTTCAGTTTTACTATGAAAAAAACTAAGTTGTTTTTGACAGAAAAGCCATAAAACATTTTTTTTAATTTGTATTACTTTATATCAACTTCAAGTTGATATAGAGATTTACTGTAAGCGTTAAATAATTAAAAAAAAAAAAATAATCTGAGGTATTTTTAACATTTTAATGACTGAGACCCTTTATGGTTCCCGGGACCCCTAAAGGTAAAATAAATAAAAAATGCATATATTTTGTTATGGTTTGAAAATGAAAAATACCAAAATGGCCCCCACATGCTTGAATTTTTCCGTGTGCGGCCCTCAGTGGAAAAAGTTTGGACACCCCTGCATTAAACAATGTAACTTTACCATGAATTGATTAACGTGGACCCCGACTTAAACAAGTTGAAAAACTTATTCGGGTGTTACTATTTAGTGGTCAATTGTACGGAATATGTACTGTACTGTGCAATCTACTAGTACAAGTTTCAATCAATCAATCAATCAATCAATCAATCAATCAATCAAAAACAAGGTTTTCCAAAATAAGAGAACAACTTCAACTCCAGTTATGGAAAAAAGTGCCAACATGGCACTGCCATATTTATAATTGAAGCCACAAAGTCCATTATTTTTTTTAACATGCCTCAAAACAGCAGCTTGGAATTTGGGACATGCTCTCCCTGAGATAATCCTAATACCCAGGCAGCTACAACCTTAAACTAACACCCTCCCCGGATTGCTAACAATCAAATGTAAACAATCAAATGCAGATACCTTTTCTTATGCCTTCTGATCTCTCTCTCTCTCTCTCTCTCTCTCTCTCTCTCTCTCTCTCTCTCTCTCTCTCTCTCTCTCTCTCTCTCTCTCTCTCTCTCTCTCTCTCTCTCTCTCTCTCTCTCTCTCTCTCTCTCTCTCTCTCTCGTATAGCTCAGTTGGTAGAGTGGCCGTGCCAGCAACTTGAGGGTTGCAGGTTCGATCCCCGCTTCCGCCATCCTAGTCACTGCTGTTGTGTCCTTGGGCAAGACACTTTACCCACCTGCTCCCAGTGCCACACACTCTGGTTTAAATGTAACTTAGATATTGGGTTTCACTATGTAAAGCGCTTTGAGTCACTAGAGAAAAGCGCTATATAAATATAATTCACTTCACTTCACTTCACTCTCTCTCTCTCTCTCTCTCTCTCTCTCTCTCTCTCTTTATGTCCACTACTTGATGTCCATATCCTACCCTCCCTCCACACCCCTGATTGTAAATAATGTAAATAATTCATTGTGATTATCTTGTGTGATGACTGTATTATGATGATAGTATATATGATAGTATATATCTGTATCATGAATCAATTTAAGTGGACCCCGACTTAAACAAGTTGAAAAACTTATTCAGGTGTTACCATTTAGTGGTCAATTGTACGGAATATGTACTTCACTGTGCAACCTACTAATAAAAGTCTCAATCAATCAATCAATCAACCCACTACATCTATGGGAAATACTATACTTTGACTTTCACAAAGTGCATTATTTTTATTTTTTTTAAACATGCCTCAAAACAACAGCTACAAAAACAATGAAGGCACACAGCTTCAGTCCAGAGTATACTATAGCATACTTGCCAACCTTGAGACCTCCAAATTCGAGAGATGGGGGGGCGGGGGTGTATATTTTAGCGTCCCGGAAGAGTTAGTGCTGCAAGGGGTTCTGGGTATTTGTTCTGTTGTGTTTATGTTGTGTTACAGTGCGGATGTTCTCCCGAAATGTGTTTGTCATTCTTGTTTGGTGTGGGTTCACAGTGTGGCGCATATTTGTAACAGTGTTAAAGTTGTTTATACGGTCACCCTCAGTGTGACCTGTATGGCTGTTGATCAAGTATGCGTTGCATTCACTTATGTGTGATTAAAAACCGCATATATTATGTGACTGGGCCGGCACGCTGTTTGTATGGAGGAAAAGCAGACGTGACGACAGGTTGTAGAGGACGCTAAAGGCAGTGCCTTTAAGGCACGCCCCCAATAATGTTGTCCGGGTGGAAACCGGGAGAATGGTTGCCCCGGGAGATTTTTGGGAGGGGCACTGAAATTCGGGAGTCTCCCGGGAAAATCTGGAGGTTGAAACCGATACTGATAATTTCCGATATTACATTTAAAGCATTTAAAGCATATTATCGGACATCTCTACTAACAACGTCTAGCGGTCATAGCTGCGACTGCGACTGACTACATTTGTTGGCCTAAGAACTTACTCCCCTGGTTTCAGCACATTGAAGTCTAGGAATTACCTAGGAAGTGATAACGTGTTTGTACATAGTGGCCGGGGGACTGCCATAGCAACGACGCTCGGAGGATGCTCTGGGCTACTTGTGATTATTGTAATCTACAATAGAACACACTCAAGGCTACTAAATTGGGTAACGAGTGTAAAGGTGACTATATTTATTATTTCATATTTAAAGGGCTCTATTTAGAAGGTCCTAAACCAGACCAGGGCATTCTGTGGCCCGCGGGCCACATCCGGCCCTTTGTGCGTCCCTGTCCGGCCCGCGTGAGGCCAATCATAAATTACAAAATACATTTAAAAAAGTATCTATGTCAAGTGTGCAATACAACGGTGCTGCTTTTGTTTTGAAAAGCGTTATTTGTATTACTTCCGTGTGGACGTATGCGAGTGCGTGATTGTGAGTGAATGTGAACAGCTGCAATCACAAATTACAAAATAAAGTTGAAAAAACATCTATGTCGTGCGCGCAATACAACTGTGCTGCTTTTATTTTGAAAAGTGTTATTTATGGGCGTATGTCCGTGTGTAACCTGTGAGTGAAGGTGCACAGCGACAAGTGATGCACGGTTTACACCCGAGACGCTAAAAAGAGAAAAGTTGATGACGAATGCCGTGTTTTCAACAAGACAAGAACTGCCAAGCAAAGTTCCCTCTAAGGTGCGCGCCTGCGCAATTGCGCACTGCTCAAGCGTCCTCTGCGCACAGCAAATATATGCCGCACACCAAATCAAACCCATCTGAATTCTAAACAAAATAAACACATTTATTCTGTGTAATTTTGCAATGCAACTCTGAGTGACAACAAGCGGCCCTAACGGTGTTCGTCAACACCGTTCAATTGAACACCGTTCAATTATTGTAACGTCTATCGAGATGCTTCGAGGACAGGAATTATATCGATCACTTTATTGAGCAAAACTTTTTATATTCGGCCATAACCACACCAAAAACATGAGTAAAAAACTTCTATCTCGAAAAACTAGTCATTTTCTGCCGTACAAACCAGGCCAAAACCAACTTGTCATCTGTCACCAACACTCATACCACTAAACCACTAGTGAGTTTATGGCCACACAAAAAGTCGGACAACTCAAACACCACACAAAGTTACACTATGACTCCTCAGTCATACGTGTGCTTATTCTACTGTCATTTATTATTAATGTTAATTTATTGATATTAATCATGGAATGCTGTTACTAGAGAAAGTTACAGGAATGCACACTTCATCCTATGCTTACATTTCATTGTGCAACATGAGGATGTTTAAGGGGAACTAAATGTGATCTCTGAAAGGGGTACAAATGATTTCCAAAGCAGTGCTTTTGGTATAAAGTTAAGTTAGGTTAAATGGAAGTATTATTATTATTATTAATTATTATTATTATTATTATTATTAATCTTACGGTATATATCACAAATAATATTGAGCAAAATTTAATTGAAATATTGTCGATGTGGCCCTCCAGCAGTGCTCGGGTTGCTCATGCGGCCCCTGGTAAAAAATTAATTGCCCACCCCTGTCCTAAACAGTTGTTTATGCTCCAACTATGAGAATATTCCATGTATTATTAATAATCCTACTTCATGGACATTTGTTTACCACAATCAGGCCTGAAACCAATTAAATGTGATAAACGAAGGCCGACCTTATGCATTCAAACTTTTTGATGTTGTAGGATGTTTTCTAATTATGCTTGGCTGCAAGCATAAAAGCCCAAAGGGAGTTCTCTGATCCGTAACTTTCAGACTGAACAACATTTTGTAGTTGATGTACTTGTCTTATGAGCTCAGGATGACTTTGAGTAGTTAATAAACACATCTAGTGCATATTGGGGGGGATTAAGCAACTGATTAAGCCAAAGCGGAGTCAATCTTTGTTTCGTCGTGTGTGAGTAACAAGAAATCTTTGTTGGGAGCACAGAGTGGTCACAATACCAATGGACTGCACTGTCAGATCAATATCTTAAGAGCATAACAAGGCAACACAGGAAGAGAGGACATGCTCTGCGGTTAGAGTGAGATGAGGTTAGAGTGCACTGTAACTTGCTTTATGGTGATGTTATTTTCTACTATACTATATATCTACAATTAGTCTGTTACTTGGTGTCTCACTGACACTGAATACGACATACAACAAAAGCACTGTGGTACAGTATGTTTTAAAAGTGGCTCGACTCGTCTACTGTAAAGCACTCTGATGCTACGTTGTATAATATCGCACAAAGTCCAGTCGCTATCGAAGCAAATCCAAGAAAATGTGTGTCGTGTGTGTGTTTAGTAACGCACACACACTATTTAGTGATGCACCTAAAACCTATTGACAGATTGTGTGGTAATCTGACAATTCACGATACTTCAATATTGACTCTGCAGGGATAATAGCATTGTGTTATCTTGTCAGTGTGTGTGTCCATCCATAGGAGCAGGTTGTTAAAGGCCTACTGAAATGAAATGTTCTTATTTAAACGGGGATAGCAGGTCCATTCTATGTGTCATACTTGATCATTTCACGATATTGCCATATTTTTGCTGGAAGGATTTAGTAGAGAACAGAAGTTCGCAACTTTTGGTCGCTGATAAAAAAGCCTTGCCTGTACCGGAAGTAGCGTGACGTCACAGGTTGTGGAGCGCCTCACATCTGCACATTGTTTTCAATCATGGCCACAAGCAGCGAGAGCGATTCGGACAGAGAAAGCGATGATTACCCGATTAATTTGAGCGAGGATGAAAGATTCGTGGATGAGGAAAGTGAGAGTGAAGGATTAGAGGGCAGTGGAAGCGATTCAGAAAGGGAAGATGCTGTGAGAGGCGGGTGGGACCTGATATTCAGCTGTGAATGACTAAAACTGTAAATAAACACAAGACATATATATACTCTATTAGCCACAACACAACCAGGCTTATATTTAATATGCCACAAATTAATCCCGCATAACAAACACCTCCCCCTCCCGTCCATATAACCCACCAATACAACTCAAACACCCGCACAACACACTCAATCCCACAGCCCAAAGTACCGTTCACCTCCGTAAAGTTCATACAGCACATATATTTCCCCAAAGTCACGTACGTGACACGCACATAGCGGCACGCATGTACGGGCAAGCGATCAAATGTTTGGAAGCCAAAGCTGCGTACTCACGGGAGCGCGTCTGCTATCCAACTCAAAGTCCTCCTGGTTGTGTTGCTGCACCCAGCCGCTAATACACCGATCCCACCTACAGCTTTCTTCTTTGCTGTCTTCATTGTTCATTAAACAAATTGCAAAAGATTCACCAACACAGATGTCCAGAATACTGTGGAATTTTGCGATGAAAACAGACGACTTAATAGCTGGCCACAATGGTGTCCCAATATGTCCGCTACAATCCGTGACGTCACGCGCAAACGTCATCATACTGAGACGTTTTCAGCAGAATATTTCGCGGGAAATTTAAAATTGCACTTTACTAATCTAACCCATATTGGTAATGTGTTGCAATGTTAAGATTTCATCATTGATATATAAACTATCAGACTGCGTGGTCGGTAGTAGTGGGTTTCAGTAGGCCTTTAATATCAACACAATATCATGAAAAACCTGAATTCTGAATTCATTAGGCGTAAAAAAGGGGCTTTTAATTGGACCAATAAATAGTTTCACGTTAGTTGTGAGAGACCGACAATTTTACATTTTGGTGTAACATACACTACTATGACAACGAGTTTGTGTACATTATTGAGTTTTTTAATGTTCTATTTGAAGATGATCTTAATAATCAATTAGTCAACTCACTAATTGTTTCAAAAAAGTATTGTCTTCAAGGAATTGTGTCATAACTGAGTGCAATGGAGTGAATCTTACTTCAACTCACAATTCAATTCGATTCCAATTACCGTATTTTTCGGACTATAAGGCGCACTTGAATTTTCTCAAAAATCGACAGTGCGCCTTATAACCCGGTGCGCCTAGTGTACGGCATAATTCTGGTTGTTTTTCATGTATTTTCATTTATTTATTTATTTATCTCAGGCAATGACATACAAAAGTACAAAGTTGACAACACATAATAATATAAACTAATATAGTGCAAAAGGTAATGTGTAGTATGTAATGCATGATTGTCCAGTTTTGCCAGAAAGGGAGTGGGAAGAAGATAATTTATTTAATCCCACCCCCAGTTCTCCATTCAGTGATTATTCACATGAGTTTCACTGTTACTTTGTTCAAGGATTATAATACAGATGTTCTATCATAGTGGTATTACCACAGGTAACAATAATTATTACACTGTAACAATAATTTGTATCAACAATGTAGGAATAATGAATATACCAACAATGGTAGTAGACAAAATGCCAACAATGGTAATAGTCAACATAGCAATAATGGTAATAGACAACATAGTTGTGCTTACTGACCTCGAAGCAATTTTATTTGGTACATGGTGTAATGATAAGAGTCACCAGTAGATGGCAGTCATACATAAGAGATACGTGTAGACTGCAATATGACGGCGGTAAACAACTCCAAAACTTTAAATGTTCCATTGAGAATATAGAACATTACACACGGCGCTCAAAAATCCGTAAAAAAATGTTTTAATACGACTCCGGTAAGGTATGAAGCCTTATTCCACCTCCCAGGAGGTGGAATAAGGGGATGGGTCAAATGCAGAGGGTAATTTCACCACACCTAGTGTGTGTGACTATCAGTGGTACTTTAACTTTAACTTTAATCCGGTGCGCCCTATGGCCTGAAAAATACGGTACTGTGGTAATGATTCGATCCGATTCAATATGACTCTCAACTCCAAAATTACACTCGCTCACTCCATTTCGATTGTTGGAGAGCAGGAGAAAAAACAACAACAAAAACTTTGTATCTCAAATTGATGCTCGCAACTTAAAGCATGACAAAAGTCGAGAGGCAGCTCATAAATAGTCGTAAATTGGGGTACCACAGTATTTTGAGAATTGCTTTGAATTGAGAATCAATTATGAATCGAATTGTCAACCCAAGAATCAGAACCAAATTGGAATCATTGGTTGTTCCTTAATTATTTGGTATACAAATGATAATTGTCAGGTTCAAACACTGATGACATCTATTAAACAAGACAAGAAGCAAGGAAATAAACAAAGACAGAATTCAATTTGGCTCAATTTGAGGTGAAACGTCTGGTCTGTACTCTTGAACAGTTTCCAGCACGCTCTGACGAAAAAAGGTTTACGTCTCCTCTGTTGTTTGGGTATTCCAGCTGTTTCTAAAGGAATGGGGGTATGTAAACAGCCATTGTTTTCGGTCACATTAACACAAAAGAAAAAGATGCCTCGGGCTTAGGCTGGTCCTGAATCGAGCTTGGGCAAGTCTTGGATCAAAATAGATAACACCTCCCGTCTCCTCCCATCGTACACAGCAGAATTTTCCAAGCCTTTGGCTTGGTGCAACAAAGACAGCTTTCATCTGTTCACTGGGAACTCAGAGAACGGAAAGTTTTTTGATAATTTACATACAATTTTTCTGACAATAATAAAACCTTTCAAAACAGGTTACAGGTTTCAAAAGCTGGCATATAAACACAGCGAATAAGCACGGCGATAACCTAAGAAAATGTGTTTTGTAAAAAAAGATTCTTGACAATTTTTAATTGTTTCAGAATTGTCTTAATTAGGAATGGATTTCAACAGATTTTTTTCCGGCACCACTATTGAGTATGATATGTCTTGAATGTGTGTATTTCGGCGAATATGTCAAAATGGTTCCTGGGTTGTCTTGAAAAATCACAAATAATTTCCTTTCATCTAAAAGGTACAAGTATGCGTCTTCTTTCACACCTTGGCAAAGTGGTGACACATAATTGTACCTTTTGTTTTAAGAACAATCTTACAACGTGCAATTGTTTAGAAATGGCCTCAGAGACTTTCGGACAAGTGTCCTCATCTAAGAATTACAAAGAGAAAGTGACAGTCAATGTAAAATATCCCTTTTTTGTCAGCGTATCCAAGCTACGCTGGGGAAAAAAAAGGCCATAAAGAGACAGATGGGAGGGTGGGAAGGCAGTAATGGGAGAGAATGGGTGAGAGCTTTGGTCGAGGCAGACAGATGAACATCCAGAATAGCAGCGAGCATGACGGACTGAGATAGCAACAGTGGGATGCCACGCTTTAGGGTCACTTACAGGGATGATAGGAAGGAGTTGGTTGCTCATGATCAAGAGATTGCTAGAAACAGAACAGTATGTTGTGTAAAAAAAGGGTTCCGTCGGTTGCAATGTTATACCATGTAAATATCATTTACTGTTTATTTCTTAGTCTATGGATGTTCTCACTCATCATGTCGTTGTATTCTTAGGGCATTCAATTGATCGCAACTGAACTGTTAAGTTTGTCGTAGAATACTCATCCGAGCAGGCTTCATCGGTTCATACATCATAGATTTATATTAATTAAGGCACTTTAAGAATTTGTAATTTTTGTACACAACCCAAAACCAGTGAAGTCGGCACGTTGTGTAAATCATAAATAAAAACAGAATACAATGATTTGCAAATCCTTTTCAACTTATATTCAATTGAATAGACTGCAAAGACAAGATATTTAATGTTCGAACTGAGAATTTTTTTTTTTTTTTGTGCAAATAATCATTAACTTAGAATTTAATGGCAGCAACACATTGCAAAAAAGTTGGCACAGTTACCACTGTCTTACATCGCTTTGATGTACAGTTTAAGTTGTTTGGCCAGGCCAGTCTAGTACCAAAACTCTTTTACTATGAAGCCACGCTGTTGTAACACGTGCAAAATGTGACTTGGCATTGTCTCGCTGAAATAAGCAGGGGCGTCCATGAAAAAGACGTTGCTTGGATGGCAACATATGTTGCTCCAAAACCTGTATGTACCTTTCAGCATTAATGGTGCCTTCACAGATGTGTAAGTTACCCATGCCTTGGGCACTAATACACCCCCATACCATCACAGATGCTGGCTTTTAAACTTTGCGCATATAACAGTCCAGATGGTACAGAACACTTTTCCACTTTGCATCAGTCCATCTTAGATGAGCTCGGGCCCAGCGAAGCCGGCGGCGTTTCTGGGTGTTGTTGAATATGGCTTTGGTTTTGCATAGTAGAGTTTTAACTTGCACTTACAGATGTAGCGACCAACTGTAGTTACAGACAGTGGTTTTATGAAGTGTTCCTGAGCCCATGTGGTGATATCCTTTACACACTGATGTCGCTTTTTGATGCAGTACCGCCTAAGGGATCCAAGGTCACAGGCTTAGCCGCTTACATGCAGTGATTTCTCCAGATTCTCTGAATTTTTTGTTGATATTACAGACCGTAGATAGTGAAATCCCTAAATTCCTTGGAATAGCTTGTTGAGAAATGTTCTTAAACTGTTGGACAATTTGCTCACACATCCTTGTTTGTGAATGACTGAGAATTTCATAGACGCTGCTTTTATACCCAATCATGGCACCCACCTGTTCCCAATTAGCCTGTTCTCCTGTGTGATGTTCTAAATAAGTGTTTGATTAGCATTCCTCAACTTTCTCAGTCTTTTTTGCCGCCTGTGCCAGCTTTTTTGAAACATGTTGCAGGCATCAAATTCCAAATGAGCTAATATTTGCAAACAATAACAACGTTTTCCACTTCTAACGTACGTATCTTGTCTTTGCAGTCTATTCAATTGAATATACATTGAAAAGGATTAGCAAATCATTGTATTCTGTTTTTATTTACGATTTATACAACGTGCCAACTCCACTGGTTTTGGGGTTTGTACATCTATTTTCAACAATATCATATCGGAACATCAAAGAAACATACAAATGGTACACTTACAGTACATTCTCTTTTAGCGGGAGCAGTGTTGTTTATCACCCTTTTTTGCCAGTGCGTCGAATTCTAGTATCAGTTTGGTTGTGGCAATTCTCAAAACAATTCTCAATTATGTTTTACTATTTTGCGGGCCGGATTTAAGATACCAACGGGCCGGATGTGGCCCGCGGGCCGTAGTTTGCCTACCCCTACCTTAAGTGTCATGGTGCGATTTACAGTACACAGTACGATTTTTCAAATTGTTGCGTCTGACCAGTCTTCCACTCAGGGAATTAAAATCACCGGTCAATCCCAAGTTCTTTAGATGACATATATGCTGAGTAAGAAGGACCATCAAGACAGAATAGGAATATTATCAAGTTTTACTAAAGCTTTAGGAGACCAGTCCAATTGTCCGTTAATATCGACGTCTCGAAGCAGTCTGACATTCAAACGGGAAGAGACAACTTATTGAATACAAAAACCGTCCCCCACCCGCCCAGAAAGGAATACAGGCTCTTTGTTCTAATACAGATAAGGTAAACAGGGAGTTCTCCAACTCCCACATTCCAACCCCTCAATACACTACACAGACATCTGCGGACACAAAGAGACAAGCATAAAGAGTATAAATGGAAAAATACTAGCTACTTTAAACATGACTATGAATAAAAAGGGAACTCTTAAACATATATGCATTCTCCACAAAATAAAAGCTCTATTGGAGCAAGACACAAAAATGAAAGTATGACCAAAAACAAGAGTGCAGAGTTTTGTTAAAACTCGCTCAAAGAATGTGCCACAACAAGGTGTAAAGCAAGAAAAAACACTTAGGACGATGCAACAGGAAGCAGTGAGCAATACATGAAATGATCCAGCAATTAGCAAATGCTGCAGCTCAACTTAATTAGTTGTTTACTAATGACACACATTTGGGCCACCAGCAAAGCAACGCCGCTGCCAAAACAGTAAAAGGAAAATGCAAAATGCGAGTCTCCCTACCTCTTAATAGTAAAAATGTCCTGTATCATTTTTTTTACCAGGACTCAAGCCCAGTATGACTGAAGTCCAACGCTGAGCACCACAGGGGACAGTGATAATGTCCAGGAAAAATTGCCATTATATTTTAACTGACATTTTCCATGAGCTTCTTCACACACAACGGCACATAGGGAGAGAAGGCTCTGCTCGGTTCAGTTCATTTTCAGCACTGTAAGGGAAGAAAAAATTAAAAAACATAAACCGACTTATCTAACAATTTGTTAAATGAAACATAAACTACAAACTGCTGATATTCTCCAATAAATACAATTTATTGGAGAATAAGGACATACAGTTGTGGTCAAAAGTTTACATACACTTGTGAAGGACATAATGTCATGGATGTCTTGAGTTTCCAATCATTTCTACAACTCTTATTTTTTTGTGATAGAGTGATTGGAGCACATATTTGTTGGTCACAAAAAAACATTCATGAAGTTTGGTTCTTTTATGAATTTATTATGGGTCTACTGAAAATCTGACCAACTCTGCTGGGTCAAAAGTATACATACAGCAACATACATTATCAATTTTGGTGATGTAGAAAAGTTACAATCAAATCAAATTAGCTTCATGGCATGGCCTCTTAACTTCATGTGCGTGATTATGATTGACGACACCTTTTGACTTCTCTGCGCACATTTAAACAGGGTGATGCAGTCATTAGACTCGGTTACAAACGCAACAATGGGAAAGTCAAAGGAGCTCAGCACAGATCTGAAAAAACGAATCATTGACTTGATCAAGTATAAAGTGCATGGCACAGTTTTGTCACTGCCACGACCAGGAAGAAAACGCAAGCTATCACCTGCTGCTGAGAGAAAATTAGTCAAGATGATCAAGAGTCAACCGAACACCACCAAAAGCATGCCATGAAGCTAATTTGATTTGATTGTAACTTTTTTACATCACCAAAATTGATAATGTATGTTGCTGTATGTATACTTTTAATCCAGCAGATTTGGTCACATTTTCAGTAAACCCATAATAAATTCATAAAAGAACCAAACTCCATAAATGTTTTGTGTGACAAACAAGTATGTGCTCCAATCACTCTATCACAAAAAAAATAAGAGTTGTAGAATTTTTTGGAAACTCAAGACAGCCATGACAATATGTTCTTTACGAGTGTATGTAAACTTTTGACCACGACTGTATATGTGTCATGATCCGTGATCCGGATCATGTTTTGTTTAGTTATGTTGTTTGTTTTGGACTCCATAGTTCCTGTTTGCGCTTCCTTGTTTGTTTTGTCACCATGGCGACTCATTAGTTTCACCTACCTCATTTGTTCGGATCACACCTGTCGCTAATCATGAGATTATTATTTAAGCCTGTGGTTGCCAGTTAGTCGGTCTGGCGACGTTGGTCTGTTCTGACTTGTTTCATGCCATAGTTCATGCTGATAGTTTCATGCTTGTATTCATGCGTTTGCTTGGTTCATACTGCTCGTTCCATGCCTTGCCAAGTAAGTTTTGTTTATTCATGCCACAGTTAGCGAGTTTTTGTTTCATGTCCATAGTTCACGCTAAGTGTTTTTGTTTCCTTCGCTAAGTTGTGCCTTCGCCTTTTACGCCTTTTGTTTGTCCCTCTTTGAAAGTCAAGATTAAATAATGTTCCTACCTTCAAGCCTTGTCCGGTATAGTCCGATTGCATCCCGGGAGAACAAATCTCGCAGTAAACTGCGAAAAAACCCGCGTCCTGACAATATGTAACATACAGAAAAATTTAAGGCAAAGATAGGTCAATTTTCTTTATATGCAATAAAGCAACTGAGTGTAATCTATAAAAAAAATATCTTATTACTAATAAATATATTTTATTTCAAGATTATGCTGAAGGCCAATAAAAAACAGGCGGAAAATGTTCAATCAGCGTGAATGATTATTTTTTTTTATTAGATTTAAGCCAGTTTTTAAAGGACCGGTTTGTACTGAACAATGCAGCACAGTACTTTTTTTTTTATCCTGTCCACTTGTCATTGTTTAAGTATTTCACTGGAGGCCGAAGTGTTAAAAACAGGTTCTATTTCTAGCCATGACTTCTGCTTGGGGATGGCTATCTTTCACATTTGAACTGACACAGTACAGTACCAATACCTGGTACTGGGAATCATTGTTGGTACCCAATTTTTGGTACTTTTGTGTGTATTCATGTATTAATATTGCTTAGTGAATAAATCTCCTTGTTTTAATGTAACTTTTAACATTGAGCTGATAATTATTACTGTGCTGTCCAGTTGTTATTGTTTGCTTTCCTACACTTCCGAGTCTCATTTGCAAGTATTATATTGTAGACTTTGCATGCAGCTGCAGTTCCAAGACATTGGATGATCCTAGTGTTTAGACAACTTAGACTTAGACAGACTTTAATGATCCACTAGGGAAATGTTTCCACACAGTAGCTCAGTTACAAAGGATGGAAAGGATAATGCACACAAGGGCACAAAAAGAGGGTGAAAACAAAAGGTATAAAGTAGACAAAAAATGTACCATAGTAGCAATATAAAATATAACATGTATGTAATATTTACATATTATATATACAGTATATTATATATACTGATATATTATTATATTATATATACAATACAAATCCCAATTACCATGTACAATATTACAGTATATGTTACAGCTGCAGCAAAAAAAAAGGGCAGCATAAAATAGAGAGTAGATCCAGCAGAAAATATACATTATAAACAAAGAGAGGTAGCTAACATAAACGCGGTCAGGTATTAGACAAATATCATCTATTGCTGTATGGTGAGTGATTATACTGCTGGATGGATATATATATATATATATATGTGTATATATATATATATATATATATATATATATATATATATATATATATATATATATATATATATATATATATATATATATATATATATATATATATATATATATATATATATATATATATCCTGTATGTAGTCAGGATGTTAGGGTCTTGGTCAAAAGGTTGACCCCAGGATGCAGAGACGGGAGACAAGGTAGAATTACAAAAAGGAAAACACATAATTAGTCAAAAAGGGATAACTAAGGGCGATGGGGCAGAAGAGCACACCATGTAACATAGACAAAATAGGTTCCTCAGTGGTGGGCAGGAGAAACAGCCAGGGCACACTAAGCAGGGCAAAAGTCCAACAAAAGAATCGTCTTTACCTTAGGGAGGCTAGGAAGCAAACACAAAAGAGGTTAGGGAATTCAGGACTAAGGAGCGACAACGTACCAGGTCTGGAGAGGTGAAGCAGGCGCATGAATGTGAGCGGTTCAGGAGACATTAACCGGCAAGGCCAAGCTGTCAGTGACGAGCCTCAATGCTAGCGGGCTAATTGCTAGCAGGTGTGCCTCAAGGTCCGCCTCTCGCCGAGGACGAATGAACTGAAGACACAGGTGCAGACATCACAGCAAAGGAGAAGGCAGGATAATGATAAAACACAACACAGGAAATAGTCTTTGCCATTAAGTTGAATGTGCCAGTGTTGTCTTTTGTTGAGTCCTACAAAGGGTTTGTACTATAAGTATTGCACTTATTATACACCATCAGCATCTTAACCTCTAAAGGCCTTAGTGGCCACATACGTGGACAGCACCTTTTAGCTCTTATTTCCAAAATTGTGTACACTACTGAATTGGGGTCTTATGCCGACATATGGACACTTATACTGCCATCTGGTGGTGTCAGAAGAGTATAACATACAATGGAATTTGGAAAAAAAAGTGTACAAATAAAAATGTGCATGTCACTACACATGAAGTACACGTTTGTGCACTTATGGACTAAGTACATCATATTAAAAGATGATTTTTAGTTTTTATTCTAGTTAGGGTCCAATAAGCCCAAATAGCAAAGAGAAATAAAAAAAAGCATGTAAACAAACAGCTCGGGCCTTAAGAGATTAATTGTAGTTCTCTTTACCAAATTTGGAGTTGTTGAAATTGCCATTTAAAATCACCAAAGTTTATCAGTTTTATTGTCAATATTGCATATCCAGTGTAAATTAGCATAGGAGCTCGTCGTTTTGTAAAGTGAAGCCTTACTTTTGAGCGCTTTCTGTCTGGCATTCTTGATTTGTGGACATGGTAAATTACATTAACTGGAGGTGGTCTGGCTATGTCCACTATGAGTGCTTGTTTCCCCGCTAAGTGCTTGGGCCTGCAACGGGACGTGACGTCACGTGCAACAGAGGTATCGCACTGTTTGACTTTACATTAATCAATCCCTAGTTGGACCAGTCTGGTCAGTACCTAAAAAGGTACCAAATTCTGTACATATCTCTACTAAAACTTGGGCTGCTGCACTTCATTTGTTTACCATGTAAACGGCTGCGTAATGCTAGGTACACTTCCTGTCCGTCACTTTAATGTGTATCTATTAGGAACGTTTGAACAAATGAACAACTCTGCTACAACCATAATAAAATGTTTTTGTCCACCTTATTGCTGCAACATGATTACCCAAATCACGGTACACTGCAAAAAGTCAGTGTTCAAAAATAAGAAAAATGAATAAAAAATTAGGGGTATTTTATTTGAACTAAGCAAAATTATCTGCCAATAGAACAAGAAAATTCGGCTTGTCAAGACTTTCCTAAAAACAAGTAAAATTAGCTAACCTCAAAAATACCTTAAAACAAGTACATTCTCACTAATAACAGGTGCACTTTTCTTGGTAGAAAAAAAAGAGACCTTTTTGCTCAATTTGTTGAAAAATATTCTTAAATTAAGTAAATGCTCGTGCTCAAAAAGCTATAATATCTTACTGAGACAATTCAGGACCAAAACCCTTAAAACAAGTAAAACACTCTTACATAAAATCTGCTTAGTGAGAAGAATTATCTTATCAGACAGAAACTAAGCAAATATCACCCTTATTTGAGATATTTAATCTTGCTTAGATTTCAGTTTTTGCAGTGTACAGACTGTCAGAATGGTTTCAAAGGATAATGTTTTATTTTTGTTGTGGAAGTCTGTGTTTTTAAAGAGACAACACACCACTTTTCATCAGCTTTACTGACTTCATGTAGTTTAACCGTAAGACTTGAAGACCGTGAAGGCACATGAAACATTTCTGCTAAGCTGCTTTCAGCAGAGAGAATTTCCAAGTCACTCCACGCCCCATCTTTGAAATGTGACCTGCAAGGGAATCACTTCTATGAAAAGATGCTGCATGTCTTCTGCCAGTGAAGATATTATTGATCTGAAAACATTGCCTCTCTTTATTATTATTACAAGGCATTTTTCCGAGTGATTCTCTTCTATCAACAAGTATTAGTGAATTAGTCTTAAGCACAAAACACAACAGAACCCAATAATAATAAACCCAATGTTACCTGTCTTACTAATACACGATTGATAAATAATCATACTCAAATTAAATATTTATATTTATATATTTATAGTCATAGATACAGCCTGCATTCCTTTAAACACTTTATTTTGCTCTCTTTGTCTTGTCTTGTCTACACTTTTTTCTTTTTTTGAAGCCTCTTTCTTTGCGCTGTCCTCCAAATCTAAACATCAGACATGGAATTGATCAGCTGGACTCTCGACTCAATTGACAAAATCTTTTGGACGAGGAAAAGAAGTTCGGGGGAGCCTGGCTGCCCTGATGGAACCATTACTGCGTGGTGCATGAAAGATTCCTGGGAAAATGGAGAATCATGTACCTCTCAGTCCTTTCCATCGAGGACATGGAAGACATCTACCTATTTGGAACCATGATCGCGGGGTGCCTGCTGATTGGGCTGGGCATTGCTCTGGTGTATCGTCCAAATTCGTAAGACGATTGCAGCCACTCAAGGAGCCCAAAGGCTGTTCGTCGCAATGGAAGGATTGGGTCGGGTTGTGGGAACACAGTCTGGGGCGATTTCTGAACTGAATCGCAAGACGGATCACGTCATGGAGAAGCTTGTTGAAAGGGAAAAATTGGATATGAGAGCCAACAGAGACAAATAGAACAGACAAGCCATTGTAATGTCTGCTCGCGGAAAAACTAAAATCCTAATCTACGATTTGACTCCCTCGAATGGCCTTGACGCTGCAACAACAGGAGCAGGCTGTTCTGTAAACATCCCCGAGGACTCTCAAAGGTGGACGCTTTTGATCTCCCTCCCTCCTCAACGACACCTGGAAGTCGAACTTTGCTTGCATTGCATGCAGAACGGCCCCGGGCCTATGGACACAACACCACTACACCCAAAGACAATACACAAACACACAACCCACCCCCACCCAACGCCTTCACCACCACTTGATACCCCTTCGGGTTGATGGACGGCTGAGTAGCGCTTTAGAGCAGCAGGCCGGTCTCCAGGGTCTCATTTTAGCCTAAAGGCTTCAAGTGAGCAGATATGGAAATTAACCGGCAACAGTTAAAGTTAGTTACTCACCAGCACTATCACTGGAATTGGCGCTGCAGGTTGAAGCAGAGGAAGAGGGGCGTACTTCGTCATCTCTGTCGCTGTTTCTCCACGACACCGTTCTCTAACCTTCAGGTTATGTACGACCTGAACATGTTTCATCATGCTTGTTGTACTTCCCCCCTTACATGAGAGCGAAGCCTGGCAATAATTGCAGATAGCCTTTTCCTCGTCGTATTTTTTTGGAAAATGAAGCCATGCCTTGAGGCGTTTTTTCCGGTCCATTGTTGTTGCTGCTTCTGTATCTGCGGCCTAATGACTGAGCTACGTCATTTCCTGGGACGTGCCACAGGGCATTTCCTGTGGGACGGGATTCGTTTCCAGGGATTCGAATAAAGAACCAACTCTTTTTCTTTACTATAGTGGCCTCGATAACAGGAACCGGTTCTTAAAAAGGGATTCGAGTCCATGGAATCGGTTCTTTTCTTATCGAACAACAGGGAGAACCGGTTTCAAACATCATCCCTAGCCGTAAGTGGCTGATCCGTTGGTGGTCCTGTTCTTGTCTCCCTGTAACGTATGTCTGCTCTTAGTGGGACTGTGCCGAAAATGTAATTTCAGTTCTTATACGTCTTGTACATGTTAAAGAATGGACAATAATAAAGCATCCTGATCCTGATTTTGTAAAAAAACAAACCCTCATCCGTTTCTTCAATGTCATGAAGTTGCTTCCAGTGATCAATGACATTTATAATATTTATTGTATTACATGGAAATTTTCATATTGAAGTGATTGTTCATTCCCTAAACAAAATCACTATAATGTGAATTTAAACAACCTTTGACTATTTGGTGTATTCCTCAAAGTGCACTAAACGTCTTTTTACTCCACCATCCACACCTCTGTGTGATGCGCTGTCATCCACCACGACCGCTGTGCGCAATGGAGCCATTGTCATGTCGGCTTCCAGTTTCTATGGCGACGAGGTGCGATTTTTTTTCCAGCAAGTCTTTCGCCTTGACACACTCTTCACTTGCTCCAGTGACTTTCTAGCATGTCTGCTCTCTCAGGAGGTGTGAGCTGGATCGCACACACAGGGTCACTAAACAGCTGCTCATGTGCTTCTAATTGTGTTGTAAAAGGAGTGTGGAGGTTATTACTTTGCAGTAGCGTTCTATTTTGAAAAAGATGCTTGCAGTCACACATGCGTAATATCAAACAAGCCCGGAAAAGGCCTCCACGATGACTTCGCTGTGGTAAAATAGAGCATGTTTATGTTAATGTCTGACGGGTTCACTCAGAAAGGCCGGTAGCAGCCTTCTTGTTTCGCTACCCATCCTATCCATGCAGTTCTAAAACCTGCAGAAAGCAATGCAATATGTTAATTAAATATTCTTGTAATTAAACTGTTGTTGCATGCCTACCTACAAAACCCAAAACAAATGAAGTTGGCACGTTGTGTAAATGCTAAATAAAAACAGAATACAATGATTTGCAAATCCTTTTCAACATGTATTCAACTGAATAGACTGCTAAGACAAGATACTTAACGTTGGAACTGGTAAACTTTGTTATTTTTTGCAAATATTAGCTCATTTGGAATTTCATGCCTGCAACATGTTTCAAAAAAGCTGGCACAAGTGGCAAAAAAGACTAAAAAAGTTGAGGAATGCTCATCAAACACTTATTTGGAACATCCCACAGGTGAACAGGTGGGTGCCATGATTGGGTTAAAAAGCAGCTTCCATGAAATGCTCAGTCATTCGCAAACAAGGATGGGACGAGGGTCACCACTTTATGAACAAATGCGTGAGCAAACTGTTTAAGAACAACAATTCTCTACCAGCTATTGCTGGGAATTTAGGGATTTCACCATCTACGGTCCGTAATATCATCAAAAGGTTCAGAGAATCTGGAAAAAATCACTGCATGTAAAGTAACCAACATTGAATGCCCGTGACCGTATAAAGGATATCACCACATGGGCTCAGGAACACTTCAGAAAACCATTGTCAGTAACTACAGTTCGTCGCTACATCTGTAAGTGCACGTTAAAACTTTTATCAACATTTTGTCACGGCCAGGGCGCATTCCTATGTGTCCTTATTTGTGCGTCCTGACGAGCGCATCGCGGGCCACGCCCACATGCGCTCTCTCTCCGCTGACAGCGCGCTCGGACACGCCCCTGCTTGCGCTGAGAGCAGCACGCCCACGCAGCTACAAGCCTGCAGACGATTTGCAATCTACACACCTGGAATTGATGAGGGCGAGCTGCTTAAAGGACCAGTGGACCCAGGGATCCTTGCGGGAACTTAGTTTTCCATGGTGTACCTACCCTCCGTCGCCTGGAAAGTGAGCTGTGCGTCTATGTGTAGCGATTAACTGAGTGTTACCAGGAGTGTTGAGCGAGAGGCGGAAGTCCAAGGGGGCAAGGCAAGCTCGGATATCAAGGAACAGGCAGGAGGTTAGGGGCTAGAGCGAGGCGTCAAAGGTCCGTGTCCAGGCGGGAGGTTGAGATCCACAAGGGCAGCCAGGGAACCAGAGGGGAGACGAGACACATAGCTGTTAATCAGGGAACGCAGGGATGCCGCTGGAACGACACGGGAACACGAGACAAATGAACACGGAGGAGGAGAAAACACAGATAGAGAGAGAGTGAGCATCAAGCTAGAGATGTCGGGTTACTGTACGGGAACGGGTCGCTACGTTCTGGCCCGGAACGCAGGTTTGCTCTGGCTTAGGAAGCCCGGCGTCTCATCAGCTTCAGGTGTGCTGATTGCTCATTGATTGCAGCTGTGCACCGGCGCAGGAGTGACAGATGAATGCGCATTGGAGTGCGCTCGGGCCGTGATACTGAGGACGGTAACAGTTGTGGCCGAAACCGTCAGGTACGGAAAAAAACACAGGTCTGGCTACAAGAATAACAAAATTGCTTACTTTCTGCTGTAACATGCTTCCATCTATACTTCTTAAACTTTACGCAGCACTTATTTTAAGCTAACTTAACGATTAGCAGGCCTTCTTGTTTGCTCTTGCTTGGTCTTACTCGGCGTGTAACATGTTTAGCCTCGTCCAATGATGTTAAAACATTTAGTTTATCCGCAGTGATGGAGGTAATGATTAATAACTGAGAGGAGCTGCTCTACACCGTGTATGACCATCGACTAAAGATGTCCGATAATGGCTTTTTTGCCGATATTCCGATATTGTCCAACTCTTAATTACCGATTCCGGTATCAACCGATACTGATATATACAGTCGTGGAATTAACACATTATTATGCCTAATTTTGTTGTGATGCATTAAACAATGTACAACGTTTTCCAAAATAAATCAACTCAAGTTATGGAAAAAAATGCCAACATGGCACTGCCATATTTATTATTAAAGTCACAAAGTGCATTATTTTTTTAACATGCTTCAAAACAGCAGCTTGGAATTTGGGACATGCTCTCCCTGAGAGAGCATGAGGAGGTTGAGGTGGGCAGGGTTGGGGGAGGAGGGGCGGGGTTGATGTGTATATTGTAGCGTCTCGGAAGATTTAGTGCTGCAAGGGGTTCTGGGTATTTGTTCTGTTGTGTTACGGTGCGGATGTTCTCCCGAAATGTGTTTGTCATTCTTGTTTGGTGTGGGTTCACAGTGTGGCGCATATTAGTAACAGTGTTAAATTTGTTTATACGGCCACCCTCAGTGTGACCTGTATGGCTGTTGACCAAGTATGCATTGCATTCACTTGTGTGTGTGAAAAGCCGTAGATATTATGTGATTGAGCCGGCACGCAAAGGCAGTGCCTTTAAGGCACACCCTCAATATTGTTGTCTGGGTGGAATTCGGGAGAATGGTTGCCCCGGGAGATTTTCTGGGAGTGGCACTGAAATTGGTGAGTCTCCCGGGAAAATCAGGAGGGTTGACAAGTATGACTGGGAGACGCAACTGCTCTGTATTTTCCCTACGTCCGTGTACCACTCCGTACAGAGGCGTTTTAAAAAGTCATACATTTTACTTTTTGAAACCGATAATTTCCGATCTTACATTTTAAAGCATTTATCGGCCAACAATATCGGCAGTCTGATATTATCGGAGATCTCTACCATCGACAGCTGCTAGCCATCTCTGTCAGCCGGGTGGCCAAAAATAAATAAAGTATCAGCAATCGAAATGCTTTAATTGACATTGGTCAATCACTTACTTTATTACGGAAACCGTCTGATGCTGATCTTTGCACCTCTACATTCTTTGTTCCTCTCTGCTTCCATCACAAGGATAATGTTTGGGCCCTCATTTCTGTTTTTGTTGTTGGGAACAAGTGGCAGCACACACCTGCTCTCCCCCACAGACAGGAGAGGCTGCGAGACCACTTTGGAACATAATTCGCAGCTACTTGGCCAGCTGGTGCTGAACCTGAGGCAGCTGGGCACAGACCGATAATTGGCACGCGCGCACATGTTATTATATAGCGCCGTACTAACATGCCGACACACGTGCAAAAAGCGTCCCGACACAGCTCCAGGGACGCAACATGACAAATGACACATGTACGCTTCAACACACACACAAACACGGCCAGTTGTGTTTCTTCTCTGAAGGGCAGACGTGTCCACAGATCAGGAGCTATATTTGACGCTTACATTGGAAGAACATCTCTTGATTGGTTATTACATCTGACATGAGGTCAAATGTCATGTCTGTTATTCTAGTCAGACGTGACTCTTTTTTTATCAAATACAAAACCAGTGAAGTCGGCACGTTGTGTAAATCGTAAATAAAAACAGAATACAATGATTTGCAAATACTTTTCGACCTATATTCAATTGAATGGACTGCAAAGACAAGATACTTAACGTTCGAACTGCAAATATTAGCTCATTTAGAATTTGATGCCTACAAAAAAGCTGGCACAAGTGGCAAAAAAGACTGAGAAAGTTGAGGAATGCTCATCAAACACTTATTTGGAACATCCCACAGGTGAACAGGCTAATTGGGAACAGGTGGGTGCCATGATTGGGTATAAAAGCAGCTTCCATGAAATGATCAGTCATTCACAAACAAGGGTGGGGCGAGGGTCACTACTTTGTGAACAAAATGCGTGAGCAAATTGTCGAACAGTTTAAGAACAACATTTCTCAACGAGCTATTGCATGGAATTTAGGGATTTCACCATCTACGGTCCGTAATATCATCAAAAGGTTCAGAGAATCTGGAGAAATCACTGCTCGTAAACGGCAAGGCCAAAAACCAACATTGAAATCCCTCACGCGTTATTGCATCAAAAAGCGACATCGGTGTGTAAAGGATAACACCACATGGGCACAGGAACACTTCAGAAAACCACTGTCAGTAATTACAGTTGGTTGCTACATCTGTAAGTACAACTTAAAGCTCTACTATGCAAAGCGAAAACCTTTTATCAACAACACCCAGAAACGTTGCCGGCTTGGCGGGGCCCGAGCTCATCTAAGATGGACTGATGCAAAGTGGAAAAGTGTTCCGTGGTCTGACGAGTCCACATTTCAAATTGTTTTTGGAAACTGTGGACCAAAGAGGAAAAGAACCATCCGGATTGTTATAGGCGCAAAGTTCAAAATCCAGCATCTGTGATGGTATGGGGGTGTATTAGTGCCCAAGGCATGGGTAACTTACACATCTGTGAAGGCACCATTAATGCTGAAAGGTACATACAGGTTTTGGAGCAGCATATGTTGCCAGCCAAGCAACGTTATCATGGACGCCCCTGCTTATTTCAGCAAGACAATGCCAAGCCACGTGTTACAACAGTGTGGATTCATAGTAAAAGAGTGTGGGTACTAGACTGGCCTGCCTGTAGTCCAGACCTGTCTCCAATTGAAAATGTGTGGCACATTACGAAGCTTACAATACGATAACGGAGACCCTGGACTGTTGAACAACTTAAGCTGTACATCAAGCAAGAATGAGAAAGAATTCCACCTGGAAAGCTTCAAAATTTAGTCTCTTCAGCTCCCAAACATTTACTGAGTGTTGTTAAAAGGAAAGGCCGTGTAACACAGTGGTAAAAATGCCCCTGTGCCAACTTTTTTGTAATGTGTTGCTGCCATTAAATTCTAAGTTATTGATTATTTTCAAAATAAAATAAAGTTTCTCAGTTGGAACATTAAATATCTTGTCTTTGCAGTCTATTCAATTGAATATAAGTTGAAAAGGATTTGCAAATCATTGTATTCTGTTTTTATTTACCATTTACACAACGTGCCAACGTCACTGGTTTTGGGTTTTGTAAATAAAGTCAAGCAGACAGTTCTAAAATTTGGCTGACTGCAGTTAGCCACCTCATCGAAAGATCCGACCAGCTCCTTTATTATCGGGCACTTATGGTCCAGTTTTGCACTCATTTTCATTAATTTAATGAATGTGAGAATTCAATTTGCTGTTTTTTATTCCAAAGGAATTGTTTCTTTTAAAGTTGCGAGTGATAAACGCTTATTTAGTGAAACAAAAAAAAAAGTAAAACTATCAATATACATAAATTACAGATGCATCAATAATCGTTTTTTAATCGAATCTTAGCTCCTAAATCGTAATCGTAATCGAATCCTAATGTGCCCAAAGATTCCCACTTCTATTGACCATTGTGTGAATTAATCCGCGAAGAAGAAAAATGGATTTGACCTCATATGCAACCCTCCAATAGTTGATAATAGAGGTACTTATTATTATTCATTATCAATGGTGTTATTTCTAATGGTATTTTTATTGATCCATTGGTTGTGCAATAATGTTCATTGTCATTTCTGTAATAATATCTATTTCACTTACTGGTTCTATGCTTTAATTTTTCGTATCATATTTGTACATATCGTATTTGCTGTGTCATGATCCGTTGCCCGGATCATGTATTGTTTAGTTTTTGACTCCCTCAGTTTTGTTTTCAGCACCCTTGAGTTTGTGTTTTAGTTGTCAAGGGTGCTGATTCGTTTCACCTGCCTCTGATTAGTGTTTGGGACGCTCACCTGCTCCTGGGCACTAATCAGAGAGCTACTTATTCCTGTTTTTCGCCACATACTGTCTGGCTGTCTTGTTTGCTGTAGGCAACAAGTTACGTTTGTGTATACCTTGCTTCTGGTACCTATGCCTGTTTATCTTTTGATCCCTGTGCTAAGTTTGGCCTTAGCTCCCTGTGTTATTGGCACGCTTATTTGTATTTTTGTATTTTTTTAATGATTTATTAAAATAAATCATCGTCTTACCTGCACCTTGCCTCCAGAGTTCCTGCTGAATCTTGGGAGAACGATCCGCGCAGTAAAATGCGACCCAAGCGTAACATGCTGATGTTGTTGTTGTCTCTCTGTCTTATCCCCCTATGTCTTCCTTTTTTTCTTCTTTAAATCACCTCTCGCTCCGGTCCGGCTGCGCCACACACATTAAGTAAATCCATTTAATAAAGTCAAACACAAATGAGGCAACAAGAGAATGATCCCCACACTTCTCTTTTGTAAAGTAAATCAGTACAGCAGATTTGGGCATCTCCATCAAGTATATGATTTGCCCGAGTGGCTGGACAGGACAAAAAAAAACATGTCTCAAGTTCACATAATTAATTTGATGATACGATAACCAAAACAACAAACAGCAGTTTCCTTCGAATAGAATTGAATAGAATACAGCGCTTTATTGTCATCAAACATGAGAGCGTGACAAAAATACGGGTGGCTACTCTGTTAGGTGCAGTTGAAATACAATTGTGGAAGTCGCTTCCTATTCTTCCCACTATTACACGTCGCAGGAGCCAGGCGTGCCGTTTTAACCAAGTTTTAATGCTCTTTCAACAATACAACAATCTTTTCTGATGTTCGTCTCCAAGTTTCTCCTTCACCTCCTGCACCCGGCCGCTCACTGTTAAAGACAACAGATGATTAGATTAACACGTACCACCTGTGAAATATAATCACCTGCCAGCTGTGTCTCGCCGTCAGCACATGCCCCGCCCCTGCCCCGCCCCTTTTTTGCTCGTCCTCAGCACCATGGACAGCGGCGGTGACTTTTGCGCTGGCTACATCTCCCCCCACAACAGTATAGACAATAAATAACATGTTAAAAATAAATACATAACTACCAGTAAGAACAGCAGTGCAACAGTGAAAACAGTGTAAGCTATTGGGACAGATTCAATATCCTAATGGCCCCCGGGTAAAACCTTTTTTTTTTTTTTTTTGTCCTGCTTTTGTGTGACAGAAATCTCTTCCCTGACGGCAGCAGGTTGAACAAGTGCTGACCAGAGTGAGCGCTGTCTGCCAGGATTTTCTTTGCTCTGCTCAGGCGGCGAATGTTGCATGTTGGATTTGTTGAGAAATGTAAAACTGGTAAAAATAGTTTTTCAAAAAAATGTGCAAGTGCACATAATAATGTGACATAATATAATTTGGATCAGTTTAGCCTCAGCAACAACCCTCATAAAGAGATGATGCTAAAGGATTCAACATTGACCACAATATTATTGTTATTATTAAATATAGATTCATTTATGTTCATTCAGTAAAATTCATCATACAGTACACAATCAGTAATCCTTTCATAGAACTTACACTACCGTTCAAAAGTTTGGGGTCACCCAAACAATTTTGTGGAATAGCCTTTATTTCTAAGAACAAGAATAGACTGTCGAGTTTCAGATGAAAGTTCTCTTTTTCTGGCCATTTTGAGCGTTTAATTGACCCCACAAATGTGATGCTCCAGAAACTCAATCTGCTCAAAGGAAGGTCAGTTTTGTAGCTTCTGTAACGAGCTAAACTGTTTTCAGATGTGTGAACATGATTGCACAAGGGTTTTCTAATCATCAATTAGCCTTCTGAGCCAATGAGCAAACACATTGTACCATTAGAACACTGGAGTGATAGTTGCTGGAAATGGGCCTCTATACACCTATGTAGATATTGCACCAAAAACCAGACATTTGCAGCTAGAATAGTCATTTACCACATTAGCAATGTATAGAGTGTATTTCTTTAAAGTTCAGACTAGTTTAAAGTTATCTTCATTGAAAAGTACAGTGCTTTTCCTTAAAAAATAAGGACATTTCAATGTGACCCCAAACTTTTGAACGGTAGTGTAACCCTTTATCGTGTGTAATTACAAAACCCAAAACCAGTGAAGTTGGCACTTTGTGTAAATGGTAAATAAAAACAGATTACAATGATTTGCAAATCCTTTTCAACCTATATTTAATTAAATAAACTGCAAAGACAAGACATTTAAGGTTCGAACTGAGAAACTTTTGCAAATAATCATTAACTTAGAATTTAATGGCAGCAACACATTGCAAGAAAGTTGGCACAGGGGCATTTTTACCACTGTGTTACATGGCCTTTCCTTTTAACAACACTCAGTAAGCGTTTGGGAACTGAGGAGACACATTTTTTGAAGCTTCTCATGTGGAATTATTTCCCATTCTTGCTTGATGTACAGCTTAAGTTGTTCAACAGTCCGGGGTCTCAGTTGTGGTATTTTACGCTTCATAATACGCCGCACATTTTCAATGGGAGACAGGTCTGGACTACAGGCAGGCCAGTCTAGTACCCGCACTCTTTTACTATGAAGCCACGTTGATGTAACACGTGGCTTGGCATTGTCTTGCTGAAATAAGCAGGGGCGTCCATGATCACATTACTTGGATGGCAACATATGTTGCACCAAAACCTGTATGTACCTTTCAGCATTAATGGTGCCTTCACAGATGTGTAAGTTACCCATGCCTTGGGCACTAATACACCCCCATACCATCACAGATGCTGGCTTTTCAACTTTGCGCCTATAACAATCCGGATGGTTCTTTTCATCTTTGCCACAACGTCCACAGTTTCCAAAAACAATTTGAAATGTGGACTCGTCAGACCACAGAACATTATTCCACTTTGCATCAGTCCATCTTAGATGAGCTCGGGCCCAGCAAAGCCGGCGGTGTTTCTGGGTGTTGTTGATAAATGGCTTTCGTTTTGCATAGTAGAGTTTTAACTTGCACTTACAGATGTAGCGACGACCTGTAGTTACTGACAGTGTTTTTTTGAAGTGTTCCTAAGCCCATGTGGTGATATCCTTTACACACTGATGTCGCTTTTTGATGCATTACCGCCTGAGGGATCGAAGGTCCGTAATATCATCGCTTACGTGCAGTGATTTCTCCAGACTCTCTGAACCTTTTGATGATATTACGAACCTTAGATGGTGAAATCCCTAAATTCCTTGTAATAGCTCGTTGACAAATGTTGTTCTTAAACTGTTCGACAATTTGCTCACACGTGTTCACAAAGTGGTGACCCTCGCCCCATCCTTGTGTGCGAATGACTGAGCATTTCATGGAAGCTGCTTTTATACCCAATCATGACACCCGCCCGTTCCCAGTTAGCCTGTTCACCTGTGGGATGTTCCAAATAAGTGGTTGATGAGCATTCCTCAACTTCCTCAGTCTTTTTTGCCACTTGTGCCAGCTTTTTTGAAACATGATGCAGGCCTCAAATTCCAAATGAGCTAATATTTTGCAAAAAATAACGTTTTCTAGTTTGAACATTAAGTATCTTGTCTTTGCATTTTATTCAATTCAATATAAGTTGAAAAGGATTTGCAAATCATTGTATTCTGTTTTTATTTACGATATACACAACGTGCCAATTTCACTGTTTTTTGGGTTTGTATTTTGTACATGTGAGGTGTTGGCTGCAACAATATCGATCATTCACTCCATTATTTATTTTAAATAAATTAATAATAAATGTCATCTTTCGCCAATTGACGATTTTACAGGCCATGAAGCTCGTATGCGTGTCACATTATTTAGCATATTTTTTTACAGTCTGGCAAACAGACTCCCTCTCAGACTGACTGCCAGGCAGGTTGCCAGATGGTAAACAGACCAACTTAATTGATTTGATTCACTCTTGGAGGCCTGTGTTCCGTCAATGATTCTGTTTAAGATGCCTTTTGTTCTCCATCAGTCAGCTGATTGGAGTCACAGAACTCCTTCTGTTCCGCAACACTTGATGTTTGCACACTGAGGGGTATGTGTTCTGAACATACCACACAAATAAACAAACACAACATAAACAAAAGGAGATACACTGTACATTCTACTGAATTGGAAGAGCCTGTTTAGTACATTGAAAAATATCAAAACGGCCCCCATATCACGTCAGTCAGTACCTGTACTGGGCCCTTATATTATGATGACTGGAGTCCTGATCCAATATTAATATCGGATATCAGCCTCCAATGTAAGAACTCCGATACAAGCAGTCAGATCTCCCCTTGCTACTGTAGCTTAGCAGACAGATAACAGGTTGTCTCCATTTGACAGCCTTTTTAGGCTTTACTTCAAAACACTGTAAAAGTGAACATACATCAAATACATTTTGTCAATATAATGTCCGTGAAGATTCTGGACTAATGATACTGTTTCCGGTATTATTATTTTTTTATCCAGCTGATCGTCGTAATTATGACACACTGACAACAAATCAGCTTGTAATAATTACAAATAAGAAGCAGCACCACAAAACGTTTGTAACTAGAGATGTCCGATAATATCGGACTGCTGATATTATCGGCCGATAAATGCTTTAAAATGTAATATCGGAAATTATCGGTATCGGTTTCAAAATTATCGGTATCGGTTTCAAAAAGTAAAATGTATGACTTTTTAAAATGCCGCTTTGTACACGGACGTGGGGAGAAGTACAGAGCACCAATAAACCTTAAAGGCACTGCCTTTGCGT
>NC_084751.1:35355799-35370799 GCF_033978785.1 Entelurus aequoreus | reverse complement strand
TTCATAATCACTTTTTATGTATTTTAGTCATTTTAAGCAAATGGTGGCTCATTATTAAACAGATGCAAAGTAATAGAAACTAGATGGGTAGATGGACTTGTATTTATCCCATAATAGCGATTTTTTTGTTGTTGCATTGCTGTTTTTACATACAGTAACAGAAGTAAAACATAATGGAAAACTTAAAATTAGTAAAAAAACACACATATTGCGCACTAATAATTGCACTATATATATGTATATATAAAATAAAATAAAATAAAATAAAATAAAAAACACCAACCTAACACTTGTATTGCACACCAAGAAAAAAAGCAGATGACAGGAATCGCTTAAGTGCGTTATTAGGCATGTGATTTAAAGTTAATGAAAAAGACTGAAAATAAGCCCCCCCCCGAAGTTCCTGTTTTTTCAGTAATGGAACATGCAAAAATTAGCAAAAAAGAAACTCAATTAAAAAATGTTTTAGTGTTTAAAGAATTGAAAAATGATCAACAGAGTACATAACCCATTCATCCAAATGAATCATTATGTCTGTTTCAGTCACTATGTTATTTAGTCACTACAGTAATTACAACTTGTGTTCACATCCACAGGAACCACATGGGTTAGCCTACTCTATACAGTATTTACAACCTTAATAGTGTTCACTTCACAGCCACGGATGGTTCATCTCGTTATTAACATTATTTACACATTACTTTGGCATTTTTTGCTTTGATGGCTCTGACATGAGCCTTCCTGGCAAATTTCTAAGCAGCTTGCATTTTCCGTATTGGTTTCTGCTTTAGTGGATTCCGCCTTGGATTTTATAGCCAATTTCTGTCTCTTCGACTCCCTCTCCACTTCTAACTGCTCCAAATGTAAAAATCATAAAGCGTGCAAACAATGTTAATTCTATTAGCTAACTTCCTTTATCTGAATAACCATTTGTGATTTATAGCATGAAATAACAAATATTTAGCAGTCACGTTGTTTATGTTTCAAAAGTATTCAACTATTACATGTCAAAATATAAACTGTCAGGTTCAAACACTGATGACATCTATTAAACAAGACAAGAAGCAAGGAATTAAACAGAGACAGAATTAAATTTGGCTCAATTGAGGAGAGATGCGTAGACACTGTACCCTTGCACAGTGTCGTCCCACGCCCCTGACGAAAGATTGTACGCCTCCTCTTTCATTTGGACTTCCTCTGATTACATGGCAACAGCTGTTTCTAAGGGAGGGGGTCGTAAACAGCCATCGCCTTTGGTTACAGAACAGTTAAAAGAAAAGGTCGTAAAACAGTTCAAAGAACGATAAGCAACAATGAGTCTGGTCCTGCTTCCTCTCCGCTTTGTAGTTCTCGGGTCAAAACAATATCTTTCTGTTGATTAAACCAACCAACCAACCAACCAACCAACCAATCATCATTGATGTTTCCCGTACAATCAATCTTTAAGATGGACAAACACTTTCCAAGCATAAAATACACTATTTTGATTTGATTCGACAGTTGACGTACACGTCGGAGCACTGTTTTTCTACCTTTTTTGAGCGAAGGCACATTTTTTTCACTGAAAAAATGCGGAGGCACACCACCAGCAGAAAACATTAAAAATGAAACTCAGCAGCTGATATTGACAATAAAAAGTTCTTCTCATAAGTGTTAGATATGAATTCAAACCATAACCAACCATGCATCACTATAGCTCTTGTCTCAAAGTAGGTGTACTGTCACATCACGCCATAACTTATATGGAGTTTTTTGGAGTCTTTCTGTGTGTAGTGTTGTAGTTCTTGTCTTGCGCTCCTATTTTGGTGGCTTTTCCTGTTTTGTTGGTATTTTCCTGTTGCAGTTTCATGTCTTCCTTGAAGACTATTCCCCGCACCTGTTTTGTTTTAGCAATCAAGACTTTTTAAGTTGTCGCTATCCTTTGTGTGGACATTGTTGATTGTCAAGTCATGTTCGGATGTACTTTGTGGACGCTGTCTGCTCCACACACTGTAAGTCTTTGCTGTCGTCCAGCATTCTGTCTTTGTTTACTTTGCAACCAGTTCTGTTTTAGTTTCGTTTTGCATAGCCTTCCCTAAGCTTCAATGCCTTTTCTTAGTGGCACTCGCCTTTTGTTTATTTTTGGTTTAATCATTAGATGCCTTTTTACCTGCACACTGTCGTCTGCATATTGGGATCACGACAAACCATGTTGTCGAATGTCATGATCCGTGGTCCGGATCATGTTTTGTGTTTTCTGTTTGTTTTGGACTCCTCTATTTCCTGTTTGTGCACCTCCTGAGTTTCCTACCATGGCTACTTATGATTTTCACCTGCCTCTGTTGTTTGGGACGCTCACCTGTTGCTCATCAAGAGACATTATTTAAGCCTGCCTTTGCCAGTCAGTCGGTCTGGCTTCTTTGTTTGCTTCATGTTCGCGTCACGTAAGTTTTGCTTGTCCCCTAGCCTGTGCTAAGTTTAGTGTCGAGTGCGATTGGCACCTTGTTCCGTCGGTTGGTTTTCTGTTTTTGTACCTCTCCGAGTGTTTTTTTGAGAATTAAATGATGTTCCTACCTGCAGGTCCTGTCCGGAGTCGTCCGTTTGCATCCCGGGAAAACGAACCGCGCGGTAAGCCGCAACCAAACCGTGACAGTCGACAGCTACAAAGCAATTAGCTACTTGCTGCCACCTACTGATATGGAAGAGTATTACATGGTTACTCTGCTGAGCTCTCGACAGCACCGACACTCAAAAACGGCGCATTTGCGGATTATTATTACTTGTTTGCAAAAAATATTTTAACCCAAATAGGTGAAATTATATAATCTCCCACGGCACACCAGACTGTATCTCACACACACTAGTGTGGTTGAAAAACTCTGCGTTAGAGTGACAAATTCCACTGGTGGAAATTAGTCTAGATGTGCGAGGCTGTGGGTAATTCATGGGGATTGGTAAATTTCCCGAATGGACTCAGTAAACTGATTAATCATGGTGAATTCAACCCTGTGAAAAATATGCAATGTTAATCGTTGGATGGCACTAGTTAACAATACAAGTTTCTGAGAAAAAAAATAAATTCTGAGAATGTTGGTATACAGTAGTTTTGTACATTCTGTGTATTTGTCAGACTTGGCCATGATGCACTGATCCTATGTGTGCTGAGAAGACTCATATTGTCAACGGAGACTAAATGATTTTGCATTGATCAGATCCATGGTCATCCGTGAAACTGCATGCCCGAAGCACAGCAAACTTCATTTAGCTTCCCTTCACTCGACTCTACTATTGTCAGTCACATCACCTTCAGAGTCCATCGAACCACGTCTGTTTTCCAGAAAAGCAGTAAGGTCTCTGATGTTGTTCTTTACACTAAACTTGTGTGTGTTGGATGGCACTAGTTAACAATACAAGTTTCTGAGAATGGTGATATACAGTAGTTTTGTACATTCTGTGTATTTGTCAGACTTGGCCATGATGCACTGATCCTATGTGTGCTGAGAAGACTCATATTGTCAACGGAGACTAAATGATTTTGCATTGATCAGATCCATGGTCATCCGTGAAACTGCATGCCTGAAGCACAGCAAACTTCATTTAGCTTCCCTTCACTGGACTCTACTATTGTCAGTCACATCACCTTCAGAGTCCATCGAACCATGTCTGCTTTCCAGAAAGCAGCAAGGTTTCTGCTGTTGATCCGTTTCTTTACCCTAGACTTGTGTGTGTTGGACGGCATGTGGAGAAAACCTCGACTGCAATGACCTTAAATATTAATAGCAAATATGATTTAAAAAAAAGATATGAGCACACATATTGTACTGTAATCTGTGTAGTGTGTAGTGTAGTGTGTAGTGCAGGGCATGAGTCATACTTAACAGCTTCCTTGTTAGCACTCACACACACTCTTGAAGCCGTAACTGCATTAACTTAGACAAATGCATTAGCTGAAGGTAGGAACATTTGTGCATTGGCCATATTTTCTGTACATAGATTCCAAATATTATGTGTAATCAATATCCAATTAGTGCTGAAATATGTTCTGGTTTAAAGGGGAACTGCACTCTTTTTAAAAATGTTGCTTATCATGGATTTTCTTTAATGCATTCTAAATATTAAAGCGGCCAATTGGAGCCAATGGGAGCTCCACTGTTCCACCCATAAAATCCAAAAAATAACCATTAAAAAGCGCAAAGGATACTCCATGAATATTAACCAAATATTAGTGATATTAATATTAAACGCGCTAACACAGACAAACTATTCATAGCGGCGCTGTGATCACTTCCTGTGTGCCCATGTTTACATCATCGACTGATCAGCTGCTCCCTCGTTTCCCGCTCCCTATAAGTTTTTTTGTAGATAACAAATCATGCCTTCCACCTGGACAGAAGTTGGCTGTTGATATAATCTTACAAGTTGGGACACGTTGACAGCCATTTAGGACCTGGAACCATACTTGCCAACCTTGAGACCTCCGAATTCGGGAGATGGGGGGGCAGGTTGAGGTGGGCAGGGTTGGGGGGGGGGCGGGGTTTGGTGGTAGCGGGGTGTATATTGTAGCGTCCCGGAAGAATTAGTGCTGCAAGGGGTTCTGGGTATTTGTTCTGTTGTGTTTATGTTGTGTTACGGTACGGATGTTCTCCCGAAATGTGTTTGTCATTCTTGTTTGGTGTTGGTTCACAGTGTGGCGCATATTTGTAACAGTGTTAAAGTTGTTTATACGGTCACCCTCAGTGTGACCTGTATGGCTGTTGATCAAGTATGCTTGCATTCACTTATGTGTGTATAAAAGCCGCATATATTATGTGACTGGGCCGGCACGCTGTTTGTATGGCGGAAAAGCGGACGTGACGACAGGTTGTAGAGGACGCTAAAGGCAGTGCCTTTAAGGCACGACCCCAATATTGTTGTCCGGGTGGAAATCGGGAGAAATTCGGGAGAATGGTTGCCCCGGGAGATTTTCGGGAGGGGCACTGAAATTCGGGAGTCTCCCGGGAAAATCGGGAGGGTTGGCAAGTATGCCTGGAACTAACGAGTTCCAGGTCCTAAATGGCACACGCACCGTTTCTTTGCGAGGATTATGAGACATTTTTCATCTAAATTGGAATATATGAACATCCCAACAGTCGGCATCATAATGACAGCAGACCTTGTACAGTAAGTGATGTTTTATTATGTTTGTTGGCTCTCATGAAGTCTGCGACGAGTAATAATCAGTGATAAAGTATTTAATAACGTGTCATCAAAGAGTAAAAATGCGTTTCTTTCAATATGCATCATAACAAAAAGGGTAATGTTAAAAAAATGGATAGATGTTGGTAGTCCAACTCATACTGACTGGTATACACAAGCTATGGATGATATCAGTGGAAAAAACTGCCTTTAGTTTCGATAATAATGAGTCATATATTGGAATATGGGATCCATTATTTAAATTTGTTTGAACTATTAAATGAACCTAAAGTATGACTTATTTTATCTTTGTGGAAAATATTGGACACAATGTGTTGTCAAGCTTATGAGATGTGATGTAAGTGTAAGCCACTGTGACACTATTTTTCATTTTTTAAATGTTTTTATAATTTTTTTTAAATAAATGGCTGTGATGATAACGTCAATGAGAGATTTTTAATCACTGCTATGTTGGAATTCTTATTAATATTGATACTGTTGTTGATATTATTAATTTTTGTTTGACTACTTTTGGATTGTTTTGTATCATGTTTGTGTGTCCTCATAATTGCTCTGTTGATTGCTGTTCTGAATGTTGCTGGGCCGGGTTTGGTTTTGGAATTGGAATTGTATAATTATGGTATTATTCTGTATTTTTTTTTTAGATTGATTGATAAATTTAAAAATAAATAAATAAAAAAAGCGATAAAGGAAAAAAAAAAGCAAACATCGTAATGCGTTTTTGAAATTAATGCACTACGTATGCTTCAAATGATCAAGAAACCTAAATATTAAAAGTTATAATATAAATGTGCCCGTTACTACATTACATATGTATATAAAACCCTAATGGAGGTGTTTGGATATTTATAGGGGGCTTTATAGGCAGAATTGAACGGCTACCATAGGCTCCATTGTAAGCAGACTTTTGATTGGATTTATTTAATATTTACAATGCGTAAAAAAATCCATCCGGCGTCATGTCCTTTCATAATGATTGTGAGCGATAGTCAAAATTCCAATTCCTCCTTAATCCGCAACACAAGAATGCACAAGGACAAAACTGCTGGTCTTTTCATATTAGTTATGACAGGAAGTGCATTGTCATCAATGTCACTTGTATTTAATCACTACAAAGGTCTGAAACAAAAACGCATTACTTTGTCATTTGCAGGCAGGATTATAGCTGACACCCCCAAGCCTCACAGTCAATAATCATACAAACACACATAAACTGTGTGCATGAATTCAAGATATTTCATTTTAATTGATTAGAGCAGAAAATAACACATTGAATGAAAACTGAAGAAGAAAACAATGGAATGTGACACAACATAAATAAGGTGTGCAGAAATAACCGAGACTATACAGTGCGTCCGGAAAGTATTCACAGCGCTTTACTTTTTCCACATTTTGTTATGTTACAGCCTTATTCCAAAATGTAGTAAATTAAATTGTGTCCTCCAAATTCTACAGACAATACCCCTTAATGACAATGTGAAAAGTTTATTTACTTATTTATTTTTAAAAATGTAATACAAATAAAAAACTAAAACTAAAATCACATGAACATAAGCATTCACAGCCTTTGCTCAACACTTTGCCGATGCACCTTTGGCAGTGTCATGATCCGTGGCCCGGATCATGTGTTGTTATATTTTGGACTCAGTTCCTGTTTTTGTGCACCCTTGTTGGTTTTCGTTTCCATGGGGATTAATTGGGTTCACCTTAGACTTAGACTTAGAAAATCTGCCTCTGGTTAGTGGTCGGCACGCTCAGCTGCTGTCAACCACTAGTCAGAGAGCTATTTATTCACCTTGCTCGCCACGCTCAGTCTGGCTTCATTGTTTGCTTCTTGCCACAGTTACATGAGTATTCCTTATCTCTAGTCTATGCCAAGTGTTAGCTTTAGCGTCCAGTGCGATCGGCACATTTTTTCTCTGGCTTGTTTTTCGATTTTGGTACTTGTTTGTTTCGACAAATAAATCATGTTCCTACCTGCATGTCCTGTCCGGGGTGGTCCGTTTGCATCCCGGGGGAACGAATCCTGTAGTAAGCTGCGACCCTCCATTCGTGACAGGCAGCAATTACAGCCTCAAGTCTTTTTAGATATGATGCCACAAGCTTGGCACACCTACAGTATCTTTGGGCAGTTTCACCTATTCCTTTTTGCCTCATTTTGCTTTGCAGCACCTCTCAAATTCCATCAGGTTGGATGGGAAGTGTTGAGGCATTTCTCTGTGTAGAGAGGAGAACCTTCCAGAAGGACAACCATCTCTGCAGCAATCCACCAATCAGGCCTGTATTGTAAAATGGCCAGAAGGAAGCCATTTCTTGGTAAAACGTTTGAGAAACAAAATTCCCTGGTCTGATGAGACTAAGCTTGAACTCGTTGGCGTGAATGCCAGGTATCCTGTTTGGAGGAAACTAGGATAGGATAGGACTTAATTGTCATTGCGCAAGTACAACGAAAACTATGTTTTCAGCACAAACCCGTTCAAGATTAGACAAACAAACAGTGTACAGGGTTACAGAACAGGAACGCTGATGGGTCGCCAAAGGCGCCCCGTAAAAGATAAGAAAAAGGTAAAACGCTGGGGAAGAAGATGAGTAAAAAAATACAATCTAGACTAGGCTCCTAAGGGGGCCTAGTCTGGAGTGGGAAAAAACCCTCCATGCAATGCACACATAAACATGTTACATTTAATCACGACAACTCGCAACAGAGGGGCGGGGAGTTGGGGCCCTGGAGGGTGACTGCTGCTATGAAGCGCTGCCAGCCGTCCATCACCCCGAGGGGAAACAAGCAGTGGTGAAGGCGTGGGGTGGGGCACCTAAGCACCGCTCATCACCAGGCCAATACCATCCATGAAGCATGGTGGTGGCAGCATCATGTTGTGGGGATGGTTTTCAGCGGCAGGAACCGGGAGACTGGTCAAGATAGAGTGAAAGATGAATGCAGCAATATACAGAGACATCATGCATGAAAATCAATGCTTCCCATCCAGTCCGATGGAGTTTTAGAGGCGCTGCAAAGAGGAATGGGCGAAACTTGCCCAAAAACGGCAAAAATACTTGAGGCTGTAATTGCTACCAAAGGAGCATCAACAAAGTATTGAGCAAAGGCTGTGAATACTTATATACATGTGTAGAGAAAAAAAAAAGTCACATTGTCATTACGGGATATCATCTGTAAAAATTTTGAGGACAAAATAAAGGCTATAGCAAAACAAAATGTGGAAAAAGTGAAGCTCTGTGAATACTTTCTGGATGCACTGTAAATAGAAATACATGAGACTTGCCTAACGTTAACAAAAAATAGATGAACAAAAAACAGACTGTATATACCGTTTTTTCCGGACTATAAGTCGCAGTTTTTTTCATAGTTTGGCCGGGGGTGCGACTTATACTCAGGAGCGACTAATGTGTGAAATTATTAACACATTACCGTAAAATATCAAATAATATTATTTAGCTCATTCACGTAAGAGACTAGACGTATAAGATTTCATGGGATTTAGCGATTAGGAGTGACAGATTGTTTGGTAAACGTATAGCATGTTCGATATGTTATAGTTATTTGAATGACTCTTACCATAATATGTTACGTTAACATACCAGGCACGTTCTCAGTTGGTTATTTATGCCTCATATAATGTACACTTATTCAGCCTGTTGTTCACTATTCTTTATTTATATTAAATTGCCTTTCAAATGTCTATTCGTGGTGTTGGGTTTTATCAAATAAATTTCCCCAAAAAATGCGACTTATACTCCAGTGCGACTTATATATGTTTTTTTCCTTCTTTATTATGCATTTTTGGCCGGTGCGACTTATACTCCGGAGTGACTTATATTCCGAAAAATACGGTAATTATTATATACAAAACAGAAATATACATATATATACAAAAATAGAAACAAAACAAACAAAAAAATCATGTTTTGTAGCGCCTCCTGTGGACAACATTAGCCTTAACCGATACTGTGCATAACTTAGGTAAAAAAGCTGCTTTGTTATCATTTATTCTGCTTATAACTGGGTCCTGACTCAGGTGCTCCCCGGTAGTTGGGGCTCTGTGAATGAGATATTATTTTGGGCCTCACTAAATGAATTAATAAATATATAATCAAACATATGATTTTCCAGGCCCCTGTAATTTATGGGCCCATATAATAACCATGATGACCTCGCAGCTTGCACCTACATTTATTAATATTACCTATGCTCTTAAAAGACAACATACACTCTAAATTCTACATCATTCTAACAATAATACACCAATTGGTACTCAATGTAATTAATGGTACTTCAAAATCTGTGACTGAGACTTTTAATGACTTTTTTAAAATTAAAAACAACTAGCAACAAATCTAGCATCTTCTTTTGGTGTTATTATAAAATGTACTCGTGTTTAAAGACTCTTAACTTCTGTCCCTGCGTGTCCCTGACTAAAACGAGCATGACGTCACACTAGTTTGGCACTGTTGCTCTAGTTGCACTTTCTCTTTTTAAAAGCCGCCACTGTCCCCCTATTATTTGCACATTTTATTGATGGCTGTCCGCGGGTATATTTGCAATATATATAAACAGTCGTGGTCAAAAGTTTACATACACTTGTAAAGAACATAATGTCATGGCTGTCTTGAGTTTCCAATCATTTCTACAACTCTTATGTTTTTGTGATAGAGTGATTGGAGCACAAACTTGTTGGTCACAAAAAACATTCATGAAGTTTGGTTCTTTTATGAATTTATTATGGGTCTACTGAAAATGTGACCAACTCTGCTGGGTCAAAAGTATACATACAGCAACGGTGTTTCCCCCAGAATATTTGTAATTTAAGGTGTTGTGTAATTTGGCCTGTCGCCACCATCACGTCTCCATCTCATCGCTGCCTGGGGGAGCAATAGACTACAGACTGTGGTGAAGTAGGCCGGCTTCGTCGCGTGAAGAAGCCTACAATTTTTGGTAGTGTTTTCCGCTCCGTTTGCTGAATGGCAATATACGATATATATCTCGATATTTTTTCCGTAAAGTAAAAACAAAACACAAAACAGTCCTAGTTACCTGAGATATTAAGTATGTCATTATTTTGACTTAGTAAATATTGACTTACTAAGACAAAATAATGACATACTTGATATCTCAGGTATATAGTCATTATTTTGACTTAGTAAATGTTAACTTACTAAGACATAATAATGACTACATACGATACATATCTCGATATTTTTTCCGTGTTTTGATTTTACTTTACGGAAAAAATATCGAGATATGTATCGTATATAGTCATTATTTTGACTTAGTAAATACTGACTTACTAAGACACAATAATGACTATATACGATACATATCTCGATATTTTTTCCGTGAAGTAAAAACAAAACACGGTAAAAATATCGTTTTGTTTTTACTTTACGGAAAAAATATCGAGATATGTATCGTATATAGTCATTATTATGTCTTAGTAAGTCAGTATTTACTAAGTCAAAATAATGACAATATACGATACATATCTCGATATTTTTTCCGTAAAGTAAAAACAAAACGTGTTTGACTTAGTAAATATTGACTTACTAAGACAAAATAATGACTAAGTCAAATTAATGACTTACTGTAAATAAGCGTTTGCAATAAGCGTTTGAAAAAAACAGTTAAAAGTGGCAAGCTTCTGGTTGAATTTTTGACCACTCCCGTTGACAAAATTGGTGCAGTTCAGCTAAATTTGTTGGTTTTCTTACATGGACTTGTTTCTTCAGCATTGTCCACACGTTTAAGTCAGGACTTTGGGAAGAGGGGGGGTGTGACCGGTACTTTTTAAAAGCTGTATAGTACCGGATATGATTCATTAGTATCGCGGTACTATACCAATACCGGTATACCGTACAACCCTACATTATATATGGATTTTATATTAAATACATGATAACACTTATATAAGTCTTTTAATTTTTTGCGGCTCCAGACCGATTACTTTTTTGTATTTGTGGTCCAATATGGCTCTTTCAACATTTTGGGTTGCCGACCCCTGTCCTAGTTCAATGATCACGGTCCAGATGTATTGAACGTCGGTTAGTACCAGGGTGTTCGAACATGGCCTTCCAAGGTCAATGGAATTTTCCAGCATCAGAGGCGCGTAAGAACAAAAGTATTTGAGAATATGTGGAAGTGGAGCCAGAATCCGTGTAGTTGTGCAGCTTTCTTCACTTAAGTACATGTGAGGATAGGACCCGAAATGAACCACAAAGTAAATAATCACCATTGAATATATTAATGGTGTTTCATTTTGCATTTGCAAAGAGAGTCAAGAAAGGTTCAGTTGTAGATCACACTGCAGGAGGTTCGTTTAAATTAGATTAGGTTATTAGTACCTGAAGGTAAACTTGTTTTGCAGCCAGCAAGATCAGGACATCCATTAAACATTCAGGAAAAATTAAACTCTTAGACATGCAACCACAAATACCTACCACACTGAAAGCAACACAAACACTTTGATAAGATTATACAAATTGTAAATGTATTCAAAGTTCCCCTTACAAATAATATAATATAAATCCACAATCAGATACATTTGGGAAAGGCCAGAATAAATGACTATAAAAATAAGAATAAATTACCCTGAAAACAAACATGGGCAAAATAACTACAGCTTGTTTTCTTCTGTTATGGCAGATGGGACAAAACTGCATCTAGAGCCTTTTGTTTTGCCTCTTTGGACAAAAAACCTCCAGCCAGAAGGAGAACCTGAACATGATTGTGTAGGTAATGAGACACATCAGTAACTGTTAAACAGAGGAAGCTACCTGCAATTAGTTTTTTTAACACAAAATTATTGTCCTTTAGTGACAGGTGACCAAACCTAGAGACCAAAGAGAAAGACAACACCGATTCTATAAAAGTATGTTAAAACACGATCATGATAGGTAGGTAGGTAGGTTCTTGACTTGACTTTATTTATTCATGCTTGCAGTGGAGCCAAGGCCCCACTGAAAAAACAGCTGAACTTTACAATGAATATTAAACAAACAAAGATAAAAATAAAAAATAAAAAAAATGAAAAAAACAGACAGTATTTTAATAAAAAAAACATTTTCATTTTCAGGGCAACAGCAGCATGGAAACTATTAGCATTCTGGTATATGACTGTATTTCGTATTTAATTAGATAGTATTACTATACAGTTTAATTGCAGTATGCAGGGTAGAGTTTTTAAGTCTCTTTGTCTTGGCTTTGGGCTCGGGTTCAGCCAGCTTATGTTGGTTCCTCAATGTCCTGGCAGTGCGGCTGCCTCGTGTTGGAGGTAGCAGGTCATGCAGAGGGTGTTGCTCATCATGCATATCCCTGACCAGCTTCACTGCAGCCTCCTCTCTCCTGGTCTGGAGTGATGGTAGGTCTTTATTGTCATTGCACAAGTACAACAAAACTTTGTTTTCAGCACAAACCCGTTCAAGATTAGACAAACAAACATTGTACAGGGTTACAGAACGGTAACGCCGATGGGTCGCTACAAGGCGCCCCGTAAAAGATGGGAAAAAGGTAAACGCTGGGGAAGGATGAGTAAAAAATACAATCTAGACTGGGCTCCTAAGGGGGTCCAGTCTGGAGTGGGAAAAAACCTCCATAGCAAAGCACATATACATATTACAACATACATCTTGCAACAGAGGGGAGGGAGTGGGGGCCACGGTGGCAGGCTGCAGCTCTTCAGGCGCTGCCCAGCCGTCCATTACCCCTAAGGGATTCGCGTCAAGGGCGTTGGATGGGGGGTGGGGTATGTGTGTGTGGCGTATATTTTTTGTGGATGCATGTGTGTGTGTAAGCCTGCCGCGTGTCTCTGTTCCGCGGCCTCGGTGTCGTGCAGTCGCTAGTCAGTCCAACGTCAACAACAACAGGTGTGTGTCCATGAGAGACAAGAAGGGAGTTTGTTGTGTCTTCTCCGCATTGTCCTTCGGGAGAGTCTCGAAGCCAGGGAAACAATCCAAGTTAGAATGTTTTGTATGCGAGTGAAAAAAAATTTGCTTTTCACTCTAAATCAAGGGTCCCCAAACTACGGCCCGCAGGCCGGATACGGCCCCCCAGCGTCCAAAATCCGGCCCGCGGGAAGTCCCAAGTTAAAAAAAATAAATAAATAAAAAAATAAAATATATATATATATATATATTTTTTAATTATTATTATTTTTTTTTTAATTTGTCCTTACTAGTCAATTTTCTACCGTCTCCTAGCCACTCAGGCAAATCATATTGTCTAAAAATGCATTTTACCATCGATAACGTGACATGCAGCAAGTACGCTCTTTAAGTCAATTAGTGCGCGAGGAATAAATATGTATGAATACATATATATATATATATATATATATACATATATATATACATGGACATATACATAGACATATACATATATACACACACACACATTTACATATGATATACATATATATATAATATATATACACAAATATATACACATATACATATACATATATATATATATACATATATATATATATATATATATATATATATATATATATATATATATATATATATATATATATATATATATATATATATATATATATATATATATATATATATAGCGCGGCCCCCAGCCAAATTGTTTTACCCCAATGCGGCCCCGGAGTCAAAAAGTTTGGGGACCCCTGCTCTAAATTGTCTATGACTGGTCCTCAAAATTCATCCTGCAGGGCATGATGTTTTTTTCAACATTAAAAGGAGGCAATTTTCTCAAAGTATAGCATTGGTGATTCTTCTTACACACCACATCACAATTAGCTTCAAATTTCAGTTTTTTATCTAAAAGCATCTTAAAAATGGTAAAACCTGAACCCTTAAAAGGGCCTCCTTGACCTCCAGCTTATATTTTTAATTTCCTCCATTTTTTTTTTACCTCACTGGAATCCCTGTTTCTAGTTTAAAATATTAAAATTGAAAAACATAACGATGCTTATAAGATATTTCGATTCTCCCCACATAGAAAATCTTGTTTAAAGATTCTGCAACATTCCGAGGAGGCTTAATTTAACAATTACAAGTTGAATAATGCTTGCTTTCAGAATAAATGACTTATTTCTAGTTTAGGAGTCCTGCTAATTTATAGATGTACACATTTTAATTTAGGATGTCCTATAAAATAAAATTATATGTCCATGTAACTACCGAATTTTTCGGACTATAAGGCACACTTAAAATCCTTTTTTTCTTTCTCAAAACTCGACAGTGCGCCCTATAACCTAATGTACGGATTAATTCTGGTTTTGCTTACCGACCTCGAAGCAAATTTTTTTTGAAACATGGTGTAATGACAAGTGTGACCAGTAAATGGCTGTCAAACATAAGAGATATGTGTAGACTGCAATATGAAGGCAATATGACTCAAGCAAACAACACCAACATTTGATATATTCCATTGAAAATATAGAACATTACACACGGCGCTCAAAAGTCTATCAAAATGTTTTAGTATGACTTTGATAAGCTATGAAACCGCACAGCTTGATCTGCTTCAACATATGAGTATTATTATGGTGTGTGTATAAGGTAAGACATATTATCTGGCGTTTTGTTTAGCAATATTATGCAAAAGCGACTTTTCATACCTTCTGGTACCTGCTGATCTGTTTTTGGGATCTGCATAAATCCTGAAAAATTGTGCGTTTCCGCCTTTGTAGTCCGTGGTGACACCGTAGTCGATAAGGTTCTTCTTTTTCTTTATCTTCTTGTTATGGGACATTTATCCTCCGCTGTTGCCATTTCTAATATAAAGTAGTGTAAAGTTCATACTTATATCTGTCACTAAACTCGCCATGAAAGCGCTAA
>NC_084751.1:35345799-35350799 GCF_033978785.1 Entelurus aequoreus | reverse complement strand
TTTTTTCTCTTTCTATCCCCTCCTGCTCCGGCCCGGCTGCACCAAATAATAATATACATCCATTTAATTAAGTCATATAAAAATAAAGCAACAAGAGAAGTATACCACACTTCTCTTTTGTAAAGTAAATTTGTACAGCCGATACGGGCATCTACATCAACTATATGATTTGCCTGAGAAGCTGGACAGGACAAAAAAAAAAATTAAAAAAAATAAAAAGTCTGTATTAGCCACATTTTTTTATAAGTAACAGGCTTCAAAGCGTGGCGAAAAAATTGGCCGGAAAATACGGTACTTTCATATTGTATTATCGTCAGTGGATGTGAATACTCGCTAAATATGGCAACGCTGATGTCTCCTGCCATGTCTTCTTATTCTCTGGCAGACCAGCTGTGTAAAAGAAGTGTTCAGAAGTGGATGTATTCATGGTGGTTCACCACAAATAAATGAATGCAAGTAGGAGAGTACATAAGGGGACTGTAAATACATGTACAGTTACACCCCTCTTAATACAATAAACATAAATGTATATACGAATGAGAATAATTATTCTAATCATAAACTTTCGCACAATATGTGCATGTTTCCGTCATGGGTTATATGTCAGATACATAGCATTTGTTTGTGTGTACAGGATGTGTGCACGTGTTTTTGTGTGTGTGTGTTCGTTTCTCTGTGGATTAGCACGCCTGCATGAATTTGCAGGGCGTTTAAATGTAGATCTACTGTACGGCGACACAACAGCATCCATGTTGGACAATGAGTAACTCTGGCAGTGACAACGAGTTCATGTGTGCCCACTTCCTGCGTCCTCGTGTGCATTGTGGCTTCTCTTGCTGCTGTCACAGCTGTCCACTCCTATCACATTACATCAGCGCTCAACACACACACATACACACACGCACACACACACACACACACACACACAAGCACACACACGCACACACACACACACATCACCAACAGGATGTGACATACTGAACTTGTGATTACTTTGCTCATTACCTTTTATGAGATTGTAGAATATGTAATTGGCATGAAATGGTTTTGGCCTAATGATAAGACCTATTTTCTCCAGTGTGTGTTTGTGTGTCTTTCTCTCTATGCATCTATGCCAGTGTTTCTCAACCTTTTTTGAGCCAAGGCACATTATTTTCATTGAAAAAATCCTGAGGCACACCACAAGCAGAAATCATTAAAAAACAAAACTCATTAGCCGATATTGGGTCCCATTCAGCAATAAGTTCCTAACTTTCCCTCTTATCTTTCTTCCTAAGTGATTTCCTAAGAGGAGTCCATTCAAATTCGTGACGTGTTCTTAAACGGCCAAATTGTTCCCACCTGCTGTTCTTAAGTTGCTGAATGCCACATTGGTTAGCGCGTGCGTGTCTATCATAATTTGCATATAAACACGCCCTTATTTCCCCAATATGCATATGTAAACACCCTTAATTTCGTAATTAGCATAGGTAAACACCCTTAATTCCCCATATAAGTGCACAATTCCAGCGGAAAAGCCGAACATCAAACACACGGAGAAAACACAAACAGATTACAGAAGAGAAATTCGTATTTTCTCGCGGGAGAAATACATAATGTCATAATGTAAGTTTAAGAAAGGGGCGGACTGTTGAGGTAGCCTAAAGCAGTGGTCCCCATCCTTTTTGTAGCTGCTGACCGGTCAACGCTTGAAAATTTGTCCCACGGACCGGTGGGGGTGGGGGTGTTTATTTTTTATTTATTTATTTTTTTTTTCCCATAAAGAAATACAATCATGTGTGCTTACGGACTGTATCCCTGCAGACTGTATTGATCTATATTGATATATAATGTATATAGTGTGTTTTTTATGTTGATTTGATTTAAAAAAAAAAAAAAAAACTTTTTTTTTTTTTCCCGCTCCCTGTATGATCAGTGCCAGAGTTTGGTCCGCATTGCCGGCAGTAAGTCGGACACGTTTCCAGTGAGGGTTGGACTCCGCCAAGGCTGCCCTTTGTCACCGATTCTGTTCATAACTTTTATGGACAGAATTTCTAGGCGCAGTCAAGGCGTTGAGGGGATCCGGTTTGGTGGCTGCAGGATTAGGTCTCTGCTTTTTGCAGATGATGTGGTCCTGATGGCTTCATCTGGCCAGGATCTTCAGCTCTCGCTGGATCGGTTCGCAGCCGAGTGTGAAGCGACTGGGATGAGAATCAACACCTCCAAGTCCGAATCCATGGTTCTCGCCCGGAAAAGGGTGGAGTGCCATCTCCGGGTTGCGGAGGAGACCCTGCCCCAAGTGGAGGAGTTCAAGTACCTCGGAGTCTTGTTCACGAGTGAGGGAGGAGTGGATCGTGAGATGGACAGGCGGATCGGTGCGGCGTCTTCAGTAATGCGGACGCTGTATCGATCCGTTGTGGTGAAGAAGGAGCTGAGCCGGAAGGCAAAGCTCTCAATTTACCGGTCAATCTACGTTCCCATCCTCACCTATGGTCATGAGCTTTGGGTTATGACCGAAAGGACAAGATCACGGGTACAAGCGACCAAAATGAGTTTCCTCCGCCGGGTGGCGGGGCTCTCCCTTAGAGATAGGGTGAGAAGCTCTGCCATCCGGGGGGAGCTCAAAGTAAAGCCGCTGCTCCTCCACATCGAGAGGAGCCAGATGAGGTGGCCCGAACGCCTCCCTAGGGAGGTGTTAAGGGCACGTCCGACCGGTAGGAGGCCACGGGGAAGACCCAGGACACGTTGGGAAGACTATGTCTCCTGGCTGGCCTGGGAACACCTCGGGATCCCCCGGGAGGAGCTGGACGAAGTGGCTGGGGAGAGGGAAGTCTGGGCTTCCCTGCTTAAGCTGCTGCCCCCACGACCCGACCTCGGATAAGCGGAAGAAGATGGATGGGATGGATGGATGGATGGATGGATATATATATATATATATATATATATATATATATCAGGGACTGCTGTCGGTCTTGAACCCCAAGATGCAGAGATGGCAGGCGTAGCGCAGGAAAACATGACTTTAATGTAAAAAAAAAAATAGTGCAACCGGTAAGTGCACATGCAGGGCAAACAGGAACCCGGAAACAGTAAACAGCCAACAGGAACCAGGAAACAGGATAACAGGTGACAGGAAACGGGCAACGGGATACAGGACACAATCATCGAGCCCTGACTGGAGGGAGAGGCAGGCATAAATAGTAGCCTGTTTGTTAATTGCGACCAGGTGTGCCAGGCTGCCAATCAGGGACAGGTGAGGGAAATGAGCCCTCAGGAAATGGAACCAAAAAAAGAGCGCTGACAGGAAACAAACACCAACATATGCAAACAAAACCAAAAATGCAAACATAACCAAACTGTCAGTAACAAGCCTGAAATAATATATATATATATATATATATATATATATATATATATATATATATATATATATATATATATATATATATATATATATATATATATATATATATATATATATATATATATATATACCGCTTGTCCCTCTTGGAGTCGCGGGGGGTAATATGTTGTAAAAACAACCATACATTTTACAGAAAATTCTGGAAACTAAGCTGCCAGTTTTTTACTCTTAAAAAAACATTGGTACTGTTTTACTATTTACCTTAAAGGCCTACTGAAATGAAATTTTCTTATTTAAACGGGGATAGCAGGTCCATTCTATGTGTCATACTTGATCATTTCGCGATATTGCCATATTTTTGCTGAAAGGATTTAGTAGAGAACATCGACGATAAAGTTCGCAACTTTAGGTCGCTGATAAAAAAGCCTTGCCTGTACCGGAAGTAGCGTGATGTCACAGGTTGTGGAACGCCGCACATCTGCACATTGTTTACAATTATGGCCACCAGCAGCGAGAGCGATTCGGACCGAGAAAGCGACGATTTCCCCATTGATTTGAGCTAGGATGAAAGATTCGTGGATGAGGAAAGTGAGAGTGAAGGACTGGAGGGCAGTGGAAGCGATTCAGATAGGGAAGATGCTGTGAGAGGCGGGTGGGACCTGATATTCAGCTGGGAATGACTAAAACAGTAAATAAACACAAGACATATATATACTCTATTAGCCACAACACAACCAGGCTTATATTTAATATGCCACAAATTAATCCGCATAACAAACACCTCCCCCCTCCCGTCCATATAACCCGCCAATACAACTCAAACACCCGCACAACACACTCAATCCCACAGCCCAAAGTACCGTTCACCTCCGTAAAGTTCATACAGCACATATATTTCCCCAAAGTCACGTACGTGACATGCACATAGCAGCACGCACGTACGGGCAAGCGTTTAAATGTTTGGAAGCCAAAGCTGCGTACTCACGGTACCGCGTATCCAACTCAAAGTCCTCCTGGTAAGAGTCCAGCCGGCGGCTAATACACCGCTTCCCACCTAAAGCTTTCTTCTTTGCTGTCTTCATTGTTCATTAAACAAATTGCAAAAGATTCTCCAACACAGATGTCCAGAATACTGTGGAATTTTGCGATGAAAACAGACGACTTAATAGCTGGCCACAATGGTGTCCCAAAATGTCCGCTACAATCCGTGACGTCACGCGCAAACGTCATCATACTGAGACGTTTTCAGCAGAATATTTTGCGGGAAATTTAAAATTGCACTTTACTAATCTAACCCGGCCGTATTGGCATGTGTTGCAATGTTAAGATTTCATCATTGATATATAAACTATCAGACTGCGTGGTCGGTAGTAGTCGGTTTCAGTAGGCCTTTAATATGTTGTAAGAAATATATTTTATTTTACAGTAAAATTCTGGTGACTGAGTTGGCAGTTTTGTACTGTAAAATCTACAGTATTTTTTTCTTACAGTGTGCTTAAAAAAAATAAAAAATAATCAACTGCATAGGTTCATGTACATATTATTCGCTGTCACAATCAGCCATCACTGTGACGTGGCCCTCAATGAAAAAGAGTTTGACACCCCTGCTGCACATGGATATTTATGTATTTATTTGAAAGATAATCATGACAAAGTA
>NC_084751.1:34950799-34973299 GCF_033978785.1 Entelurus aequoreus | reverse complement strand
CCCAGCTGGGTAATCCAATCACCTGCCAGCTGTGCTTCGAGGCCGGTCCTTACACACCCCGCTCCGCGGCAGGCCCGCAGACCACACCCCCCTCCACAACATGTTCTATGTATTTTTCTGCCTATTCTTGCGCCTAGCACTGTTGGCGTAAACGCACTTTTTGTGTCTTTTCGCGCTTTGAAATCAGACAGGACACGCATTTCCGGAAGTCCGCGCATCCCAGGGACCCGGATTTTTTTTTACCGACTCTGCCTTTTTCGGGTCAAAACTATGGTTTACTTGTTTTTTGTATCGTTTATCGCTTTTCGCCAGTGTTTTGTTTTTTTATTGCATTTTTATTGGTCGACTTCAAAGTAATGAATTTTCCGGTACAATTTCTTAAATTTTGATTCGCCAAAAGTTTTATCAATCACAAATACTGCATTTCCGGTATTAGGACTCCCGCGTGGTATTGTTTTCGTCATAACGAGCAATAAACCCAAGAAGCGAAGCTTCAATGAAAAGTGGCTTCAGGAGCCACTTTTCAGAAAATGGCTCACTTATGAAGATGGAAAGATGTTTTGCACGCCATGTAAACGGGCTAAGAAAAAGCACACCTTTACGACCGGGTGCACTGATTTTCAAAGATCCAGCCTCACCAGGCACCAAGAAACATCATGTTACACCTTTCCTGCTTTGTCGGCTCCCAGACTGTGGTCGAGGAGGGCAGGGGAGACGTTCCCTCCAGGGCCGGTGTATTGTCAGGGGTAAGACCCTCCACTTTACCCAGCAGTGGGTCCCTACAGTTCCGCTTTTTGGTCGGAATGACGAGGCCGTCGATTTGTTACAACTCTTTATTGATGTTTTCCACAAAGCCAAGCGGACATTCACCATGCTATTAACACTCCTGTACATGCTCGCGCTCCCTCTCCTAACTTGCCCACTCACTTACACACGTCACTCACCCCACATACCGCCATTCTTAAAGGGGAACACACAGCTTATGGCCATCACCAAGCCAGAGATGAAATGCTTGAGGCATTGAGTGCCACTCTATTAAATGACATTGAAACTAACTTGCAAAATTCTAAGTTTGTTAGCATTATTTGCGATGAGACTGTAGACGTGGCGTTTTTTAAACGACTGCTGATCTACATACAGGTGAGAATAATCAATTACATTTGTCATATGCATGTATGCCCTGGCACACCATTATCATCATTACATGACCGAAGCAAAACACTTTTTAAGCTTTTATACTGAAATAAATACACCTACAACTTATTAAGTGAAAATATTAAAAAAAATACAGGCAGCGGTAACGTTTATATTCATGAAGGGAAGAAGAAAGTGAATGAATGTTTACAACTGAATACATTTAACATATGCGTAAAAATTAGTTTTCTTTTGTATTATTTTTTTAAATGAATTAACGTTTATGACAACCTTTTTCCAAAGCACAATATAGAATGTGAGATATAACAGGATAATGCATACATTTATCTTTTTTTTTCAAAATAGTTACAAAAAAGGGGGACCCCAAAAATGTACTGTGGGACCCCATTTTTTTGACTTGATGGGGTCCCAGGGACCCCATTTTGAAAATTCCTAGCACCAACACTGTCTATGTTTATGGCAACTTATTATTCCACCTCCGTAATCTTCCACCTACGTATTTTTCCGTCTAAGTATTTTTCTGCCAACACATTTTTATGTTTACCGATTCTTCCGCCGAGCTTTGTATTGTTTTTCCTATCTATGTAGTCTTACGCCTATGTACGCATCATTAGTGTGCCGTGAGATATTGTCTGGTGTGCCGTGGGAAATTATGCAACTTCACCTGATTGGTCCAAAAAATATTTATTGCAAATCAATAATTAGAATCTGCAAATGATATGCCGTTGCTTAGTGTCTGTGCTGTGTAAAACTCGGCAGGGTAACCACGTAATACTCCGTGTCAGTAGGTGGCAGCAGGTAGTTAATTGCTTCGTAAAAGTCAGCATGTGTCGGGTGAGACGAGGATGGTTTGTTGTGATCCCAATATGCAGACCACAGCGGGAGGCAGCGTGCAGGTAAAAAGGTATGTAATGCTTAAACCAAACATGAACAAAAGGGAAAGGAAAAGGCAATGAAGAATAGGGATGGCTGTGCAAAACGACAGTAAAACTGAACTGGCTACAAAGTAAACGGAAACAGAACGCTGGACGACAGCAAAAACTTACGGCGTCCACAAAGTACATCCGTACATGACATGGCAATCAACAATGTCCCGACAATGAAGGATAGCAACGACTGAAATAGCCTTGCCTACTAACATAAAACAGGTGCGGGCAATAGCGCTCAAAGAAAGTCATGAAAAACTGCTACAGGAAAACACCAACAAAACAGGAAGGGCCACCAATATTACAGCACAAGACAAGAACTAAAGCACTACACACAGGAAAACATCCACAAACTCAAAATAAGGCACGCCGACCTGGTGGAGTTTCATTTTTTTATGTTTTCTGCTGGTGTGTCTTATTGAAAAAAATGTGAATTGCCTCAAAAAAAGGTTTAAAAAACCCTGTTCTAATGCCTAAGTATTCTTTGAGTAACTACAGTAGTTTTCTAAAGTATCATGTATTTGTAGGCGTGGTAGCCATGAAACCTGCTACTATTGAACTTTGGGTAACACTTTAGTATGGGGAACATATTCACCATTAATTAGTTGCTTATTAACATGCGAATCAGTAACATATTGGCTATTAATTAGTCATTATTAAGTACTTATTAATGTCTTATTCTGCATGGCTTTATTATACAACCAGTAAGCCATTAACTAAGAGTCTTCCCTCAATAACCTCAGAATTATTGCTTATTAGTAACCCTAACCCGGACGTGGACTTTGGCGGCGCAAAACAACTAGACTGGACATGGCTTGAAGGTAAATACATGTTTTATCTTTACACTAACAAAAGAAACAAAAGGCGTGCACAAGGCGGAAGTACAAACTTGGCTAAGAAAACAAAACTAGCACTTGCGCAAAAACTATGGACGTGAAACAAATAAACACTTACTGTGACATGAGCAGAACAAAAACTTACGTGGCATGGTAAGAAGCATAAACGATGGAATAAGCAGGGCATGAAAATGAAAATGAGGTAAACAGAGTTAATGTCGCCAGGCCGACCAACAGAAAAAGACAGGCTTTAAAGGCCTACTGAAACCCACTACTACCGTCCACACAGTCTGATAGTTTATATATCTATGATGAAATCTTAACATTGCAACACATGCCAATACGGCCGGGTTAGATTAGTAAAGGGCAATTTTAAATTTCCCGCAAATTATTCTGCTGAAAACGTCTCGGTATGATGACGTTTGCACGTGACGTCATGGATTGTGAGGACATATTGGGACACCATTGTGGCCAGCTATTAAGTCGTCTGTTTTCATCGCAAAATTCCACAGTATTCTAGACATCTGTGTTGGTAAATCTTTTGCAATTTGTTTAATGAACAATGAAGACAGCAAAGGTGGGATCGGTGTATTAGCGGCTGGCTGCAGCAACACAACCAGGAGGACTTTGAGTTGGATAGCAGACGCGCTACCGTGAGAACAGCTTAGGATTCCAAACATTTGATCGCTTGCCTGTACGTGCGTGCCGCTATGTGCATGTCACGTACGTAACTTTGGGGAAATATATGTGCTGTATGAACTTTACGGAGGTGAACGGTACTTTGGGCTGTGGGATTGAGTGTGTTGTGCGGGTGTTTGATTTGTATTGGTGGGTTATATGGACGGGAGGGGGGAGGTGTTTGTTATGCGGATTAATTTGTGGTGTGGTGGATATACACACACAGGACACTTATTAATTATTACGGTTATAATTCACTGCGTTCTAGCCCATGTTTACTTGCATAGGTGCATAGGTGCTTTTACTTTGAAGTGTTGAGACACACCTCTGTGGTGCTGACGTAATTACCTGTGCGACAGTTTTGGTTGTTGGGTTGTTCTCTCTGAAAATAAACGGAGTGTTACTTGGCTCTCCAAAGAGGAATAAATCTCCGTCGTTTCTCTGCCTACACTCCTACATTGGTGACCCCTTTTTACTCTTGGACGTTTCCAGAGTTTACTGAACATGTCTGCTACACTAAAGTTGCCCGACTTTTGGGAAGGGAACGCAATTGCGTGGTTCGCACAGGCGGAGGCTCAATTCGCCATCAAAGACATTACGGCGGACGAAACAAAGTTTTATCATGTGGTGGCGTCCCTTACAAGCTCGACTGCGGGGAGAGTGGTGAGTCTGCTAGAACGTCCTCCTGCACGCAACAAATACGCCGCTCTGAAGGCGCATCTACTGGAGACTTTTGGACTTTCTGAATCCGAACGTGCGCGCCAACTCCTCTCACTTCCCGGTCTCGGCGACAGTAAGCCTTCTGAGCTGATGGATCACATGCTGGCTCTGCTGGGAGACCATCAGCCGTGTTTTCTTTTCAAAGAACTATTCCTGCAGCAGCTTCCAGAACAGGTGCGTTTGGCACTTGCGAATTCATCTATTACGGATTTTCGCCAGTTGGCCAGGGAGGCGGACAAATTTTTCTCAGCTGGGAAGAAATGTTTTGCAGCCACGCCCCCTTCCACGTCTACTGCCACCAGTGATGACCATATGCACCAGCCATACTCCATCTCTGCCACCACTACCGTGCCCCGACGTGCAAAGCAGTCAGGAGGATTGTGTTCTACCACGCCAAGTTTGGCAACAAAGCCAAGAAATGCCTTCCCCCCTGTACATTCAGTGCGTCGGGAAACGCACCGGCCGCCACCTATTAGCAGCCGTGGGTGACGGCCGTACCAGCGGCTTGCTGTTTATTACTGACTCCCTCTCCGGTCGTCGCTTTCTTTGTGACACAGGTGCCCATATGAGTGCGCTGCCAGCATCAGCCACAGACATTCGCGCAGGGCCGTGTGCCCCCCCCCTTCTGGCCGCAAATGGCAGCACAATCCACACCTTTGGCACACGCACTGTGACAGTGAGTTTTGCTGGTCAGCGTTTTACCTGGGATTTTGTGTCAGCAAAGGTGTCCACTCCCCTGTTGGGTGCTGATTTCTTGTTTGCCAACAAGCTTCTAGTGGATGTGAGGAACCGCCGCCTCGTCCACGCTGAAACATTCGGCTCATTTCCCTGTGAACACAGTGACACTGCCCCGACGAAGCTGTCCAGTGCCCTCTCGCCCGCTGATGACTTTTCTCACCTCCTCAAGGAGTTCTCAGACATCACCGCACCTACCTTCTCCTCCACCTCCGCCAAACATGGTGTGTCGCACTACATCTCCACCAATGGCCCGCCTGTGCACGCCAAAGCCCGGCGCCTTGACCCACACAAGCTCAGTATCGCAAGAGCTGAGTTCGACGCCATGGAACGCCTTGGCATCGTCCGCCGGTCGAACAGTCCCTGGGCCTCCCCCCTTCATCTGGTGCCAAAGCCCAATGGTGGTTGGCGCCCGTGCGGCGACTACCGACGCCTTAATGCTGTCACTACGCCGGACCGGTACCCTATTCCACACATCCATGACTTTTCTGCCCACCTGGCGGGTGCGTCTATTTTTTCTAAAGTGGACCTCGTCCGGGGCTATCACCAGGTACCAGTTCAGCCTCAGGACATTCCCAAAACAGCGGTGATCACCCCATTCGGGCTTTTTGAGTTTCTACGGATGCCATTCGGACTAAAAAATGCTGCCCAGACCTTTCAGCGATTGATGGACACGGTGCTGCGTGACTTGTCATTCGTTTTTGTCTACCTGGACGATATCCTAGTGGCCAGCACGTCTGAGGCAGAGCACCTATCACACCTGCGTCTTCTCTTCAGTCGTCTCCAGCAGCACGGCTTGATCATCAACCCAGCGAAGTGCCAGTTTGGACTGTCTTCCATGGATTTCCTGGGCCACCACATCACTACAGCAGGGGCGATTCCTCTGCCGTCAAAGGTGGAGGCAGTGTTGGGGCTTCCGCAGCCTCACACTGTCAAGGCTCTACAAGAGTTCTGCGGCATGGTCAATTTTTACCACCGTTTTGTGCCTCGGGCTGCCGACCTTATGCGCCCCCTATACAGCGCTCTCAAGGGTAAAAAAACTTCTAAGCATGCCCTTTCTTGGTCCACGGACATGTTGGCAGCTTTCTCTGCTACAAAGGATGCACTCGCGGACGCAACTATGCTGGCTCACCCGGTGCCTGACGCCCCTGTTGCTCTGACCACGGACGCCTCAGACTATGCTGTTGGTGCTGTTCTCCAGCAGTTGGTCAATAGTGTTTGGCAACCTCTCGCTTTTTTCAGCCGCCAACTTAGGTCCAGTGAGCAGAAATATAGCACTTTTGACCGTGAACTCCTCGCCCTGTATTTAGCCATCCGTCATTTCCGTTTCCTGCTGGAAGCCCGTCCGTTCACTGCCTTTGTGGATCACAAGCCTTTGACCTTCGCCATGGCCAAGGTGTCGGAACCATGGTCTGCCAGGCAACAGCGCCACCTAGCTTTTATTTCTGAATTTACCACGGACATTACACATGTGTCAGGAAAAGACAATCCCGTGGCTGACTGCCTCTCCCGTGTGGTCATTGGTGCTGTCCACCTTGGAATAGACTATGCCCGAATGGCTGTGGACCAAGTTTCGGACCCCGACATTCAGGCGTACAGAACAGCGGTCACTGGCCTCCAGTTGGCGGACGTCCCGTTCGGCGATGCCGGCACAACGCTGCTCTGCGACGTATCTCTGGACCTGCCCCGTCCTGTGGTGCCGCAGGTCTGGAGACGGCAAGTTTTCGACGCCATACATGGCCTCTCGCACCCAGGCAGCAAGCCGTCACAGCGTCTCGTGGCAGCAAAGTTTGTCTGGCATGGCCTCAAGAAGGACATTCGCGACTGGGTCAGGACCTGTGTGGCATGCCAACGCGCTAAGATCCATCGCCATGTTAAGGCCCCGTTGGAGCAGTTTGCAGTTCCCGAAAGACGTTTTGACCACGTCAACGTTGACCTGGTAGGACCCCTTCCTCCCTCCAGGGGATTTACTCACCTTCTGACTATGGTGGACCGGACCACCCGTTGGCCGGAGGTTGTCCCACTGTCGGCAACGACATCAGCTGATGTGGCCCGGGCCTTCATTGGTACCTGGGTCGCCCGGTATGGTGCCCCATCTGACCTTTCGTCTGATCGTGGCCCCCAGTTTACTTCCGAGCTCTGGAATACTGTTGCCTGTCAGTTGGGTGTCTCACTCCACCGCACTACAGCATACCACCCTCAAGCAAACGGCATGTGTGAACGTTTTCACAGGGACATGAAGGCCGCCCTTAAGGCTTCTCTCACAGACGACGGCTGGGTCGACAAGCTCCCGTGGGTGATGCTGGGGATTAGAACTGCGCCTAAAGAGGACCTCCTGTCTTCCTCAGCGGAGTTAGTTTATGGCCAGACCCTCAGAGTCCCAGGTGAATTTATACCCCGCACTACAGTCCCCTGGTCTGCTTCTGACCAGCGGCGAAGCCTCATGGACACTGCCCGTACCTTCCTACCAGTCCCGACCTCGCACCACTGCTTGCCCCAGGTGCACATTCCCCCTGACCTGCGAGCAGCGGGGTACGTGTTCATCCCGCCACGATGCCCATAGGGGGCCCTTGCAACCACCATACGACGGTCCTTATCGGGTTGTGGAGGCTGGGGATAAGACATTTGTCATTGACATTGGGGGCAGACTGGATCGCGTCTCAGTGGACCGGCTGAAGCCAGCCCACCTGGATTTGGGCCGTTCAGTTGAGGTGGCTCAGGCACCACGTCGCGGTCGACCCCCACACTGCCAACCGACGTCTGCTCGCCGTCAGCAGCCGGCTGTCACCCTCCCGCTTCACCCCCCTCCACCTGCCCAGGAGCTTCGGAATCGCTTTGGGCGGGTCATTCGGGTCCCTGGTCGTTTCACTGGGCCAGTTCTTGTGAATTCTGGGGGGACATGTGTGGTGGATATACACACACAGGACACTTATTAATTATTACGGTTATAATTCACTGCGTTCTAGCCCATGTTTACTTGCATAGGTGCATAGGTGCTTTTACTTTGAAGTGTTGAGACACACCTCTGTGGTGCTGACGTAATTACCTGTGCGACAGTTTTGGTTGTTGGGTTGTTCTCTCTGAAAATAAACGGAGTGTTACTTGGCTCTCCAAAGAGGAATACATCTCCGTCGTTTCTCTGCCTACACTCCTACAGTGGCATATTAAATATAAGCCTGGTTGTGTTGTGGCTAATAGAGTATATATATGTCTTGTGTTTATTTACTGTTTTAGTCATTCCCAGCTGAATATCAGGTCCCACCCGCCTCTCACAGCATCTTCCCTATCTGAATCGCTTCCACTGCCCTCTAGTCCTTCACTCTCACTTTCCTCATCCACAAATCTTTCATCCTCGCTCAAATTAATGGGGTAATCGTCGCTTTCTCGGTCCGAATCGCTCTCGCTGCTGCTGGCCATGATTGTAAACAATGTGCAGATGTGAGGAGCTTCACAACCTGTGACGTCACGCTACTTCCGGTACAGGCAAGGCTTTTTTATCAGCGACCAAAAGTTGCGAACTTTATCGTCGATGTTCTCTACTAAATCCTTTCAGCAAAAATATGGCAATATCTCGAAATGATCAAGTATGACACATAGAATGGGCCTGCTATCCCCGTTTAAATAAGACAATTTCAATTCAGTAGGCCTTTAAATAACAGTGACATGATTGGTGACAGGTGCGCGAGTGCAAAACGTGAGACAGGTGCAACTAATGGGTTGTCATGGAAACAAAATAAACAAGAGTGCACAAAGAGTCCAAAAACCAAACCGAACATAACCAAAACAAAACATGATCACACAGACATGACAACCCTAACCCTTATATGTTCTCCTAGTGTCCAAATAACTCTTAATTAAGTCTTTAAAGTGTTACCGAACTTTGTTACACGAGGACTGTCTGTATAATGTACAGTTTCTCATCCAAAAAATTAGGTTGGGGGGAGGCAAAAAAAAAAAAAAGGTTGGGTTCATCGGTTTCATGTTTACTTGTCTGAAGATGAAATCCCGCTATACGATGTTGGAAAAACCAGGGAAGTGCAATGACCCTTTTACTCCTATGTGTTCAGTTTCAGTTTCAGTTTATTCCGAACATGCATATAATACACTGCACTGCATCACACAATTCCAGTTGTTTCATTACAGCCCGTCCGAAAAGGAGTAGGAAGAAGCAGAGCTTATTTAATCCGATCCCTTTTCATACCATAGCAATTGTATCTAATTTCCTTGTTCTCTGTAACAGAACAGTCAACAATAAATAATAAATAAATAATATACCATAGTAAGCATACAAATATCAAATACATAAATAATATTTGTCTCAATAAAAAAGGTGGAAAAAAGGGATTCAAGATGTTCATCATAATTCTTGTTCTGTGTACTTTGTGAACGCTTGTAGTTTGAACCGTCTCTTAAACTGAATCACATTGGTGCTTTGTTTGATTTCTTTTGATCCATTCCATAATTTAATTCCACATACTGATATACTAAAGGTTTTAAGTGTTGTACGAGCATACAAATGTTTAAAATTACAATTTCCTCTAAGGTTATTGTAAACATCTCTTTGCCGTGAGGGTTCTCCTGAGTCCGAAAGATCTTCCGTGAGCCCGGTAGACTGTTTGAATACAGTCTTTTTTTATTTTGCCACAATGGTATGGATTGCTTTTCAGCAGTCTGTTTTAGGCGTGTGTCTCTCGCTCTCTCTCCAGCTCCCAACTCCCACTCCCGTGTCTCGTACCGGCTGCTGCTAATAAAGGCGACAGGTGATTAGATAACAAGGCCCACCTGGGCCATCTACTCACCTGTCGCTGTCTTCGAGGCCGGTCCTTGCACAGCCCGTTCCGCGGCAGGCTCGCAGGCCACGCCCCCTCCACAGTTATATTTCTCCTCTTTTGTTGAGAATAATTGTTGTACATTCTTGGGTAGCAGGTTATAGTTTGCTTTGTACATCATTTTAGTTGTTTGTAAATGCACCAAATATTTGAATTTCAATAATTGTGATTTAATAAATAAAGGGTTTGTACAAGTATGTTCTCTATATCCAACATTATGTATTATTCTAATTGATCTTTTTTGTGACACATTTTGTAGTTATTTCCCCATATTTCTGCACAATAACTCGGAGCAGTAGAATATGAAGTGATTTTTGGTCTAGAACATGTTGTGGTTTATTCATTATTGACGTGTTTCTTGCTACTTTATGCTGTACATTTTTTTTACATGAGATTTCCAATTCATTGTATCATCTATTATCATCTATTTATCATCTGTGTGTGGTACGCAATAAAATAATACATACAGTAGAGAGGAGGGGTGTACACTGAGAGTGGGCGGGTTTGTTCAGCACCGGATCAGCCTCTTGTGCTGAGGTCGGCATGTTTTCTGTGAATGGCAGAGAGCTGAGGTGCACACAGGTCTGCAGCGTCTCCTGCACAATCATGTTCTATCATCTGGGATGCTATCTGCTACTGGGATGCTTGCTGATGGATATAGAAGGACGGCATGCTCAGGGTCAAAGACGGCGCACAGAAAAGGTACTCATGAAACTCCACATAGTAACTTTGTATTTTAATGCACCATTTTCCATGTTTTTTTCATTGTGATTGTGACTTTGGTTTTAACTGGGAGGCACCGGGAGGTGAAAGCTCAGTGAAACGTGTTTGGAAGGCACTATTTTGTGTGGAATATTATGTTCATGTTAATGAGGATCCATTTTGTATGAAAATGGAATTGTAAGCAAAACACATTTTCAACCTATTAATATGCAATATTGGCACTTTTCTAACCACCATCATTTTTTTTTCAAGTTTTGTCATATTCTTGTTGTTGAGGTATGAATATTACATTTAGAAATTAAGGGAGGGTCAAAGTATTGGAAACACCTGCAGTGCTGACGAAAAAAAGACATCTGTACTGTTCTTTCATGTTCTTTCATCTTTGGTAATGTAGTTTTTGACTGCATCTGAAATATTTTGGTACCTTTTTCTCAAATTTTTCTGTTGACATATTCATCATCAGGGGTGTCAGGGATAAGTTTGCTAAGTATAAAAATGAGTCGAAATTTTTGAATGAAAGAAACCGCTGTTCTAAATGTGTCCACTAGATGTCGCAATAGCAATTCTTTGTAGATGATGCTACATATGTAAACAAATAAAATAAACCACATGTTAGTGCACCAGTCGAGAAAAATGAGCAAACTACATAAATAACATCCTGTAATTTGATTTTGATATAATTGTTTGATCTTGATAGATAAAAATGACCACCATTGAGTTGACTGATGAACATTATTGCATCATTTATTCAGAAAGAATGAATAACGACAAATAAAAATATAATACTATTAACCACAACATGTAAGTGTAAAAAAACAACAACAACATTTTTAGAATGTGCTTGTTCTATTTTTAAACAAAGAAAACAATCTGAAGTGGTCTTTATTGTTAAGTTATCGTGCCGTGATTAGATTTTTCTCAATGTGGCCCCCGATCTAAAATGAGTTTGACACCCCTGTTCAACGTTGTTCTTGCACTTGCAACTTCAAGAGAGGTCCACATGCACAATAGCATCCACTGCTGCTTTATTGTCTCACTATTAGCAGGGTCGTGATCCGATATCCGACCGGATATTGGTCTGATACCAGCAAAAAACAAGTATTGTAAAATTTTGGATATAATCTTTGATACAAGCAGTCCTGCAGTGTGTTTACGTGTGTAAAAGCCAGTTAACATGTAAAATATCCTCCAAAGTTCTGTTCTTGTATTTTAGTCAAGTCACTTACAAAAGGTAAACATGGTAGGCTACAGGCTACTAGGAGCTAGCAGCTACACAACAACTAAGCACACAATAGCACACAAGCTAAACATACATGATTCATGTCCTTACATTGAACAATATCGCAGTCTAAAACTAGCACATGTGTCAATACAAAATGAGTATCAAATAATTATATTTACATATTACTTACACATTTAATGCAAAGTCTCAGAGACTTATTGGAAAGTATCCAGTAACAAAGGGGGCCGCATTATTCAATGAGCTTAACTTCATGAATTATTGTGAACACTGAGTGTCGCCTGAAAATAAACTACCAATTCATTCATCCAACCATTTTCTACCGCTTGTCCCTCTCGGGGTTGCTGGAGCCTATCCCAGCTGCACTCAATTCACTTTAAACTTACAGACAATATAAGTCCATTCCAGATGGAATTTAATAAATAGCTTAGTGTAGTTCATAGCACTACTTCTGCATTACTGACAATATACTGTATTACTTGTACAATATCACCACTACTTCATTATTTACAATATATTACTTGCTACTTGTATTTTTGTGGACTATAAGGTGCACTTAAATTCCTTTGTATTTCTCAAAAATCGACACACAGGCACCGAATGTACTCATTAATTTTTGTTGTGCTTACCGACCTCGACGCAATTGTATTTGGTACATGGTGTTATGATTAGTGTGACCAGTAGATGGCAGTCACACGTAAGAGATACCAAAGTCGTGTATAATGAGAGTTTGGTCAACTAAACAGCAGGTGACATGACTGCTAAGCAGAAAAATAGATTTTTTTTTTTGACACACCTAGTATTTAATTGTATTTCTGGACTTTATATCCCAAAAATTCAATAAACAAATATTAAAAAAAGAACCGATAATAATCGCAATTAACTAATTAAAATCTTTTTTTTTACACACTGAGTATATCATTATATTTCTGGACTGTATACGTCAAAAATGCAATAATTGGTTGTGCTTACCGACCTCGACGCAATTGTATTTGGTACATGGTGTTATGATTAGTGTGTACAATATCACTACTACTTCATTATTTACAATATACATAAGCACACAAGCTAGACATATGTAGCAAGTGTCCTTAATTGAACAACACTGCAGTGTAATTATTCAACTACCTGCGCCATTAGCTTAACTTCCTAAATTGTTGTGGCCACCAGGTGTCACCAAAAATTACAATTACCACTTCACTTCAACTTAAAGGGGAACTGCACTTTTTTGGAATGTTGCCTATCATTCACAATCCTTATAAGAGACATGTTTTTTTGCATTCTAACATGTAAAAATGGGCTCGTTCCAGGTAGCTAGCAAAGCAGCTAATGGGAGCAATAAATTATATCTCTAAATCACTTTAAAAATGCATTCAAAACTGTCAACAATACTTCATTTACGTTCCGTAACTTGTGTAATAAACAAACTGTAGCGACGTTGTTACTGTAAGGGCGAACACTGAGGAACTATTTTTTTTAGCGTAGTAACACATCGGTGTGCTTCGGTATAAGCTACGGAAAGAGATAGCTAGCTTCTACGACAACACGAAATGCGTTTGAGTTTGTAATGCACAACACAATGAGATAAGACACCAATCTGTACTGACTGAAAAACATGAACAATCATATTACAGTATCTGTAAAGTATTAGCCCTCATTTCCTGTTTTGTGTGTACACAGCTAGCCAAACAGCATATGCTGCGTGTATCAATGATCAATATAAAGTGTGACTCACTCGATGGACTGTTTGCTGCAGCTGGCTGGGGAAATTTGTTCTGGTTTATTGAGGGTAAGCACTCCATTTATGTCGTAATAGCTTGTCTCTAAATTCCACATTTACAGCTTCAAATCGCTTTCACTTCACTCTCTGGGCTTCCGTCTGCTCCAGTGTTTCACCCTTTTTTTCGTGCTAGCTTCTATAAGCAACAGCTCATCCTATGTTCATTCAGCTTCAAAAATATAAGGTTCTGAATCCTCATCTGTCCAAAAATAGTCGTCTTCGTTGTTTGTTACCAAGTATGCCATGAATAGAGCACACACAAGCATTTTGTATCCATATTACATATTATTATGATCGTGTCTGTTACTACATTTTGTAGAGACTACCGGTACCAAAATGCATTTCGATACTTTTTTTGGTAGTTTTCGATACTTTTCTAAATAAAGGGAGCCACAAAAAACTGCATTATTGGCTTTATTTTAACAAAAAATCTTACGATACATTAAACATATTTTTCTTATTGCAAGTTGTCGAATCTCCCAGAAAATCTGAACCGCGTCCCGAAACAGTCATATGGCACAAGCGGGAAGCGAAGCTGAACCGCATCCCAAAGCGGTAACATGGTAAGATTTGGCAACGGGGCTTTTCACGTCATCATTTCCGGCTCCTCCCCTAAACGAAGCAAACCTCCATTCGCGCTTCGCGGCAACGACACTCCATTACTCGACACCACTAAATGACAATACATTGGGTAATTTAGAAGCAATTAAAGTGAAATAAACATTAATATGTTAGACATGCTTATACTAACACTAATAGTATGCCATGGAGGACTTCAATCATGTTTTAATAAAGAATAATGTATACAGATCAATCAATCAATCAAAGTTTATTTATATAGCCCTTAATCACAAGTGTCTCAAAGGGCTACACAAATAGTTAACTCCATCTTTTGACACTTATTCCACTCCCGTTGTCAGGTTCAAACACTGATGACATCTATTAAACAGACAAAGAAGCAAGGAATTAAACAGAGACATAATTCAATTTAGCTCAATTGGGGAGAAACGTCTGGGCTGTACTCTTGTACAGTCCCCCAAAACACGCTCTGACGAGAGATTGTACGTCTCCTCTTTTATTTGGACTTTCCCTGATTACATGGCATGCTGTTTCAAAAGGAAGGGGGTCGTAAACAGCCGCTGCCATTTTCACAAAACAGTTCAAAGAAAAGGTGCCTGGAGGGGAGTCAGGTCCTGCTTCCTCTCCGCTTTGTAGATAAAATCTTCCTGTGGATTACAATACATTAAAGAAATCGACACCTTCATGTCGCTTCCCATCCTACACAGTGGAGTTTTACAAGCCTTTTGCTAGGTAGGATCAAAGACCGCTTTTGTCCTCTTGCCGGGAACTCATGGCAACACAAAGTTTTGTGATAACTTAGATACAATTATTCTGACACCCGTCCTTGCACGCTACACCGGTACAACGAAGATGACGGGGAGAAGACGCTGCCGAAGGTGAGCCACGTAAATAAGACCGCCCACGAAACGGCGCATCCTGAAGCGACTGTCAGAAAGCGACTTGAAGATGATTTGTAAAACATAATTCATGCAACATTTTGACCAAAGAACCACCATTACATGTTATGTAGACCACAAGGAAGTGTTTTACATTTAGAAAAAAATCAAAATAAGACCCCTTGAATGCGCCCTATAATCCGGTGCGCCTTTTGTATGAATAAAAGACCTGACTAGACCCGCCTAATGGTCCAGAAAACACGGTAAACACATCGCTGTCTGAGAAAATACAGTAAGATTCAAACTTAACTTAAACTTAAAGTGAAGCAAGCTGTTTTGCACTTAAAAACATTCTAAAACCTTTACAAATTAAAAGGGAAAATGACAAACACTCAAATAACAAAAATATGGCGCTTAAGAAGACAGAACATTATCTATATTTTTATTATTATTATTAAGTATTTTGTGTGTTTGTTTATTTATTTAAAATAATAAAACTTGGTTCAAAGATTTTAGTGTGTGTAAAAGCACTTTTTGAGCACATTCAACTATACTGTGACAATAATAACTGATCATTTTAGTAACAATAATCACTAATTCACACGTATGTACAAATTAGAGTCTCCACCTGTGTTCCTGGGATGTGGGAATAACAAATGTTTTAATAGAAATTCAAAGCCGGAGGCCTGACATGTTAAATGTCTTAATCCTGCAAATAAAGTTTTAACAAGCATTTTCACAGCAGTTGTTTTGCAGCAGTAAAAAGTAAGTAGTATAGGATGGATCCGGTTTGCGGAATCCATCATTTTATACTAATGATGTAATCATTGTTATATTTACTCCCTGCTTCCTGAAGGATGACAGTCTTGAATGAAAAGTGGAAATTATTTCCGGTGTTATCTAGATCCTCAACAAAAATGTGGGAGTAGTTCATCCCTCATTTATCTGTTTTAGCATCTTAGCATCTGTGTTTTACTTTGTCAGTGAAAAAAGCTGATAAAACAATAAAGGCACTAATGACTTAGTACTTGCATAGTGCATCAAACGTAAGAGTGGGAGACACATGTTGAAATCAGTTTGATACCAAGCAAATGCAAGTGCAGATACTGGTACTTTTTACTTATCTATCTTCAAATCATGTTGTTATCGTACCTTTTAATTTGATCATAACTATCTTCAGAAGAAACACAGAACGAAGCTTCCTCGACAAACAAACAAAAATGTTAACACATTTTTAATTTAACAAAAAACAATTATGATAATATAGATCTCAGGCTGGTGCCAAAACCCAAAATATTTCTACTCCGAAACCAGGAGGGTGTGCCTGGGCAAGGATGGTTTTGCCCAATCGTAGTGAGAAAAACAACTGTTTTGATGCAAACAAGCAATCCTACTGTCAAAGCCAACACACTAGGACTCCCGTTAGCATTGAGGTATTGTGAGGCAGAACGATCACTGTGGATCGACCACTAACAGTCCAAAATAGTCGGAATCCCATTCCAAACGTTCCAGTGGGTGGTGTGAGTCAAAAGTAGGTATTGATTGGTTGAACACAAACTCTGTGTTATCATAACCCTACAACACAGAGTTGCTATTATTCCTACCAACCCACAGGCTATACCATAGCCTGTGGGTTGGTATATCGAGAAATATCATAGGCATTTGAGGGAAGCCCTCAAAACCTGTGGTTACCTCAGCTGGTTGTTTGTGAATAGTGCATCCAGTTCCAGAAATAACAAGAACAGAGTGGACGAGGAGGGAATTGGTGACAGACGCAAAAATATTGTCGTTCCACATGTATCAGGTCTATCTAAGAAACTCAGAAAATGTTTTAACCAACACGACATCCCAGAATCAGCACCTCCAAGTCAGAGTCCATGGTTCTCGCCCGGAAAAGGGTGGAGTGCCCTCTCCAGGTTGTGGAGGAGATATTGCCCCAAGTGGAGGAGTTCAAGTACCTCAGAGTCTTGTTCACGAGTGAGGGAAGAGTGGATCGTGAGGTCGACAGGCGGATCGGTGCAGCGTCTTCAGTAATGCGGACGCTGTATCGATCCGTTGTGGTGAAGAAGGAGCTGAGCCGGAAGGTAAAGCTCTCAATTGACCGGTCGATCTACGTTCCCATCCTCATCTATGGTCATGAGCTTTGGGTTATGACCGAAAGGACAAGATCACGGGTACAAGCGGCCGAAATGAGCCCTATCTCACCCTTTCTCCCTTAGAGATAGGGTGAGAAGCTCTGTCATCCGGGAGGAGCTCAAACTAAAGCCGCTGCTCCTCCACATCGAGAGGAGCCAGATGAGGTGGTTCGGGCATCTGGTCAGGATGCCACCTGAACGCCTCCCTCGGGAGGTGTTTCGGGCACGGGGAAGACCCAGGACACGTTGGGAAGACTATGTCTCCCGGCTGGCCTGGGAACGCCTCGGGATCCCCCGGGAGGAGCTGGACCAAGCGGCTGGGGAGAGGGAAGTCTGGGCTTCCCTGATCAGGCTGCTGCCCCCGCGTCCCGACCTCGGATAAGGGGAAGAAGATGGATGGATGGATGGATGGATGACATCCCAGTACACTTCAAACCAGGCAACACCCTGAGACACAGACTCGTGCATCCTAAAGACCGGACACCCCACACCCACAAAAACAATCTGGTGTATGCTAACCAGTGTAATGATGAATGCACTGATTCATACTGTATATTGGGGAAACAAAACAAACACTAATCCGACGCATGGCCCAGCATAGATGGGCAAACTCTTCAGGCCAAGCCCTGCACCTCAGGGAGAAACATCACTCCTTTGAGAACAGAAATGTACAGATTCTGGACAGGGAGGACGCATGGTACGAAAGAGGAGTGAGGGAAGCCATCTATGTCAAGTTTGAAAAACCATCCCTGAACAGAGGAGGTGGTCTGCGACACCACCTGTCTCTCACATACAACACTGTCCTTTCAACCATTCCTAAAAGACTCTGCAATTTGGCCACCAACTAAGAGCAGGAGTTAGAAACATTCTGGTCACGGAAGGTGACCAGTATGCCATTTGTGCCATTTGTTTACAACTGAATAGAATGCTAACGTGGGGGATTCCGACTATTTTGTACTGATAGTAGTCGATCCACGGCGATCGTTCTGCCACACAATACCTCAATGCTAACGAGGGGAAATTACACTTCAACGACTGTTGTTGGATTTGACAGTTAGGATTGCTCGTTTGCATCAAAACAGTTGTTTTTCTCACTACGATAGGACGAAACCATCCTTGCCCAGGCACACCCTACTGGTTTTGAAGTATAAATATTTGTGGTTTTGGCACCAGCCACTAGACTACATCTGACCAATCTAAGTCTATGAGCATGAAGCCTACTCAGATGAGAAGCTAAATGTCTTCTAAGACAAACCAAACAGTCCAGTTGCGATCGATTGAATGCCCTGAGTTGACAATGACCTGGATGAATAAGAACATTCACAGACATGATAATATAGATCATCATCATCATCGGCGGTCACTCGAACGAGTATGACGATCCTCCTGGTAGGAGTGTATCCCTTTATGGAGGATGCCTGTGCGTGACTTTGTTTAATGTGGGGAGACTGGTGCACAGACAGTCACCACACGATCCTTGACAGAATCAGGTCAGGGTCCAGTGGCATGAAGTCCAAGACGACTGGGGACCCTTTTCTGCTGCAGCCTTCTTCCGCCATCGCAGCCGTTGTGGTAGTTCTTAAATCTACCGTCTTCCGCCTGCTCCGCCGTTGAGGTCTTCACTATATCCCTGGCTAGGGGGCAGTCAAGTACTAGGCCTTTGCCAAGGGCCACCTGGGGTAACAGTAGTAAAGGGGTTAACCTCCTAGTGCCCCAAGATCCCCATAGAGGAGCCTCCACTGCCGGATGCACTTTAACGTCATGCCCAGGACACATATAGATAAACACAACAATACAATTGCCATAAAATAATACAACAATTCCCATTTATCAAATAAACCATTGTTTGAGCAAAATAAAGTACTAGTGCAAAAATAAATTACAAGTAAAACTACTGTGTTGACTACTATTATAACCATTAAAAACTACTACCACTATTAACTAGTGTTACTAACTCAACTCAGGAAATGGTCTCCAGTTCTGTAGATGACGTCACACCAAGAGGGGGTGGTATATCGAGTTTGGCAAAGAAAAGGGGGCGTTCCAAGTACAGTTAGTTGTCTACCCAATACTCAAAGATGAATTGATATTACGGGAAATGACTGCCAGATGAATTTTCAGGAGCAGAAAATACATAAAGAGAACTTGTTGGTGAAATGTTGGTCATCTGAACGCTGTGGGTTGTTTAGTGTTGTTGTGATGTGGCTGAAAAATGCTGTGCTGTGATGTTTGCATTTGTCGTGGAGCACTAACACTGTGTACCACGGGAGACAAAAATAATGTACACTACCGTTCAAAAGTTTGGGGTCACATTGAAATGTCCTTATTTTTGAAGGAAAAGCACTGTACTTTTCAATGACGATAACTTTAAACTAGTCTTAACTTTAAAGAAATACACTCTATACATTGCTAATGTGGTAAATCACTATTCTAGCTGCAAATGTCTGGTTTTTGGTGCAATACCTACATAGGTGTATAGAGGCCCATTTCCAGCAACTATCACTCCAGTGTTCTAATGGTACAATGTGTTTGCTCATTGGCTCAGAAGGCTAATTGATGATTAGAAAACCCTTGTGCAATCATGTTCTCACATCTGAAAACAGTTTAGCTCGTTACAGAAGCTACAAAACTGGCCTTCCTTTGAGCAGATGGAGTTTCTGGAGCATCACATTTGTGAGGTCAATTAAACGCTCAAAATGGCCAGAAAAAGTGAACTTTCATCTGAAACTCGACAGTCTATTCTTGTTCTTAGAAATGAAGGCTATTCCACAAAATTGTTTGGGTGACCCCAAACTTTTGAACGGTAGTGTATGCCGTTGTGTTCTTATCAGTGACGGAGCAGGAAGGGGCTAGGAATACATGTGCAGTAAAATTTCTAGTGATGATCAGATGAAGGCATTGAACCACTTGAGCCAATTGGTTCGAGAATTTCTCAAAGCTTCAATACATGCTTTGGCACAAGACTCTACCTGCTGGTCAAATGTGTAATTACAAACAGCTGCATCTTAACCACATACAGTGTGTGATGCATTGAAATGTTGCATCTATTATGGCTCTTGGAAATGACAATGTATCAAAATATATATTCGACAAAATGTTTTTCTAGGTAAATTAACAATGTATAATACAAAACCCAAAACCAGTGAAGTTGGCATGTTGTGAAATTTATAAATAAAAACAGAATACAATGATTTTCAAACAATTTCAACTTATATTCAATTGAATAGACTGTTTCCAAAAACAATTTAAAATGGGGACTCGTCAGACCACAGAACACTTTCCCACCTCGCATCAGTCTATCTTAGATGAGCTTGGCCCAGCGTTTCTGGGTGTTGTTGATAAATGGCTTTCGCTTTGTATTGTAGCGTTTTAACTTGCACTTGCAGATGTAGTGACGAACTGTAGTTACTGACAGTGGTTTTCTGAAGTGTTCCTGAGCCCATGTGGTGATATCCTTTACACACTGATGTCACTTTTTTTGATGCAGTAACGCCTGAGGGATCCAAGTTCACGGGCGTTCAATGCTACGTGTAGTGATTTCTCCAAGTTCTCTGTACCTTTTGATGATATTACGGACCGTAGATGGTGAAATCCCTAAATTCCTTGCAATAGCTCGTTGAGAAATGTTGTTCTTAAACTGTTCGACAATTTGCTCACGCATGATTCCCGGGCGCGGCGCCGCTGCTGCCCACTGCTCCCCAAGGGGATGGGTCAAATGCAGAGGACACATTTCACCACATCTAGTGTGTGTGTGACAATCATTGGTACTTTAATCTTTAATCTTTAATTTGTTCACAAAGTGGTGACCCTCGCCCCATCCTTGTTTGTGAATGACTGAGAATTGCATGGAAGCTGCTTTTATACCCAATCACGGCACCCACCTGTTCCCAATTAGCCTGTTCACCCGTGGGATGTTCCAAATAAGTGTTTGATGAGCATTCCTCAACTTTCTCAGTCTTTTTTGTCACTTGTGCCAGCTTTTTTGAAACACGTTACAGGCATCAAATTCCAAATGAGCTAATATTTGCAAAAAATAACAAAGTTTTCCAGTTTGAACAATTGAATATAAGTTGAAAAAGATTTGTAAATTACTGGATTCTGTTTTTATTTACCGTTTACACAACGTGCCAACTTCACTGGTTTTGGGGTTTGTAAAATGTGTTTTATGTGTTATATATGTATATATAGATTGTGTGTTTGTATTTTGCCAACGTGGTAGAATCATATGATAGGGCAGGTTGTATAATGTTTTTCTGTCACTTTGAGGAAATGGCATAAAGAGGAACATGACAATATAATGTAACTTGGACAATCATGTACTGAACAGAGGAGATTTAGTACATTTTTATTTTTGGTTTTAGGCAATTATTTTTTTCTTTTCTTTTTTTAGTGCCTCATCTGTGCTCACCTAACAACCTCGCCACGCAGAGCAGAAAAGAGATGGCAGATCAACTGGTCTAAAAAGGGGGTCTATTTAAAGGCGAGAGTATACAAATGAGTTTTAAGATGGGACTTAAATGCTTCTACTGAGGTAGCATCTCTAACTGTTACTGGGAAGGCATTCCAGAGTACTGGAGCCCGAATAAAAAACGCTCTATAGCCCGCAGACTGTTTTGGGGTTCTGGGAATCACTAATAAGCCGGAGTTCTTAGTCAACGGTACACTTTACTTGGCATTAAAAGAGACAAACCTACAGTCTCAAAGCAGAGGTGGGTAGCAAGGCGTTACATTTACTCAGTTACATTTACTTGAGCAACACTTTGGATGCATAGACAAACAACAAAACAAACAAAACAAAAACACCATTTCAACACCTACAGTCGTGGTCAAAAGTGTACATACACTTGTAAAGAACATAATGTTATGGCTGTCTTTTTTTGTGATAGAGTGATTGGAGTACATACTTGTTGGTCACAAAAAAATATTGATGACGTTTGGTTCTTTTATGAATTTATTATGGGTCTACTGAAAATCTGCTGGGTCAAAAGTATACATACAGCAATGTTAATATTTGGTTACATGTCCTTTGGCAAGTTCCACTGCAATAAGACGCTTTTGGTAGCCATCCACAAGCTTCTGGTTGAATTTTTGACCACTCGTCTTGACAAAATTGGTGCAGTTCAGCTAAATTTGTTGGTTTTCTGACATTGACTTGTTTCTTCAGCATTGTCCACACAGGGCATTCTAAAACCTTAATTCTATCCTGATTTAGCCATTCCTTTACTACTTTTGACGTGTGTTTGGGGTCATTGTCCTGTTGGAACACCCAACTGTGCCCAAGACCCA
>NC_084751.1:34853299-34945799 GCF_033978785.1 Entelurus aequoreus | reverse complement strand
AGAAACAGGGCAGCGTTAATGCTGAGCTCAGCACAGTCACAACAGAAAGTCAGACAGAGAACACATCAAGCTTTGTGCGCGTAACGAGAAATATCTGCTTAAACTTTTCTAGTGACAGGAACATTTTTGACAATTACTTTTTTACATATTTTCTAAATTAACACACTTTTGCTGTCATTCAATTTTCCAGGTCAATCAACTGCTGCTTGCAAGATTCAGCCAGTCGAAGAGTTTTTGCATACCTGTGTCTTGGCGAGATTTACGGACCTTGTCGTTTGAGTTAGAAGCACGTTTTCATTGTCTGTCTGTCTCTGTGTGTGTGTGTGTGTGTGTGTGTGTGTGTGTGTGTGTGTGTGTGTGTGTGTGTGTGTGTGTGTGTGTGTGTGTGTGTGTGTGTGTGTGTGTGTGTGTGTTCGTTCGTTCTGGTATTGCTACCCTTCTTGAGACATCTACAAGGAAAAGTGCCTTCCATATGAGGACCGGTGAACAAGTTAGGACCGAAATCATGGTCCCAATACGGAAAACCATTGCATCTGATAGAGAGCCAAATACTAGAGTCTGTGAACATTGCTCCAAAGTCAGGATTTTTTTGTTGATTTAATGTGGATAAAACGGAATCCATCCTGTTTGGGTCCCACATCAACCTTAAGAAAGTCAATGACTTCACTATAAAAGTGGGTGACATTGTTATCACCAGGAAAGATGAGGTCACCTACCTAGGTTCCATTCTAGAGGCTAATCTTTCCTGTGATAAAATGGCAACCAAGGTAATCAGAAAGGTTAACCAACGAACGAGATTTCTCTACAGAATCTCCTCTCTGGTCAACAAAAGCACCATGAGGATTCTGGCGGGAACTCTCGTTCAACCCTTTTTCGATTACGCATGCACCTCCTGGTACCCTAGCACCTCCAAAACCCTCAAATCTAAACTCCAAACATCTCAGAACAAGCTAGTCAGGTTACTTCTAGACCTCCACCCCAGATCCCACCTCACTCCTACCCACTTCTCCAAAGTGGGCTGGCTCAAGGTGGAGGACAGGGTTAAACAACTTGCACTGAGCCTAGTCTATAAAATCCACTACACCTCCCTGATACCGAAGTACATGTCAAACTACTTCCTTAACGTAAATGACCGCCATAACCACAACACCAGGGGGAGCTCCACTAACCACGTTAAACCCAAATTCCAAACTAACAAAGGTCTTAACTCATTCTCTTTCTATGCCACATCAATGTGGAATGCGCTCCCAACAGGTATAAAAGAAAGGGCATCTCTATCCTCCTTCAAAACCGCAATAAAAGTTCACCTCCAGGCAGCTACAACCCTAAACTAACACCCTCCCCGGATTGCTAATAATCAAATGCTAATAATCAAATGTAAACAATCAAATGCAGATACTTTTTCCTATGCCTTCTGATCTCTCTCTCTCCCTCTCTCTCTCTCTCTCTCTCTCTCTCTCTCTCTCTCTCTCTCTCTCTCTCTCTCTCTCTCTCTCTCTCTCTATGTCCACTACTTGCTGTCCATATCCTACCCCCCCGCCCCCTCCACACCCCTGATTGTAAATAATGTAAATAATTCAATGTGATTATCTTGTGTGATGACTGTATTATGATGATAGTATATATCTGTATCATGAATCAATTTAAGTGGACCCCGACTTAAACAAGTTGAAAAACGTATTCGGGTGTTACCATTTAGTGGTCAATTGTACGGAATATGTACTTCACTGTGCAACCTACTAATAAAAGTCTCAATCAATCAATCAATCAATCAATGGATACAAAAGTAAACATTGACAGGTGCAAAGGCAGCATTATATGATAAAACAAGACGGCAGCTAAAGAAGGACTTCCCTATTCGACTGTCCATTGCACCGGTCGCCCTCCAAGGTTTCTCATTTTTATCCCATTGGGTTGAGTTTTTTCTTGCCCTGATGTGGCATCTGAGCCGAGGATGTCGTTGTGGCTTGTGCAGCCCTTTGAGACAGTCGTGATTTAGGGCTATATAAGTAAACATTGATTGATTGATATCCATCCCCGAAAGAACCCGCCAGGTGAAGAGCTGATTTCACGACTTCCGGTGCTGACGTAAGACAACCCGCGTCCCAAATGTGACCAAAGGATGAACAAATACACTACGGTACTAAGACTATAGTGGCCATTAACAGTGAGCTTCTACAGCTGGGTTGCCCAAAGTGCGGCACAGGGGCCATCTGTGGTCCGTGACTCGTTTGTCACAAAAAATAGAGATCTCATTTGCACTCCTGGTGGTGAAAACTATCAAAATTAGGTTGGTCCCAAAAAGGAGGGATTTTTCAAATTGACTGCGTGTCGGTTTTAAAAGTGCTGCTCCTCTCGTCAACATATGAAATAACAAGTGTGTGTAAGAAATTGAAATGCGCCCCCTTTCGTCAAAATTAATTTAAAAAAAAAAATACATATGCATATAGAGACATACTGTAATAACTTGAAGTAAATAATGAAGATTAAAAACAAATTACAAACAAAAAATAAAAAATAACTAAAAGCTTATCTTTTTGTATTTGCATAGTATGTATATATTATTAATGGTGTCAATACAAATATTTATATATCTAGAATTTCGTCCTCAAGAGGTAGGAATTTATCGGAGGTCTCAAGAAGGTAACACATACAAGTGTGTGTGTGTGTGTGTGTGTGTGTGTGTGTGTGTGTGTGTGTGTGTGTGTGTGTGTGTGTGTGTGTGTGTGTGTGTGTTCTTGCCTACAGCCCTTTGTCAGGTTGTGGGCCTCCATAGGGTTCTCATAGGGCTCGTAGCAGTGGGTGAGTCAGGTGTACTTGCAGACAGACTGCTGAGGAGACTGACACTGACGGAGGGACACAGTAATAACCGTTAATGTAGTCCAGGTGTAGCCGACTAACATTCAAATGGCCTGAGGTTATGCAACGGTTTACAGTTGTGTTATATATCATCATGTATCAAGTCGTTTTTTGTTTTTTTTAAATCTCTAAAAACTGTTCAGTGGTAAGTTTTTCGTTGGCAACCCGTTCCAAAAGGTCGAACAAAAAAATCGTACAGATACTGAAATACATTTTCCCATGAGAAATAACCAAAATCAAAGAACAGATAATACATAACATAAAAAGTAATGCCAAGAACAGGGGTCCAGGGAGCCGCTCTAGGGGGCCTCTTCCAGAGATGTGTGAAAATTGAAATTGTTTTTTTGTTTCTTTTAATATATTTTCTATAGATCTCACTCGGTCGGAATTGGTAGCATAAAAACCTGATCAAATCAATCCTATTTGCAAATGTTTTGCTAAAAACTCACTCCTGTTACTTTCAGTCCAGTGTCTCAAATGATATCTTCTTTGGCAGCTTAGTCACAGATGACCATGCTAATTTACGCTCTTGTGTCAGACACTTATTTCGATTTGATGTTTAATTTTTTATTTAATTTATTTTTAATTTTTTTAAATTTTGTAATGGTACTTTAATTATTATTAATAGTTTTTTGTTTTTTATTTAAATAGTTTTGTCATCCTATTTTAGTCAATTATTAGTAATATATTTTCAGTTTTAATGAGTGTTGTAATTATACAATGCACATATTTAATTATAATTTTCACATTTTAACTTGATGTTTTGTTGATACGGTACATTCATGTTTGTTGACAACGCCTAGCATGGCTGTACAAGCCAATTCTTGAGTGACAGTCCCTTGTTGCACTTAGTGCAAACATGTGTAGAGACTTCATCCCGCTCCTGCTGTGCGATGGTATTTGCAGTACGTTTCCTCAAATGATTAATCTTCAGCAATACAACCCTTTTCTAAAAATGTTGGATGAATACATATTTTGAGTAGATCAATATGTGTATTATTAGATTTGGAGTTGCAAAACGTGTAAGTTTATTTTGAGAGCATTACAGCAAGCAAATACATGAGGTCGTTTTAATGATGTGGAAGGTAAAGTGCTGAGAGACACATTGGGGGAAAAAAAACAGGGCATATGGCGAGCATAGTTCATAAGATCATATCTGATCCTACAAGTCATTAAGTTTGACAGAATGATGGAGCTTTTAGAATGAATGAGGGGAACGCTGACGTGTGTGTGTGTGTGACAGGTGCATAGATATGAATGTGAAGAAGTGAGACAGACATGTTGTGTAGGTGGAACATAATATAATGATTTGTTTATTTTTGAGGAAGTGTTTGTTTTTTAAATACAGCCGTGGTCAAAAGTTTACATACACTTGTAAAGAACATACACTACCGTTCAAAAGTTTGGGGTCACCCAAACAATTTTGTGGAATAGCCTTCATTTCTAAGAACAAGAATAGTTTCAGATGAAAGTTCTCTTTTTCTGGCCATTTTGAGCGTTTAATTGACCCCACAAATGTGATGCTCCAGAAACTCAATCTGCTCTAAGGAAGGTCAGTTTTGTAGCTTCTGTAACGAGCTAAACTGTTTTCAGATGTGTGAACATGATTGCACAAGGGTTTTCTAATCATCAATTAGCCTTCAGAGCCAATGAGCAAACACATTGTACCATTAGAACACTGGAGTGATAGTTGCTGGAAATGGGCCTCTATACACCTATGTAGATATTGCACCAAAAACCAGACATTTGCAGCTAGAATAGTCATTTATCACATTAGCAATGTATAGAGTGTATTTCTTTAAAGTTAAGACTAGTTTAAAGTTATCTTCATTGAAAAGTACAGTGCTTTTCCTTCAAAAATAAGGACATTTCAATGTGACCCCAAACTTTTGAACGGTACTGTAATTTTATGGATGTCTTGAGTTTCCAATACTCTTATTTTTGTGTGATAGAGTGATTGGAGCACATACTTGTTTGTCACAAAAAAACATTCATGAAGTTTGGTTCTTTTATGAATTTATTATGGGTCTACGGAAAATGTGACCAAATCTGCTGGGTCAAAAGTATACATACAGCAATGTTAATATTTGGTTACATGTCCCTTGGCAAGTTTCACTGCAATAAGGCGCTTTTGGTAGCCATCCACAAGCTTCTGGCAAGATTCTGGTTGAATTGTTGACCACTCCTCTTGACAAAATTGGTGCAGTTCAGCTAAATGTGTTGGTTTTCTGACATGGACTTGTTTCTTCAGTATTGTCCACACGTTTAAGCCATTCTAAAACCTTAATTATAGCCTGAGTTTGCCATTTCTTTACCACTTTTTATGTGTGTTTGGGGTCATTGTCCTGTTGGAACACCCAACTGCGCCCAAGACCCAACCTCCGAGCTGATGATTTTAGGTTGTCCTGAAGAATTTGGAGGTAATCCTCCTTTGTCATTGTCCCATTTACTCTCTGTAAAGCACCAGTTCCATTGGCAGCAAAACGGGCCCAGAGCAAAATACTACCACCACCGTGCTTGACGATAGGTATGGTGTTCCTGGGATTAAAGGCCTCACCTGTTATGATCCGCTGCCCGGATCACGTTCTGTTGGTTTTTGGACTCCCTCAGTTTCTGTTTTTGTGCACCCCTGAGTTTGTTTTCTGTTTCCATGGGTGCTTATTGTTTCCACCTGTCTCTGATTGGTGTTCCGGACGCTCCCCTGTTTCCCGAGCACTAATCAGAGCACTATTTATTCCACCCTTTTCCGGTCAGTCAGTCTGGCTTCCTAATTTGCCTTATGCAACAGCTGACGACAGTATTGATTCCTGCTTTGTATACTAGCTTCCACGCTAGGTTCTTTTGTTCGCTAGCTCCCACGTTAGCCCCCCTTAGTTTTTGCCTTCCGTGCTATGAGCACGTTTTTGTTTGTTCCCGTCTGATTTATTTCTAAAATAAATCATTTCCTACCTGCACGCCGTGTCCGAAGTCCGTCTGCATCCTGGGAGAACGAACCCCGCATCATCATGCGACCCGGTCGTCACATCACCTTTTCTCCTCCAAAAATATTGCTGGGTATTGTGGCCAAATAGCTAAATTTTTGTTTTCATCTGACATCACATGGACAAAGATAAGACCTTCTGGAGGAAAGTTCTGTGGTCAGATGAAACAAAAATTGAATTTGCCAAGGGACATGTAACCAAATATTAACATTGCTGTACGTATACTTTTGACCCAGCAGATTTGGTCTCATTTTTAGTAGACCCATAATAAATTCATAAAAGAACCAAACTTCATGAATGTTTGAGTTGTAGAAATTATTGGAAACTCAAGACAGCCATGACGTTATGTTCTTTACAAGTGTATGTAAACTTTTGACCACGACTGTAACTTCCTGATTACTATGCAGATGTTTATAGGACCACGAAATAAAGACAACACTCTCCTTGGAGAACAAAGAACACAACAAACATAAATAATCCCATACATTTAAAGTTCACAATCAAAATGAGGTAGCAACAAAATTTAAAAAAAACATTTGGGATGTTTTCGAAGCGAGCACTAGATCCTTGAGAAGGTGACTGAAGAGAGCTTCAAGTGAAAACAAAGAGTCTTCTATGCATCCTAATTCTGAACCACAGCCAAGCAGCACAGTCTACTTCTAAAACTGAAACTGGATCTGTTTATAGTCCAAGTTCCTAATCGCTTATCTCGCCTGTCAGATTTCCAACATGGAAGCACTATATTATTAACTACAGTATAAAGGAAACCTTTATAATCTGCTAATTTATCAACCAGGAATCTAGGGAATTTTAAGAACAGTTCCCTGCATAAAATGTGCCCCAGTGAGCATAGACCCCTAAAATACACGATTACACCTCATACACGCATGACACTGTGCAGGTCCTGAGTTGGGTTGGGTATCTTTTGAAATTGGACGAGTTTCGTTCCAGGTTCTTTTTTTGATTCTGGTTCCAAACAATTCTCGAAGAGGCAGTGCCCAAAATTTACGAGAGGATAAAGAAAAAGAAGGAGCTTATTGACTATGGCCTGGACTGCAATAGCGGATGCGTGTAAATTTATGCAGATCCCAAATACAAAACCCAAAACCAGTGAAGTTGGCACGTCTTTACAGTCTATTCAATTGAATATAAGTTGAAAAGGATTTGCAAATCATTGTCTTCTGTTTTTATTTACGAATTACACAACGTGCCAACTTCACTGGTTTTGAGTTTTGTACACAACCGGAAGTATTAAGTAAGAAAAGTTGCTTTTGCACAATATTGCGAAACAAAACGCCAGATAATGTCGCCTAATAGGTGCCATTTTGAGGTCCTTATACACACACCATAATTATATCTCTGTGTTGCAGCACAGTATGTCTAACTATGGTAGCAATAATTATCTGAGTTCCATCAAGCTGTGCGGCTTTGTAGCTTGCCAAAGTCATACTAAAACATTTTTGACTGATTTTTCAGCACCGTGTTTAATGTTCTATATTCTCAATGAAACATCAAAGTTTGGTGTTGCTTGCTTATGGGTGCTTGCTAGCTTTATTCTTTGAACAGGAGTAGTCAGACTTCAGTCCACACCTATACGAGTTATGTATAAAGACAATGTGACCAACTGGGTTTCTAGCGATCTTCTCAATGATTGGTCAAAAGGCATTCACGTGACTACAGGGCGCCATGACTGCTACCAACTTTGAGCTGAAAAGTCATCGTTTTTTTGTGATTGTTGGTCCAAAGCTAATGAAAATGTTGGCAAAATGAGGGTAATGAGTTCATTTTTTTGGTAGGTTTTTTTTACGTTTATTGAGCCTTCGAGTGCGTGTTAGAGTGCCTTCTGGTCACGGAACACTGCAGGAATGTAGCAGCAGAGTGTGTCAAATACAGAATAAATGCATGTTGCATTGTAGGTTTATGAGCTGGAGTATGTGTACATATATATATATATATATATATATATATATATATATATATATATATATATATATATATATATATATATATATATATATATATATACAGTATGCATATTATTTTGGTTTATTTCGTCAGAAAGACTAACGTCAAAGTGACCGCAATTTTTGACATATACAGTCCAGAAATACAAATAAATACTGGGTGTGTCCAATATATATATATATATATATATATATATATATATATATATATATATATATATATATATATATATATATATATATATATATATATATATATATATATATATATATATATATATATATATATATATATATATATATATATATATATATATATATATATATATATATATATATATATATATATATATATATATATATATATTATTCAATCGCAATTATTTGTTCTTTTTTTTTTTTTTTTACATTTGTTTATTGAATTTTTTGACATATACTGTCTAGAAATACAATTAAATACTCGGTGTGTCAAAGAAAAAAAATCTATTTTAATTAATTAGTTGCATTAATTATTATTATTTATTTTTTTTAAACATTTGTTTATTGAAATTTTGACATATACAGTCCAGAAATACAATTTAATACTAGGTGTGTCAAAAAAAAAATCGATTTTGATTAATCAATCGCGATTATTTGTTCTTTTTTTTTTCTTTTTTAAACATTTGTTTATTTAATGTTTGACATATACAGTCCAGAAATACAATTTAATACCAGGTGTGTAAAAAAAAATCGATTTTGATTAATCAATCGCGATTATTTGTTCTTTTTTTTTTTTTTACATTTGTTTATTGAATTTTTGACATATACAGTCCAGAAATACAATCAAATACTCGGTCTGTCAAAAAAAAAATCGAATTTAATTAATCAATCGTGATTATTTCTTCTTTTTTTTTTTTAAACATTTGTTTATTGAATTTTTGGCATATACAGTCCAAAAATACAATTAAATACTAGGTGTGTCAAAAAAAATAAAACATTTCTGGGTAGCAGTCGTGGCACCTGCTGTTTAGTTGACCACACTCTCATTATACACTGGTATCTCTTATGTGTGACTGCCATCTACTGGTCACACTAATCATAACACCATGAACCAAATACAATTGCGTCGAGGTCGATAAGCACAACCAAAATTAATACGTACATTCGGTGCTTGTGTGTCGATTTTTGAGAAATACAAAAGAATTTAAGTGCACCTTATAGTCCAAAAAATACGGTGGTATTGAACAAGTAATATATGGTAAATAATGAAGTAGTAGTAATATTGTACAAGTAATACTGTATATTTTAAGTAATGCAGAAGTAGTGATATGAACTATACTAAGCTATTTATTAAAATCCATCTGGAATGGACTTATTTTGTATATAAGTTGAAGTGAATTGAGTGCAGCTGGGATAGGCTCCAGCACCCCCGCAACCTTGAGAGGGACAAAACGGTAGAAAATGGATGAATGGATGAATTAGTACTTTGTTTTCAGGCGACATCCAGTGTTCACAATAATTTATGAAGTTAAGCTCATTGAATAATGCGGCCCCCTTTGTTACTGGATACGTTCCAATAAGTCTCTGAGACTTTGCATTAAATGTGTAAGTAATATGCAGATATAATTATTTGATACTCGTTTTGTATTGACAAATGTGCTGTTTTAGACTGCGATATTGTTCAATGTAAGGATACAAATCATGTATGTTTAACTGGTGTGCTATTGTGTGCTTAGCTGTTGTGTAGCTGCTAGCTCCTGGTGGCCTGTAGCCTACCATGTTTACCTTTCGTAAATGACTATTTTTGCACAAGAAAACACACTGCAGGACTTTTTATTGGAGATTTCACAACCACTTATAATCCCATACTTGTTTTCTTTGTTGCTCATCTCAGACAAATATCTGATAAAAAAATATCGAAGTTAGAACATCCCTAGATTTTAATGCAGAAAATGTCTCCGATTTTTCGGCATCAAAATCTTTCTGTATTTTGCACAGCTGACAGCCTTTACAGGGTTGGATAGCATACCTTGCGAGATGAATCCTGCATGTCTTCTGATGTTCTCATACTCCAAGTGAAAGCAGCTGACTGTGTTTCAAGTTCACTGTTAATAAATATTACAGATTTTGTTTCATGTTCACTCCCTGCATATGTTTTTCTGCAGCTGCGAGTACTTGGCGTTGGTGCTCGATTATATGTCTGTACTTTTGCATCCTTTCATCCTTTGATGTGTCTGAGGTCCAGAGGGTCTTAAAACTAGTGGATCTTGGTAAATCTGCAGGTCCTGACAAACTTGAGCCCTTTTTTTCTGAAGTCAGCCATTGGTTTTATTGCAAAACCGCTTATGCATATTTTTAATCTTTCCTTGTCTAGTAACAAGATTCCTAACATATGGAAACCTGCCTTTGTTTTACCTTTGTTGAAAGGAGGTGATCCCACAGCTGTTATCAACTACGGACCCATCTCTAAATTAGCGGAAGTTCTTGAAAAGTTTGTTAGCGAACAACTTAAATAATTTTTAGACAACCATGGTCTTCTATCACAACATCAGTCAGGCTTTAGGAAACGTCACAGCACAATAACTGCTGCCATTAATGTTGTGAATGACATTATTGGAGCATTGGACTGCAATAAGTATTGTGCAGCTCCATAGGCGCCGAGCTACATTTCTGCCAGTGGGTGCTCGGTGTGTGTGTATTAGTGTTGTCCCAATACCAATATTTTGGTACCGGTACTTTTCTAAATAAAGGGGACCACAAAATCTGTCATTATTGGCTTTTTTTTTTTTTTTTTTTTTTTGGGTACATTAAACATATGTTTCTTATTGTAATTCAGTCCTTAAATAAAATAGTGAACATACTAGACAACTTGTCTTTTAGTAGTAAGTAAACAAACAAAGGCTCCTAATTAGTCTGCTGACGTATGCAGTAACATATTGTGTCATTTATCATTCTGTTATTTTGTCTACATTATGAGGGACAAACCATTCAAATGAATTATTAATCTACTTGTTCATTTACTGTTATTATCTGCTTACTTTGTGTTTTAACATGTTCTATCTACACTTCTGTTAAAATGTAATAATCACTTATTCTTCTGTTGTTTGATAATTTACATTAGTTTTGGATGATACCACAAATGTAGGTATTGATCCGATACCAAGTAGTTACAGGATCATACATTGGTCATATTCAAAGTCCTCATGTGTCCAGGGACATATTTCCTGAGTTTATAAACATAATATAAATAAACTAAAAAAAACGAAAAAAGATTTTGTGATGTTAAAAAATATCGATGTAATCATAGTAGTATCGACTAGATACGCTATTGTACGTGGTATCATTACAGTGGATGTTAAGTGTAGATCCACCAATTGTGTTTGTTTATATTGTAGCGTCCCGGAAGAGTTGGTGCTGCAGGGGATTCTGGGAATTTGTTATGTAGTGTTTATGTTGTGTTGCGGTGCAAATATTCTTCCATACTGTGTTTGCCGTTGTTGTTTAGTGTGGTTTCACTATATGGCACATGTTTATGACAGTTTTGGCACTGTTCATACGGCCACTTTTAGTGTGACATGTATGGCTGTTGACTAAGTATGCATTTTCATTCTCTCGTGTATAGAGTGTTCAAAGTCAAGATTATTGTGTCATTAGTTCATTATCGAGGACAATTGAATCTTGAATAGACTTTGTTAATCATAGACTATATGATTTGTGACTTATGTATTATGCGAAACGGACCAAACTTGACACAAAATTAACAAAATTGGTTTATCAAAAATCATTTTAAAGATTTTAGGTTGCCATCAATCCAACGTGGGTGCTCGGGCCCCAAAGCACCCACGGGATCGGCGCCTATGTGCAGCTCTATTTATTGACCTGTCAAAGGCGTTTGACACGGTCAACAACACGATTTTACCAGATAGATTGCACAGGATTGGCGTTTCTCGGCATGCTGTGAACTGGTTTTCTAATTACCTTTCTGATAGAACACAATGTGTCCAGTTTGCTGGGTCTTCTTCAGCTTTCCTCCCTGTGTTAAAGACCGTAACACAGGGTTCAATATTAGGACCGCTGTTGTTCTCCATTTACGTGAACGATCTTTGTGATAAAATATCAGATGCCGCGTTCCATTTCTATGCAGATGATGCGGTCAAACACTATATTGCCAAAAGTATTTGGCCACCCATCCAAATGATCAGAATCAGGTGTCCTAATCACTTGGCCCGGCCAAAGGTGTATAAGATCAAGCACTTAGGCATGGAGACTGTTTCTAAAGTCAGTGATTTCCAGCGTGGCACTGTCATAGGATGCCACCTGTGCAACAAATCCAGTTGTGAAATTTCCTCGCTCCTAAAAATTCCAAAGTCAACTGTCGGCTTTATTATAAGAAAATGGAAGAGTTTGGGAACAACAGCAACTCAGCCACCAAGTGCTAGGCCACATAAACTGACAGAGGGGTCAGCGGATGCTGAAGTGCATAGTGCAAAGAGGTCGCCGACTTTCTGCACAGTCAGTTGCTACAGAGCACCAAACTTCATGTGACCTTCCAATTAGCCCACGTACAGTACGCAGAGAGCTTCATGGAATGGGTTTCCATGGCAGAGCAGCTGCATCTAAGACATACATCACCAAGTCCAATGCAAAGCGTGGGATGCAGTGGTGTAAAGCACGTCGCCACTGGACTCTAGAGCAGTGGACACGCCTTCTCTAGAGTGATGAATCACGCTTTTCCATCTGGCAATCTGATGGACGAGTCTGGGTTTGGAGGTTGCCAGGAGAATGTTACATTTCGGCCTGCATTGTGCCGAGTGTGAAATTTGGTGGAGGAGGAATTATGGTGTGGGGTTGTTTTTCAAGAGTTGGGCTTAGCCCCTTAGTTCCAGTGAAAGGAAATTTGAATGCTCCAGGATACCAAAACATTTTGGACAATTCCATGCTCCCAACCTTGTGGGAACAGTTTGGAGCGGGCCCCTTCCTCTTCCAACATGACTGTGCACCAGTGCACAAAGCAAGGTCCATAAAGACATGGATGACAGAGTCTGGTGTGGATGAACTTGACTGACCTGAACCCGATAGAACACCTTTGGGATGAATTACAACGGCGACTGAGAGCCGGGCCTTCTCGACCAACATCAGTGTGTGACCTCACCAATGCGCTTTTGGAAGAATGGTCGAAAATTCCTATAAACACACTCCGCAACCTTGTGGACAGTCTTCCCAGAAGAGTTGAAGTTGTAATAGCTGCAAAAGGTGGACTGATATCATATTGAACCCTATGGGTTAGGAATGGGATGGCACTTCAAGTTCATATGTGAGTCAAGGCAGGTGGCCAAATACTTTTGGCAATGTAGTGTATTTTGTTCATCCGCCTCTGCAGTGCAAACCCTTAAACTCTCGCAGTCTGCTTTTGATGTCGTTCAGTCCCAGCTGACCCAACTTAGGCTAGTGCTAAATGCAGACAAATCTAAGGTGACGTCATTCTCAAATGGCAAAAAATACCTAAAATATTGACTACTCATGGGGTGGAGCTTGAGTTGGTCACAACATATAAGGACTTAGGAATTATTATTGATGAGAGATTGTCTTTTAAAGCACACATAAAAAAGCTTGTCTCTAAGCCTAAAATTAAATTGGGTTTCTTTTTCAGATATACTGTAAGTCTTTTCCCCCCCTAAAAGTTAGGAAACATCTGATCTCCTTTACTTGGTTATGGAGACTTGCTTTTTATGAATGCACCTGGAACTTACTTGTAAAAACTAGACACTGTATATCACTGTGCCTTACATTTTATTACTGGTTGTGAAAAGCTTGTCTACCACTGCACTTTGTATGCAAAGGCAAACTGTCCATTTTTAACTGCCCGAAGACTTCCTCGATGCATAGTTTTTATATATAACTGTCTTCTTGGACTTGCCCCCTACCTATCTGTGGTCCTTTGTGTGTAGAGACTCCAGTCATTACAGCCTACGCTCACAGGATGTCCTCCACATGTTGGTTCCTAGAGCCAACACAGAACTTGGTAAAAAAAAAAAAAAGCCTTCAGTTATGCTGCTCCCTGGTCATGGAATGACATCCAGACAAAAAAGATCTGAGGCTACCAGAATGGATCACTTTGGGGGAGTTTAAGTCCATTTTAAAAGATCGAGAAACCAGTTCTCTTGGGCAATGTACTTGCTTTTAAGTTTAATTATTACTTAATCGTTTTAAATTATTTATGACCTGTTAGGGTATGACTGCTGTTCTGTTATATTGTCTTGTTGTAATTATTAGTGTAACTTTGTTTGTCAGGTCGCTCTTGAAAAAGAGATTTTAAACTCAATTAGTTTTTACCTGGTTAAATAAAGGACATTGATTGATTGATTGATTGATTGATTGATTGATTGATTGATTGATTGATTGATTGATTGATTGATTGTGTGTGAGCATGTGCATGCGAGTGTGTTTGTAAATGAGATACAAATCAAAAGTTGTTTCTCTTGTTTTGATGTATGGACTTGGATTTAAGTGTCAGCTTGCCCTATGTCAGTCAACTGTGAAGGTGAAGGTGACGGAAGTCATGTCCAAAATCTTTCCGGGGCCCCATTTGCAGCCCACAACTTGTATTTTATTGGCTCGTATTAAACTGGAAAAGTAACATTAAACAATGCCTGTATCAAAATAATGATTAGGGCCATTCTGAAGATTGTGTACAACAAGAACGTTAAGTACAGTATGTTAAAAATCGGATATACCATCGCAGCACTGTAATTAGCTAAGCATACACTTTACAGCGGGCGGCATGACTCAGATGGTAGAGCAGTTGTCTCGAAACTAGAGGGTTTCTGGTTCGAATCCAGCTTCGGTCATTGTAGTCACTGCCGTTGTGTCCTTGGGCAAGACACTTTACGCACCTTACCCCCCATTGCCGCTCACACTGGTGTATGAATGTGAATAAATGGTGGTGGTTGGAGAGGCTGTCGGCGCAACTCTGGGTAACGTGCTTTGAGTCACTAGGGAAAAAAAGCTTTATTGGGACAAGCGGTAGAATTGGATGGATGGATGGAATTCTAACTATTTAGTAACGCTTCTGCTATGTAAAATGTATTAATAATATACAATTCCCCTGCAAAATTTTAATTGGTCTGCTATTTGTTTTAAAGCTGAAGCCAGTGGTTTTGCGCAGTTGTTTTGAAAGGTAAAATGAAACAAAAGTTTAAAAAAAAGTTAGTATGCTAACTACCTTGCTAACATGCTAACGGTAGCATACTAAGAAAGAAACAGTTAGCATACCTACAACATGACTCTAGGTAAGAAAATCCATAATTTTTAGTTTTAAACTTACACAATTCTAGAATAACAGTAGCAAGCAAACAGGGCAACAGTCAACTTTTTTTTTTAACAAGGGTGCCCAGTATCAAAATCCAGGATTTTTAGGTTCAAACGTACAAAATTTGCTAAGCATAAAATAACAGTATGCTAACAGTAGAATACTTACATGGTAACAGTTAGCATTCTTGCGAGATGGCACCCAGTATCAAAATCCTAGATTTTTAACATATGGAATTAGCTAAATTGCTGGTAAAAGACATGATATCATGCTAACATTAGCATGCTAACAGTTAACATTTTTACAAGATAGGGCTTAGTATCAAAATCCATGACTCAGAAAAACACCAGTTTACAAAGTCCTTATTTCCACAATTTTCTTAAATCGGGTTGTCCCGATACCAATTATTTGGTACCGGTACCAAAAAATATATAGATACTTTTCGATACTTTTCCAAATAAAGGGAAGTACGAAAAATGTCAGTATTGGCTTTATTTTAATCAATCCAAAAAACATATGTTTCCTACATGCACTCAAATAACAATTTTACAAGGTTAAACTATATATTAAGGGGCATTAACACATTTTCTTGGGGCACTCAAAGAACAATTTACAATTTTCCATAATACATATAGCCTGCCATAATCAAGGATTAGATTAGAATATAATAAAAAGCTTTATTGACATTACATTAAATGCTTGATGATATATGGTTGCCAATCCTGGTCTGTGCTTTATGAAAAATACAAAATATTAATAAGCACTAAAACAAAACTATTGATAAATGTACACAGATAAGCAATGTAGCAGGTGAAACACACATTTATTAAAGATAAAACACAAATTGTAGGAATTTGTAGCAGGGTTTGGTGGTAGCGGGGGGTGTATATTGTAGCGTCCCGGAAGAGTTAGTGCTGCAAGGGATTCTGGGTATTTGTTATGTTGTGTTTATGTTGTGTTACGGTTCGGATGTTCTCCCGAAATGTGTTTGTCATTATTGTTTGGTGTGGGTTTACAGTGTGGCGCATATTTGTAATAGTGTTAAAGTTGTTTATACGGCCACCCTCGGTGTGACCTGTATGGCTGTTGATCAAGTATGCCTTGCAGTCACTCATGTGTGTGTATAAACAGCATATATTATGTGACTGTTGTTTGAATGGAGGAAAAGCGAACATGACGACAGGTTGTAGAGGACGCCAAAGACAGTGTCTTTAAGGCACGCCCCCGATATTGTTGTCCGGGTGGAAATCGGGAGAAATTCGGGAGAATGGTTGCCCCGGGAGATTTTCGGGAGGGGCACTGAAATTCGGGAGTCCCCCAGGAAAATCGGGAGGGTTGGCAAGTATGGTTGTCTGTCTATCTGTGTTGGCACTGTGATGAGGTGGCGACTGCAGCTGCAGAGTGCAGCTGAGATAGGCGCCAGCACCCCCCGCGACCCCAAAAGGGACAAGCGGTACAAGATGGAAGGATGGATGTATATATATATGTACATATATATATATATATATATATATATATATATATATATGTACATATATATATATATATGTACATATATATATATATATATATATATATATATATATATATATATATATATATATATATATATATATATATATATATATATATATATATATATATATATATATATATATATATATATATATATATATATATATATGTGTGTGTGTAGATATATATATTTATATATACATGTATATATATGTATGTATATATATATATATATATAAAAATATATATATATATATATATATATATATATATATATATATATATATATATACACATATATATATATATATATATATATACATATATATATATATATATATATATATATATATATATATATATATATATATATATATGTGTGTGTGTAGATATATATATTTCCAAGGTTTGTAGGTTTAAAGATTACAAATTTACCTTAAATGCTAACATTGTATGCTAATATGGGATCAAGCAAAGCACCCACTCACCAGATGTGTCGCAGGCCCATAATAATGATAATTGTAACAAATGTCTCACCATCCATGTTTTTGTTTAATTTCTTAGCAAAGCGAGCTGTGGCGACGAGGAGGTTTTCGAGAAGACGGGGCTGTGCCCTCACGGACCAATCGTAGAGGTGTAGCGAGTGTCGTGGACGAAGACACAGACTTGTTGGACCTGATCTCACCAATTGGTGGACGAGTCAATCCTTCGTGGAATCGACTTAAGGGAAATCAGAAGGAGAAGCTTGGCGTGCCTTCGAAGCATTTGGATGACAACATAACTGTCGATAAAAAGGTGGACTCCGGTTGGGGGACTTCATCAACATTCCCAGGGAAACCCTCCGATGACGTCATCATTCTCGACACAGGAAATAACTCCAAAAAGTCTTTTGTGGATTTGACTTCTCCGCCTAAGCTCCCCCTCGATCCTGAGGCCCACGTTGACTCGACTTCACAAAGGGAGGACACTGATGAACGGTCCAGCTTTGTCTTACCTTCATCTCATGTGATCGACCAGAGTCCACCAGTCAGCCATGGACATGTCAGACACATCAGCACACGGAACACCACTGACATCCACCATATTCATAAGCGTAAAGGAGAACTACCAAAAAGGAGCCAATCTGGAATTATCACCATCGTATCTAAAGATGGAGATCTGGTCCTCGGCTCCGATGGCAAGCTGTATCGTCTCAAACCTGGACCACCGGGCGTTATGGGTCCTCCCGGGCAGGAAGTAAGTGTTTGTCAGAATGCTGCTACTTTCTTTATGGCATAGCCAAAACATTATAATGTCTTTGTGAAACCGTATCCACATAAGAATGATACATTTTTCTTGACATTTTAGACATTTCTCCACATGCTAACTCTGTTTTTAGTGCTTGTGGAAGACTTTTTGAAAAACTCTGGCTGGGAAGTTTCTGAAACTCAACCATGACAAGTGAACCATAAATGATAGGCATGTACAAAACCCCAAACCAGTGAAGTTGGCACGTTGTGTAATTCGTAAATAAAAACAGAATACAATGATTTGCAAATCCTTTTCAACTTATATTCAATTGAATAGACTGCAAAAACAAGATATTTAATATTCGAACTGAGAAACTACTTTTTTTTTTTCAAATAATCATTAACTTAGAATTTAATGGCAGCAACACATTGCAAAAAAGTTGGCACAGGGGCATTTTTACCACTGTGTTACATGGCCTTTCCTTTTAACAACACTCAGTAAACGTTTGGGAACTGAGGAGACCAATTTTTGAAGCTTTTCAGGTGGAATTATTCCCCATTCTTGCTTGATGTACAGCTTAAGTTGTTCAACAGTCCGGGGGTCTCAGTTTCAGCTTCATAATGCACCACACATTTTCAATGGGAGACAGGTCTGGACTACAGGCAGGCCAGTCTAGTACCCGCACTCTTTTACTATGAAGCCACGCTGTTGTAACACGTGGCTTGGCATTGTCTTGCTGAAATAAGCAGGGGCGCCCATGATAAGGTTGCTTGGATGGCAACATATGTTGCTCCAAAACCTGTATGTACCTTTCAGCATTAGTGGCACCTTCACAGATGTGTAAGTTACCCATGTCTTGGGCACTAATACACCCCCATACTATCACAGATGCTGGCTTTTCAACTTTGCGCCTATAACAATCCAGATTATTCTTTTCCTCTTTGTTCCGGAGGACACGACGTCCACAGTTTCCAAAAACAATTTGAAATGTGGACTCGTCAGACCACAGAACACTTTTCCACTTTGCATTAGTCCATCTTAGATGAGCTCGGGCCCAGCAAAGCCGGCAGCATTTCTGGGTGTTGTTGATAAAAGGCTTTGGCTTCACATAGTAGAGTATTAACTTGCACTTACAGATGTAGCGACAAACTGTAGTTACTGACAGTGGTTTTCTGAAGTGTTCCTGAGCCCATGTGCTGATATCCTTTACACACCAATGTCGGTTTTTGATGCAGTACCGTACTGCCTGAGGGATACGGGCATTCAATGTTGGTTTTCAGCCTTGCTGCTTACATGCAGTGATTTCTCCAGATTCTCTGAACCTTTTGATGATATTATGATGGTGAAATCCCTATTTTCTTTGCAATACCTGGTTGAGAAATGTTGTTCTTAAACAATTTGCTCACGCCCTCGCCCTAGTGACCCTCGTCATATCCTTGTTTATGAATGACTGAGCATGGAAGCTGCTTTTATACCCAATCATAATAATAATAATAATAATAATAATGGATTAGATTTTATATCGCGCTTTTCTATTATTACATACTCAAAGCGCTCACAGAGAAGTGGGAACCCATCATTCATTCACACCTGGTGGTGGTAAGCTACATTTGTAGCCACAGCTGCTCTGGGGTAGACTGATGGAAGCGAGGCTGCCAGTTTGCGCCTACGGCCCCTACGACCACCACCTATCATTCATTCACCAGTGTGAGCGGCACCGGGGACAAGGGTGAAGTGTCCTGCCCAAGGACACAACGGCAGCGATTTTGGATGTCCAGAAGCGGGGAGCGAACCTGCAACCCTCAGGTTTCTGGCACGGCTGCTCTACCCACTACGCCATACCGCCCCTTATCATGGCACCCACCTGTTCCCAATTAGCTTGTTCACCTGTGGGATGTTCCAAATAAGTGTTTGATGAGCATTCCTCAACTTCCTGAGTCGTTTTCCAGTTTGAATGTTAAATATCTTGTCTTTGCAGTCTATTCAATTGAATAAGAGTGCAAAAGGATTTTCAAATCATTGTATTCTGTTTTTATTTCTGATTTACACAAGGTGCCAACTTCACTGGTTTTGGGTTTTGTAGATCTGGCCCTTTTCCACCAAATGTTCATGAACTTTAAGTAACTGGAACGGTTAGTTCCTTGAACTGTAGTTTCCTGCGGACCCGCGTTGTTTACGTTTGACAGCATTTCACAATTCTTGGTAGTAGGGATTTAACAGGAAACTGGAGTAGGGGTTGACAACATGATTTCGATATGCTGCACTTGAAATTCTTTAGATTTTAACCTTCTTCACCATATTTCCTCATTTTTAGGGCTTCCCTGGAGAACCTGGCGTGCTTGGGTTCAAAGGTGATAAGGTGAGAAAAACTTGTTCGGATTACCTTCGACAAATTAATCAACATAATTCATGATGAAGAACATAACTAATCTTACAACTCTAAACTTCTGTCCTTTGCTATTGACCTGACTTATGTAATACAGTCATGGTCAAAAATTTACATACACTTATAAAGAACATAATTTCATGGGTGTCTTGAGTTTCCAATTTCTACAACTCTTATTTTTTTGTGATAGAGTGATTGGAGCACATACTTGTTGGTCACAAAAAACATTCATGAAGTTTAGTTATTTTATGAATTTATTATGGGTCTACTGAAAATGTGACCAAATCTGCTGGGTCAAAAGCAGTGTTGGGTTAGTTACTGAAAACCAGTAACTAGTTACAGTTACTAGTTACTTTATTTCAAAAGTAACTCAGTTACTAACTCAGTTACTTACACCAAAAAGTAATGCGTTACTGTGAAAAGTAACTATTTAGTTACTTCTTTTATTCTTCTTTTTTTTAAAGCTCCCATTAATGCCCTTTTAGCCTTCATTTCAGTACTGTTATTGCACTGGAGAATATTACAATCTGTTGATCAACTTGACATGCATTTTTATTTTCCTTTTAACATATTTAATGAAAAACAGTGCAACATAAAAAGGCATTTATCCTTTCTTTAAACTTGGATTAATTAATTTAAAAAAAAACTTAAAGTGCAACATAAGAAGGCACATCATCTTCCTTGAAACATAGATAGTGAAATAAAGCCTGACATCTGGAGTGATAATGCTGTCTTCCACACTTGGAGCCATGGGTTGTAGAATCCTTGTTTTCAGTGGCAGGATCATTGACACAGATGGTGAAGTTTCAGTGCTCAGTAGAGATGTAACCGTTTTGAGGGGTTTAAGCACCTGGAGGACCTCCTCTGCAACTCTCACATCATCATCAGACAGGGTGATTATGTCTTTTACATTTGTTTTCAGGGTCTTGTGGGTCAATGCAGAGTATATAGCTGCCTGCTGCTCCAACATATCATAAGTGGAGTTCCACCTCGTTGGGACTTCATGTATGAGCTTTATGAGTAGGCAGCCCAAGCTGTTGTGCTTGGGTGGAAGTAGGAAACCACCTTCCTGATCCTCCCAAGGAGGTGCTCCATCCTATTGACTGAGATTCCCTTCTAGGATGCTGTCACGCCAAATTTCTTCCCTCTACAAAAACCTTCCCTCCCCCATTTACTTCCGTGGTCATGTTTCCTCTTACGTCATTGACAGCGATCGATAGCACTTCAGCTTTGACTGCCCGTCGCTGGAAGGATACTTCGTCTTTGACAGCTGTTGGAATCTGAAGAAATCGATTTTTTATTTTTTTTTGTACAGGCGCAAAACAGGACAGTCGCGTGCAGGTTAAGGACCCCCGGCAACTTTGTGATTTTATTGGACGCAGCCCCAGAAGTAAATGGGGGAGGGAAGGTTTTTGTAGAGGGAAGAAATTTGGCGTGACAATGCCAAATTCACTACATGTGCAAAGCACCCTACCAGGGCTGGCCCGTGGCATAGGCCGTATAGGCAAATGCTAAGGGCGCCGTCCATCAGGGGGCGCCACGCCAGTGCCACAAATGTTGGAGAAAAAAAAAAAAAAAAAGTTGGTACTATTATTTCTAAATACAAAAAATAATCCCACGTTAATTAAAATGCAAAGTAAAGCCTATTTAATAGAAATATTATTTGTTACAACATTACCACATCCCCCCCCCCTCCCATCCCCCCGCACGGTGCGCCCCCTCCCTTCCCATATCATGACTCTTACCACATCAAAAAATCAACACAAGATGTCAAAACAGCCAAAACTGTCAGGTGCCCAGGGAAGAAAAAAGAGAAAAGAAGAGGAGAAACGAGAAAAAGACAGAGGTAGCAGGTAGGTAACGTTAGCCTACATGAAATTATTGGACAGTGGACAGCACCCACCCTGGCTCTGACCTGTTCCACCTGCTGCCCTCTGGGAAGCGCTACAGGTGCATTAAAACCAAGACGAACAGGCTAAAAAACAGCTTCTTCCCCAGGGCCATAACCACCCTGAACAGACTTCTCCCTTGACCCTCATAACTGCCTTCTCTTCGGTGCAATAACCCATTCCACCAACCACCCTGTTTCATGTAGATATTCATGTACATATTCATTTCACCCTCTGTATAGAGTGTACACTTGTTTTATCGCACTGTATGGAATGGCCTCAATCTCGTTACCCTGCGTAATGACAATAAAGCTGATTCTGATTCTGATTCTGATTCTGATTTGTCTGTTACAGAATGTGATAGTAACCTGGCTTTTTAGCATTAAGCTAATGTTACATGATTCGGCAATTGCTAATCAATAAATAGCTAGTTCTGTTTTAACGTCGGGTTAAGATTGTGGAGGGGGCTAAATTGGTATGGAAAATAATAATGTAACGTTAGGTAATTACAGTACTCCCACCTTACATTCCTCAGGGACATTTGTATTAGATCTTTTAAGCAGGTGTTTTTTGTTTACATTGTTATTGCCTTCTGGTTAGCTAATGTTTGCCCTGCAGGTAATAGTCACTTTTCCACCCCATTATATATTAGGTATAGTTGTAAGCCTAGTTGTTAAAGTGCACATCATTAATGTTAATTAAGCACAATCACATGAGAGGCAATTCTGTTTTTTAATTTGAGCACTGCTGTGATTCGGTTAAAGATAATCATAACATAACATTCTCATATAATATGTTAATTTGCTTTCTTTAAGTAAAAAAAAAGGTCAAAGACAAAGCTATTCAGTTTCTTGTGAGTATATACACTTCACTGCTGATGTGAGGGGGGGGGCGGGGGGGGCGCCACCTAAAATCTTGCCTAGGGCGCCAGATTGGTTAGGGCCAGGCCTGCACCCTACCTGTGGTCCCAGTCCTGCCTCATTCACTGCAATTATTGGACTTCTGGCATTATCACGTGAGACTGGGATATCTTTATCTTCCATTCATCCACTGCTTGTGTCAGTACCTGCGCAAGGTGACTCTCGTAGAGGGGGCGTGTCTTCTCATCTCCCAGTCTGCTGTGATGAAGTGAGCGCTTATCGTCACATAGTTCCCCTGAATGTCCACCCGATGATGATGCTCGGGATAGTTCATCCACAACTTTTTTCTTCTCCTGCTCATAAAGACCTGGCACAATCTTAGCGCTGAAGTGGGTGCGCGACGCGATGTCGTAACGTGGCTCAAGCACGTTCAGCATGTGTTTAAAACCTTCGTTTTGCACAACCGAGTTTGCACCTATAAACACACCGATTAAATGGCGCGGGGCGTTCAAGCTCTTCCGTTACTCCGCTCGCCATGACCACGCTGTGTGTGGACTGAACGTGCGAACAACTTTTTTTTTTGTTTCATATATCAAAACGCGGATCACGTGTGTCCCTCCCCTCCAGACACACACACAGAGTGCGCCTCTTTTCTTCTCTCCGGCTTGTGACAGAGGAAGAATCAGAAGGACGACACTGCAGTGCTGCAATAAAACACACTCAGATCTTCTGTTTCTAGCCGATACTACATAAAAAATAACGTAAAATAACGCAGTAACTCATCATGTAGTAACGGTAACTGAGTTACTGAATATAAAAAATAACGCGTTAGATTACTAATTACCGCCGAAACTAACGGCGTTACACTAACGCGTTAGTGCGTTAGTCCCAACACTGGTCAAAAGTATACAGACAGCAATGTTAATATTTGGTTACATGTCCTTTGGCAAGTTTCACTGCAATAAGGCGCTTTTGGTAGCCATCCACAAGCTTCTGACAAGCTTCTGGTTGAATTTTTGACCACTCCTCTTGACAAAATTGGTGCAGTTCAGCTAAATTTGTTGGTTTTCTGACATGGACTTGTTTCTTCAGCATTGTCCACACGTTTAAGTCAGGACTTTGGGAAGGCCATTCTAAAACCTTAATTCTAGCCGTATTTAGCCATTCCTTTACCACTTTTGACGTGTGTTAGGCGTCATTGGCAGCAAAACAGGCCCAGAGCATAATACCACCAGCAAAGTGCTTGATGGTAGGCATGGTGTTCCTGGGATTAAAAACCTCACTTGTTCTCCTCCAAACATATTGCTGGGTATTGTGGCCAAACAGTTACATTTTTGTTTCATCTGACCACATAGACCCATAATAAATTCATAAAAAAACAATCTTCATGAATGGTTTTTGTGCTCCAATCACTCTATCACAAAAAAATAAGAGTTGTAGAAATGATTGGAAACTCAAGACAGCAATGACATTATGTCCTTCACAAGTGTACGTAAACTTTTGACCACGACTGTAAGTCATTCCTGCTTCATGAAACCATGTTGTATCAAGGCTGTACTGAATACACTGAATTGTGATGTATAAAGGGTAAGATTGGCCCTGAAGGGAGTCCAGGAAAAAGGGGTGAGCAAGGACCTGCAGGACCACCAGGTCTACCAAGCCTTTACCTTTGGAGGAACACTGCTGATGAATGGGCTTCCTTCCAGGTATGATACACACCTAGCATACTTCATTACCGTACTCAATGTACTCTTTGTCTAAACTGAGGTTCAAACACAACTTGTGTTTTCCACACATGTCACACGTCCATCATGTTTAATGTCTTAATATTGCTTAAACATTTTAATAACATATGTACCGTATTTTTCAGACTATAAGGCACACTTAAAATCCTTTAATTTTCTCAAAAATTGACAGTGCGCCTTATAACCCGGTGCACTTAATGTACGGAATAAATCTGGTTGTGCTTACCGACCTCGAAGCAATTTTATTCGGTACATGGTGTAATGATAAGTGTGACCAGAGATACATGTAGACTGCAATATGACGCCAGTAAATAACACCAAAACTTTAAATGTTCCATTGAAAATAAAGAACATTACACACAGTGATCAAAAATATGTCTAAATGTTTTAGCACGACTTTGAAGCCGCACCGCTTGATGGATTGTCGGCGCATTACGGCTACCGTAGTCAGAGATACAAGTATTACTATGGTGTATGTATAAGGACCGCTAAATGGCAACCATTAGCAGACATATTATCTGCCGTTTTGTTTCACAATATTATGCAAAACCAACTTTTCTTACCTTCTGGTACCTGCTGATGTGTATTTGAGATCTGCATAAGCCCTGAAAATTTGCACAAGTCCGCCACTGTAGTCCGTGACGATGCCGTAGTCGTTGATGAACACAAACACACTACATTGATTGTGCTCTCTATTTTGCTCATTTACCAGACTTAATCCATAATCTCAATCGATCATCTTTGTGTGCTATCAAGTTTGCCTTTGTAGAAGGCTAAGCAAGCTACACAACAACTTGAGCTAACATTGCTATCTAACATTCACACATTTCTAACTGACTGTTATTACTTACCGTTTCATTGTCTCCTCCATTACCATAAAGAGTGGGCACTGGTTACGCCATTTAAAGTAGTTTTTCGGAAAATCCATCTTTTTGTGAAAGGACTTTTCTTTGCACACATTCACAGTTGAAGGCACATTGCCACAAAGTATGAAGTTAAAAGTGAAGCACTTTTTACTTCAGAGGAGGCTGAAAGTTTGTGTAGAGACTTGTGGTGGTTAACGCAAACCAGACAACATTTTCTTTCACTGGGTTTCAGCTGAGATAGGCACCGAAAGGGACAAGCGGTAGAAAACGGATGGATGGATGGATGCTTTCATTCAAGTTTTTTCATATGCAAACCTTTAGCAGATTAGACTTTAGTGCGTGCAAGAAGACATCTGTCCACGTCTACTTGGTCTTTATACGATGACATCAGCCACATGTTGCAGAAGACACCCCCGAGTATGTTAGAGGGACGAGGAGCCCTTTCCTAAGCATAAAAGGAATGGACCAGAAAAACGAGTCTGGTAGGGTTTTGTGGTTTACGAAACATACTTTGAACTTCACCCCCAAGAGGCCTGTCGGTGACGGAGTCAGGAAATTAATTGCAGAACATCTCATCTCAGATCCTTCATCATTTGGCTCATAGAAGGTTGAATTGAGGCAACTGAACTGCAGATAAGATTTTTTTTGTCAAACACTTCATTTAATCTCCATACTAATGATGGTTCTTTGCTCAAAATATTGCATAGATTTTTGCTATAAAGACTTATCTTTATTCTACTTTCTGGCTGCTTCTTCTTTGTTTTGAGAGGTGAAGTTGTTAGGTGCAAATGAATCCGTCATTACTATCAATCAATCAATTAATGTTTATTTATATAGCCCTAAATCACAAGTCCAAACCAAAGACATGCACCTGGGGATAGGTTGATTGGCAACACTAAAAATTGGCCCTAGTGTGTGAATGTGAGTGTGAATATTGTTTGTCTATCTGTGTTGGCCCTGTGATGAGGTGGCGACTTGTCCAGGGTGTACCCCGCCTCCCGCCCGATTGTAGCTGAGATAGGCTCCAGCGCCCCCCGCGACCCCGAAGGGAATAAGCGGTAGAAAATGGATGGATGGATGGAAATCACAAGTGTCTCAAAGGGCTGCACAAGCCACAACGACATCCTCAGTTCAGATCCCACATAAGGCCAAGGAAAAACTCACAACCCAGTGGGATGTCAATGTGAATGACTATGAGAAACTTTGGAGAGGACCGCAGATGTGGGTGACCCCGTCCCCCCCACCCCCCCGGCCCCCAACCCCCCCCTAGGGGAGACCAGATGCAATGGACGTCGAGTGGGTCTAGCATAATATTGTGAAAGTCCAGTCCATAATAACATAAAAACAAAGTTAACCTTTGTGCATTCACGCACAACATAAAACTTTTGGTGGACAAAATGAGACAAAGAAAGAGTGGAAGATTTCCATTTTCAACCCTTTTCTAAAAATGCTCCATGGAGCCTCTAGAGTGGCACTAAAGAGCCGTGGATTGCTGACCCTCGTCCTAGACGTACACATATGCATAGTGTCAATAAAATGTTCTATATTATGTTTTTACTTTCACTGCTGCTGCTTTGACCACTTGTAAACAACAGAGGTTCAAGCCGGCGATAGAGTAAACTATGCTACAAGCTACATCACGAACATAATAACGGATAGTGTTACTAACTGGTCCACACAGTAAACAGGTATCCAATTAAAAGTATTTTTTAGCAAAATCATTATTTGTTTTGCCGGAGGACGACAATGCTATTGTAGAAGGCTAAGCAAGCTACACAACAACTTCAGCTAACATTGCCAACGTACCATTCACATATTTCTAAATTACTGTTATTACTTACAGTTTCATTGTCTCCTCCATTACCATAAAGAGTAGGCACTGGTTACGCCATTAAATGTAGTTTTTCGTAAAATCCATATTTTGGTGAAAGGTTGTGTGTTAACAGGACTCTTCTTTGTACACACTTGCGGTGACTTCTTCACAGTAGAAGGAACAATGCCAGGAATTATGAAGTTAACAGTAAGGCACTTTTTACTTCAGAGGAGGCTGAAAGTTTGTGTAGACAATTGTGGCGGTTAGCGCAAACCAGACAACAGAGCATTTTCTTTCACTGGTTTCATAGTGAACATGATGTTTTACATAAATTAAAATAGGCTGACTCGTACAAGGATTTTACAAGAATTTGGGGTAGATTATTACCATCTATGGATAAACTGCTGGCGTCACATATGGCAACGTCACAAAAATAGAAAATTACAAACCAACCATTTGGAGGAAGTTTGAAAAACAAGATTATTTTATAAATATCTCTGCAATGCCTCCACGGCTTGATTTCAAATTGTTGGGACTTGTGCTGATCCCAAATACACATAAGCAGGTACCAATAAGTCAGATAAGTTGGTTTTGCATGACAGGGCAATTTCATGATTTATTGTTATTTTTGTCATCAGTTGATAAATCAGTAACATAAACTTGTGTTTCATCATTGTAGAAAACCAATTTATACCAGTTGCTGTGTGCCAGTTGGCCCGTAAGTATGCAGTGATGATCACTCATCTTTATTGTTGTTTACATTTGGTTACATCACCTTGTTGATCTGATTCTGGTTTCCTTAATTGTGATCTGGCAGACCGAAGAAGGTCCTGTTGGACCACCTGGAGAGATTGGCAAGACTGGCATGCGGGTTAGGAATTTGCCTTATTAATGAAGATAATATTTCTTATGTCATTTTCTTGATTATAATTGTTTTTCAGGGCGCTCCTGGTGAACCAGGGGAACGCGGGCGACCAGGGATGCCAGGAGAGACGGTAGGTAGAGATGCTGGATTCTAGGAATGAGTCAAACAATACTGAGGTATAGGGATGCATTGTGAAACACACCCCCTCTAAGAACCTTACAAGGTACTGTGGGGATAGCAGCCTTCTATGAGAACCTGTCTGACATAGTGTTCCTTTACATTGAGGGAAGTGGTGCAGGAACCAGGTGGGGTTGAGAGCAGGGCTAGAGTATATTATACTACTGTTGTGCTGTTTCAAAACAAGCACAGAAACATTGTATCTCACCAACCAGCGACCCACTCAGGTCTTGATCGACCACATGACAATAGTTTGTGATATATTGTAGGTCCTGATAAGCTTCTTGTGTTTTGTGGCTGAACAGGCTGGGCCCATCTGTCCATCTTTTAGTCCATCTTGGCTTTTTGAATTACCCTTTTCAAATCTGCTCAAGCAGTCCTGTACAGAGCTTTGTCATCTCCACCTAAAGCCAGAATCTTGGGCTCTGAGGGGTGTGTGGACAGGTTTGGTAATTCAGGGTTTTTGGTTTGGTAAAAACCTGAATGTTTGATTACAGAAGCAAAGGTTGACATACTCCAGTGATAATCTTGTGAATGTTTTTAATTCCTATGGCCCCACATACAGTATGATGTAGTCCTTTCTTACCTTCCTAAGGCCCTGTCTACATTAAGCTGGATACCTCCTTAAACAAATAATTATTTAGCCTAAACCCCGTGTCAGCCACACTAACCCATCGTTTAAGGTTCCCCTCATGGGCTAATTTTTTTCACGGGTAAGTGCGCCGTGTATTTCTTGAATTATAGTAGTTAACTTACAGATACAAAGTCTCCAAGGCAGAAGTGTATTCGAAAATATACATTAACAAACGTCTCATCTATATCATTCAACCGGTGTCATTCAATTTACTGCATTCTGAGTTGCGATGAGGTGGCTGTCATGATCCGTGGCCCGGATCATGTTTTGTTTAGTCATGTTCTGTTAGTTTTGGACTCCCTTAGTTCCTGTTTTGTGCACCTCTGGGTTTGTTTTGGTTTCCATGGGTACTAATTGGGTTCACCTGCCTCTGGTTAGTGGTCGGCACGCTCACCTGCTGTCGAGCACCAATCAGAGAGCTATTTATTCACCTTTCTCGCCACACTCAGTCTGGCTTCGTTGTTTGCCTTATGCAACGTTGGGTAAATTCCTTGTTTTCTATGCTTTGATTCCTGTGCTAAATCTCGCCTTAGCTTCCCGTGTGTTCGGCATGCTTGTCTTTTGTTGGTTTCCTGTATTTTTGTAAGTTGGATGATTTATGAGGAATAAATCATATCCTACCCCACGAGTTGTCCATCTGCATCTCGGGAGAACAACCCATGCAGTAAGATGCGACCCCCACGTGACAGAACGAAGCCAGGCTGAGTGTGGCGAGAAAGGTGAATAAATAGCTCTCTGATTAGTGCTCAACATCAGGTGAGCGTGCCGACCACTAACCAGAGGCAGGTGAACCCAATTAGTACCCATGGTAACCAAAACAAACCCAGACGTGCACAAAACAGGAACTAAGGGAATCTAAAACTAACAGAACATGACTAAACAAAACATGATCCGGGCCACGGATCATGACAGTGGCGACTTCTGCCTGAGTGCAGCTGGAATAGGCTCCAGCTCCAGTTGAACTTCACGAATTGTTGTGGCCACTAGATTTTGCTAAAAAAAAACTATTTGGTTATGAAACGGTGGCACGGGGATTAACGGGTTAGTCACAATACGAAGGTCCTGGGTTCGATCCTGAGCTCGGGATATTTCTGTGTGGAGTTTGCATGTTCTCCCCGTGACTGCGTGGGTTCCCTCCGGGTACTCCAGCTTCCTCCCACCTCCAAAGACATGCACCTGGGGATAGTTTGATTGGCAACACTAAATTGGCCCTAGTGTGTGAAAGTGAGTGTGAATGTTGTCAGTCTATCTGTGTTGGCCCTGCGATGAGGTGGCGACTTGTCCAGGGTGTACCCCGCCTTCCGCCCGAATGCAGCTGAGATAGGCTCCAGCACCCCCCGCCGGATAAATAAGTTTGTGTTTTTCATACCTACCATTGTTCTTTGTTAGCTGTCTAAACTGACTAAGCTGTCTGATTTCACTTGATCAAACCTGTACTAACTTTCCACACTGCAAAATAATAGAATATGTAGGATTCTTGCTGAGATGGTACATGATCTGTTAACCGGGTCATGACGTGATTTATATTTAGTACCTTGTTTCTGATGTTTTAGTCTGCTTTGGTTGCGCCATTTTTCCTTTCGTTTACTGTTGGTTTCCATGGGCACTAATTCCCCACACCTGCCCTTGTTTTGTAATTAGTGTTCCCACCAGGTGTTTTGGTTTTTCACTCCCCTTTATAGTTTTCAGTCAACCAGCACAAGTTGCTGGGTCAATGCTCGCTTTCGAAAAACCAGAGGTAACGTAAATGTCGCGAAAGCGAGCATTGACCCAGCAACTTGTGCTGGGTGAATGAAAACTACAAAGGGGAGTGATTAACCAAAACGCCTGGTGGGAACACTGATTACAAAACAAGGGCAGGTGTGGAGAATTAGTGCCCATGAAAACTAAAAGTAAACAAAATGAAAGATTGTGCAGCCAGGAAACAGACTAAAACGTAGGAAACAAGCTACTAAACATAAATCACGCCATAACCCGGGTAACGGATCATGACAGATGGTTTTGGATCAGTATAGGTATGGACCAATATCTAAGGCTCCAATATTGGTATTGTATCATAAGTGGAAAAAGTTGAGAACCCAACAAAATATTTGTAACAAAAAGAAAGATTTGCAACCAAAGCTTTTATTTTTTGTTTGATTGCATTAAAAATACACAACTTTCTCTCCATACCTGGGTCACTAATAGTTTAATGTATCATGCCAATCTTTAAAGGGCTACTGAAACCCACTACTACCGACCACGCAGTCTGATAGTTTATATATCAATGATGAATTCTTAACATTGCAACACATGCCAATACGGCCGGGTTAACTTATAATGTGCAATTTTAAATTTCCCGCGAAACTTCCGGTTGAAAACGTTTATGTATGATGACGTATGCGCGTGACGTCAATCGTTGAAACGGAATAAATGATAATAAATGGGTTATACTTGTATAGCGCTTTTCTACCTTCAAGGTACTCAAAGCGCTTTGACACTATATCCACATTCACCCATTCACACACACACTCACACACTGATGGCGGGAGCTGCCATGCAACGGAAGTATTCTGACACATTGTATCCAATACAAAAAGCTCGGTTTTCATAGCAAAATTCCACAGTATTCTGGACATCTGTGTTGGTGAATCTTTTGCAATTTGTTTAATGAACAATGAAGACTGCAAAGAAGAAAGCTGTGGGTGGGATCGGTGTATTAGCGGCTGGCTGCAGCAACACAACCAGGAGGACTTTGACTTGGATAGCAGACGCGCTATCTGACGCTAGCCGCCGACCGCATTGATGATCGGGTGAAGTCCTTCGTCGCTCCGTCGATCGCTGGAACGCAGGTGAGCACGGGTGTTGATGAGCAGATGAGGGCTGGCTGGCGTAGGTGGATAGCTAATGTTTTTAGCATAGCTCTGTGAGGTCCCGTTGCTAAGTTAGCTTCAATGGCGTTGTTAGCAACATCATTGCTAGGCTTCGCCAGGCTGGAAAGCATTAACCGTGTAGTTACAGGTCCATGGTTTAATAGTATTGTTGATTTTCTGTCTATCCTTCCAGTCAGGGGTTTATTTATTTTGTTTCTATCTGCAGTTAAGCCCGATGCTATCACGTTAGCTCCGTAGCTAAAGTGCTTTGCCGATGTATTGTCATGGAGATAAAAGTCACTGTGAATGTCCATTTCGCGTTCTCGACTCTCATTTTCAAGAGGATATAGTATCCGAGGTGGTTTAAAATACAAATCCGTGATCCACAATAGAAAAAGGAGAGAGTGTGGAATCCAATGAGCCAGCTTGTACCTAAGTTACGGTCAGAGCGAAAAAAGATGCGTCCTGCACTGCACTCTAGTCCTTCACTCTCACGTTCCTCATCCACAAATCTTTCATCCTCGCTCAAATTAATGGGGTAATCGTCGCTTTCTCGGTCCGAATCGCTCTCGCTGCTGGTGTAAACAATGGGGAAATGTGAGGAGCCTTTCAACCTGCGACGTCACGCTACTTCCGGTACAGGCAAGGCTTTTTTTATCAGCGACCAAAAGTTGCGATTTTTATCGTCGATGTTCTCTACTAAATCCTTTCAGCAAAAATATGGCAATATCGCGAAATGATCAAGTATGACACATAGAATGGATCTGCTATCCCCGTTTAAGTAAAAAAAATTCATTTCAGTAGGCCTTTAAATCCCACTCAAAAGAAAACAAACTTAAATAATGGTGCAAACACAAAAATGACATACACACATTGGGCAAGACAAAGAAAACTAATTTTCTCTAAGCAAGCTAAAGTATCTTTGATCCATCTCCTGGGAAACAAACAAAATATTCAATTTTATTTCGGCACATTTAAAAATCAATGAACCTGCATCAGCATTTAAAACATACCTTATTGTCAAAATTAAAATAGTTGTAAAGAACATTTTAAATGGGGAAAAATAAATAAATAAAATATTTAAACTTTTTCTTTGTGAGTTAAAAAAGTCAGAATCGATGACTCCGGTGCCACTTCCTGCTTTTTGCAAATTACATCTTGTGATTGGATTCTCACTTGGGAGTGACAAGTGAACATCCAACCACAGTCACATTTAGCGTAAGGCTACTTAGATGGGCTACTGCCAACAACTCTGATTGGCTATCTCAACTGTCTATCAACTGTCTATCTGGCAGAATCCATACAGCACTGGCAAAAAGCTAGCTGAACTTTGATTGGATAAAAGCTCTAAAGTAATAACAAGCAACACTTGAGCCTAATAAGACATGAATAGAATATGATGAATACTTTATGGAAATTAGATTAAAATTTACTTTTATTACTCTATAATCATGTTTTATGTTTGGCCAGGAGAGAATGCATTGCTGGCCCTAACGGCACACCTCTGGTTTTCATGACACGACTCAAGTATCAACTACTTTTCTTTGTAAGTCAAAGTACTTTAGAGCTGTCTAGAAGATATTTTCATTCCCTGTGAATCCTGTTGAGTTATTACATCTTACAATCCTCATGTCAGAATGTGGTGATCCAGGATGATGCCTTGTATGTGTGATTAATGTCTTCGCGGAACCGCTAACGTATAATTTACAGTGTAGTGTTCCAGCTGAGTGTGATTGTTTCGCTGTGTTCATTTAAGATTTTGCGCCTCGTCAGTTGTTCAAATGTCGCAGCTTCTCCCTAACAAGCGGGATATAAATCACAGTTGTCAGAAGTGAGTAACCTATGTGTACCGCAAGTAATTTATGTTGTCTGGCAGGGGGAGCAAGGACCAAGGGGCCCTCGAGGAAAAGCCGGGGCCCCGGGCAGAGACGGGGAAAATGGAGGAGATGGACAGCCTGGGTCACTTGGTGTCACGGGGTTACAGGTGAGTTATATATTTTTTGCACAAAAGTTACCTAAAGGTGTGTGCACTAGATCAGTTTACTATTTTCATCATGGGAATAAGGCTCTTAATAATTTATGTGATCCATTATTTTTCTAGGGTGCATTGATTGTGGAAAATACAGCTTCAATGATTTTGCAAAATAACAATTTAGGAAGTTTGAATTCATTTGGAATCTGGGTAAAAAATATATGTAACAGAAAGGGTGACATTTTTTTGTTGTAAATCTCAAAAATATTTACATTTCTGTCTTTTTTCAACTGTAAATATAGTAATAGGCATTTTGAGTTGCTCAAAATGTGCACTTTGTTATATTTTTATACAAGGATCCTGTGATTAAATTGACTTATTTGAGTAAGCGGACTGAAATTATTAGGAGTAATTTTTTTTAGCATAGAATAGCAAATACATGAGATAGCAGGTCAACACGATGTGAATTACAGTGATTCAACAAAAATGTTATTCTAAAAATAAACAATTAACATGAAACATTTTTTTAGGTATATATACTGTATATATACCTGTATGTATTTATCACGTTTCGGTATACCGAAGAGAATGGAGCCAAATGAATCTCCTTCAACTGTATACATTTTATTTTCTGGGGATGCAAATGGAACAGATTGGAAGAAATGGTCCAGATATTGTAATGTACGGGTAGTTTCTGATTACCGTAATTTCCGGGCTATAAGCCGCACCTGACTATAAGCCGCACCAGCTAAATTTAGGGGAAAATACAGATTGCTCCATATATAAGCCGCACCCGACTATAAGCCGCAGGGTTTTGATGTGTAATTACCGTAGTATATAGGAGTTCCTGCTACCACGGAGGGGATTGTCGGGACAGAGATGACTGTTTGGGAACGCAAAGCGTCCCATTTATTAACTATAAATCTTTCAATCATTCAATCAAACTTTCACATCTTTGACATGGCGAACAGCATTCGTGCAGAGTACAAATAATACAACGGTGCAAAGTAATACAAAGTGCTCGCCTGTACGTTATCAAAATAACCAGCCTACCGGTATATAAAAAGTCAGTCTTTAATCATTGTGTCATCGTCTTCCTCCTGCATACTAAAACCACCGAAATCTTCTTCGTCGGTGTCGGAGAAGAACAGGCCGCATATAAGCCGCACCCTTGTATAAGCCGCAGGGACCAGAACGAGGGGAAAAAGTAGCGGCTTCTAGTCCGGAAATTACGGTAAATAAAAATGGTTATCAATCCTTGATGTAGGTTGTACTATCCTTCTATCCTGGAAAAAGATCAAAGTAAATTCAGATAAAAAATATTAGAGACTTTCAAGCCCACAATTCGTGTAAGTAAACTTCTGATCGCATTTTATTATTTATTTTTTTAAAATATATTTTTCATGTTTTTGATAAATTTGTATCATTTATGTTGTAATTTATTTTAAACAAAATGCTGTGTTTCTGATCATGTTCTAACTTCTTCACGTTAATTGACCTCAGGGCCCTTGGGGTTACCGGGGTGAGCGCGGGTCCAAAGGGGAAAACGGTGATGAGGTAAGTAGGACAATTATCAGATAAAACATTAACTGGTACATCATAACATGCAAGACATAATTATGAACAAAAGTATGCAGAAGTACAGTAGTTAATCAGTCTGAACAAATTGCTACAGGTCCATGATGCTGATCATTTAATTCAGGCCTCTAAAACCACTTACAAAACCCAAAACCAGTGAAGTTGGCACCTTGTGTAATTCGTAAATAAAAAGAGAATACAATGATTTTCAAATCCTTTTCAACTTATATTCAATTGAATAGACTGCACAGACAATATATTTAATGTTCCAACTGAGAAACTTAATTTGTTTTGCAAATAATCATTAACTTAGTATTTAATAGCAGCAACACATTACAAAAAAGTTGGCACAGGGGCATTTTTACCACTGTGTTACATGGCCTTTCCTTTTAACAACACCCAGTAAATGTTTGGAACTGAGGAGACCAATATTTGAAGCTTTTCAGGTGGAATTATTTCCCATTCTTGCTTGATGTACACACAGCTTAAGTTGTTCAACAGTCCGGGGTCTCCGTTGTGGTATTTTAGGCTTCATAATGCACCGCACATTTTCAATGGGAGACAGGTCTGGACTACAGGCAGGCCAGTCTAGCACCCGCACTCTTTGAAGCCACATCTTTCTGAAATAAGCAGGGGCGTCCATGATAACGTTGCTTGGATGGCAACATATGTTGCTCCAAAACCTGTATGTACCTTTCAGCATTAATGGTGCCTTCACAGATGTGCAAGTTACCCATGCCTTGGGCACTAATACACCCCCACACCATCACAGATGCTGGCTTTTGAACTTTGCGCCTATAACAATCCAAATTATTATTTTCCTCTTTGGTCCGGAGGACACGACGTCCACAATTTCCAAAAACAATTTGAAATGTGGACTCGTCAGACCACAGAACACTTTTCCACTTTGCATCAGTCCATCTTAGATGAGCTCGGGCCCAGTAAAGCCGGCGGCGTTTCCGGGTGTTGTTGATAAATGGCTTTCGCTTTGCATAGTAGAGTTTTAACCTACAACTTACAGATGTAGCGACAAACTGTAGTTACTGACAGTGGTTTTCTGAAGTGTTCCTGAGCCCATGTGGTGATATCCTTTACACACTGATATCGGTTTTTGATGCAGTATCGCCTGAGGGATCGACGGTCACGAACATTGACCCTTACGTGCAGTGATTTCTCCAGATTCTCCTAACCTTTTGATGATATTACGGACCATGGATGGTGAAATCCCTAAATTCCTTGCAATAGCTTCAATTTGCTCACGCATTTGTTGACAAAGTGGTGACCCTGCCCCCATCCTTGTTTGTGAATGACTGAGCATTTCATGGAAGCTGCTTTTATACCCAATCATGGCACCCACCTGTTGCCAATTAGCCTGTTCACCTGTGGGAGGTTCCAAATAAGTGTGTGATGAGCATTCCTCAACTTTGTCAGTCTTTTTTGCCACTTGTGCCAGCTTTTTTGAAACACGTTGCAGGCATCAAATTCCAAATGAGCTAATATTTGCAAAAAAAACTAAGTTTACCAGTTCGAACATTAAATATCTTGTCTTTGCAGTCTATTCAATTGAATATAGGTTGAAAAGGATTTGCAAATCATTGTACTTTGTTTTTATTTACCATTTACACAATGTGCCAACTTCACTGGTCTTGGGTTTTGTATTACAATATTCATTATCTCAAAAGTATTTTTAAAAGACATGCTACGAGTTAAAGTTGTGATGTTCACAGATTGAAAAGTAGGTACAAGCTGCGTCACAAAAGCAAATAAACTCGTATCCTGAGGTACCACTGTATATGATTTGTTCCAAAATGTGATTAGAAAAATCTGTATCATGAATGACATACATGTTTCTTTTCTAGGGTCTTATGGGCCTAAAAGGTCCCAAAGGGGAAACAGGAGAGCCGGGCGACAAGGTAAACTTTAAGCCGACATGACACCATTGTAATAACAATTGTGATAAAACTACTAAATTGTGGTAATCGTGACACCACCTTTATTTGTGTATTTTGAGCTTCTTCTGTCACGCCCCACAGGAAACAGCATTTTTTTTTTTAATACTGTGAAGAACCTTACAATGTTGATTTATTTGTATTCTCATTACCTACACTTTTCACACTGCTGACTGTAGCTGGAGGCTTGTGTATGGTTCAAGAATGAAGTTCCCTGGAAGTTCCCTGCCTCTCATGGCCCCCCTGACATCTCACATGCCCTCCCAGAGAGGCCCTCAAGTGAACCCTCACTGTTCAGCAACTTTGCCTTATGAAGATATATCAAATAGTTTCACTTTGCTTCGAGCAAATACTACACAGTCTCTCCAGGAATTTGTGATGTGATGATTGCGCCTAATCACACAAGCTCAGGCAAACCCCGTAAATCAGACCTGGGAAAATTAAGGCCCAGGGGCCACATGCGGCCCGTTAAGCTTTTCAATCTGGCCCGCCAGACATTCCCAAATAATTGTTTTAGATCTTTAAGATGGAAACTGTAGCTGCCATTATGATGTGCAGTGATGTTTTCAAATGACCGTAAGTCTTGAACTATACAAAGTATTTCAATGGTTGGAATCTGCGCTTTTGCATGATATACTAGTTACTATGGTAATCTAATTAGTTACTATGGTAATCTACGTCACAGCAGTTCAGACGAGGCACCAAGCAGTGTGGGTGGGGAGCGTTTCCACAGAGTGTTTCCAGAGCGGCCAGCCTGAAATGTGGGTGTCAGGGACAGACGCGGAAGGAGATTTTTACAACAACGTTCTAAAGCTTAGCAATATATCAGATGTATCAGATTGTAGGGGGGTTTATTTTTTAACCTTTACGTTCCTATTTCGCTGTATTTGTTGCATTTTTGTTGCGTTCATTGTAAAATATGTCGATTGAGAGGGGGTGTGACGTTCATATGTTGTCAATATTCACTGTTTTGTTATTCATAGTTAAAATTGTAAATCCAACATTCTTAATTTTCATGTACATTCTGGGTGTCTCATTTAGTTAACATTTTTTTAATTCCATTCCGTTTTTTTAAGGCGGTCTGTCATAACGTTTTTAGACATTATTGGAAGGTTTTGTATTAGTGTTCCTAACAATAGATATACCGGCCCCCAGACACATTTGTTTCTCTAATTTTGGCCCTCTGAGTCGAAATAATTGCCCAGGCCTGCCGTAAATTATGCACAACCTTGCAACATTTCGCCATTCAAAATTGTCTCTGAGCAGCGCTCAAATGTGCAGGTCAACCGTCTTTAAAACCTATGTTTGTTTGTCGAGTAAACAAAGGAGGAACAACAGCATGTAACAATTGTTATGTACATGGGGGGAGTAGACGGCACAGACAACAAGGGGCGTAATATAGCTCTATGTATTTATTATATATATCACGATATATATAATAATCAAACAATATATATATAAACTAGAGAATGTAGTGTGACAAAATCCAAGAGTGTGTATGGTGTGTGACTGCGTGGTAATTTAGGGTTATGTTAGGCCAACAGAGAAGGCCTTGCTGGCCCTGACGGCCCACCACTGTTGGAAACCCTATATGTAACCATGTACTGCATAGTTTGTACATACTTGTATTATGTATTTATATCATTGACTAATGCAGCTAAAATAGGCTCCAGCCCCCCCTGCGACCCGGTAAGGGACCAGCGGTAGAAAATGGTTGGATGGATGGATAATTGACTAACATTTATTTATCAGGGGTAAAACAATTAGCAACATATTTTCATTTGCAATGCTGACTTAGTAAAGACCATAAGAATCCTAAAAGGAACAATTCGCTCAACACTAATCCCCTGGCTCCCTGTCCAATCAAACATTGCATCTTCACATATCCGGCGAACGGCACACACCCAAAGGATGCTTCAAAAGGTGAAAATTCCCCCATCTACCAATCCACAAAGAAATATCCTCAACCCACCTACTGCTTGACTCCCACATACTTGCCAACCTTGAGACCTCCAATTCCGGGGGGTGGGGTGGGGCGTGGTTGGGGGTGGGACGGGGGCGGGGAGGGGTGTGGTTGGGGGTGGGGGGCGTGGCGGGGGCGTGTTTAAGAGGGGAGGAGTATATTTACAGCTAGAATTCACCAACTCGAGTATTTCATATATATATATGTATGAAATACTTGACTTTCAGTGAATTCTAGCTATATATATATATTTATTTTATTATACATATAAATAAAAGATATACTTGAATTTCAGTGTTCCGGAGGCTATCCAGTAGATGGCAGTATTGTCCTGTTTAAGAGTGTCCCAACATTGCTGTTTACGGCAGACGAACTGCTTTACGGTAGACGAAAACGTGACTGCTGTTGTTGTGTGTTGTTACCGCGCTAGGAGGACGTTAATGAAACTGCCTAACAATAAACCCACATAAGAAACCAAGAACTCACCCTCGATCATTCTACAGTTATAACGTGATTGGGCAGGCACGCTGTTTATATCGTGGGAAAGCGGACGTGAAAACAGACTGTCGTCGCTGTCCCCACTCAGGTCCGCATTGAGCTGGAGGGGGCGTGGCCTCCAGCTCCGGCTGAATTCCGGGAGATTATCGGGAGAAAATTTCTTCCGGGAGGTTATCGGGAGAGGCGCTGAATTCCGGGAGTCTCCCGGTAAAACCGGGAGGGTTGGCAAGTATGGACTCCCATCCAGATGCCCCATTTGGAAGAACACTCCACCAGCTGATTTCACCATCCAATCAGCTTGAGAGAAGGAATGGGCACCCAAGGATGTCCCCAATAAACATCTGGTGCCAGACCCTCCCCAACAGGTCCCTGGCAATGGCCTACCTAGGACACAGTGGTCAATCATCAACAGATTCAGGACTGGACATGGCCCGTGCTTAGCCAGCCTTTACAGACGAGGCAGTGGTCCGAGTCCACTGTGTGCTTGTGGAGAGGAGCAGACAATGAAACACATCATTGAAGCCTGCACTCAACTGCTTGGCTGAAGGACCTTGCATTCGCTAAAAAAGTAAACCCTAGTAAAGAGGCAGAATTTACACGACAAAGGTGTCAACAAGACAACAATTGACTGCAGTACTGTATGCTAAGCTTACCAAAGAAACAGCATATATGTGCTTTGTCACTGCACAAAAGCTACTCACCTTGTCAGGGCTGAACCCGTTTTTCCATTGTCAAAAGCAGGTCCTAAGAGGTACTATAGGAAGTATGATTTGGGGTTACACATACAGCAAACCAATAACGTATGGATGGCATACATCACTATATGTGTCGCTGATTTTTTTCAGTTTTTTTTACCATTTTCTGCTGGTACTTCTTTTATTACTGGTCAACGGAATTTTCAAAAATATAATGTATACATTATAGATGGATATATATATAGATAGTACTTTATTGATTCCTTCAGGAGGGTTCCCTTAGGAAAATTAAACAAATATTAATAAGATATTGAAGCTAAGGTGTCGGTGTCTTTTTGACCTGCAAAGCATATGTATGGGGTGCCGAATGTAAAAATTCTGTCACAGTTTTCGAGCAGATAAATCAGGGGTCCTCAAACTTTTTGACTCGGGGGCCGCATTGGGCCAGGCTGTATATATATATATATATATATATATATATATATATATATATATATATATATATATATATATATATATATATATATATATATATATATATATATATATATATATATATATTCCGAGCGCAATGATGTCACCTTATCGATGGGAAAATGCATTTTTAGACAATAGCCGAAAGTAACAAGCGGTAGAAAATGGATTAGAAAGGACAGATTAAAAAAATTAATAATTAAAAAAACCTAAACTTTTAATTTTTTTAATTTTTTATTTTAAACTTGGGACTTCACGTGGGCCGGATTTTGGACGCTGGCGGGTCGTATCCGGCCGTAGTTTGGGGTCCCCTGAGATAAATGTTCCCATTTGGCTCACTTTTCTCACATTTAACTAATTTTCATCATATTTAAGTTTAAATTAAATGTTGACTGTTAATGTCGTATTCAATTGTTAAATCTAAATCTAAAGTGTAAATCTAAAGTTTGGATCCAAACCTAAATGTTGGCTCTAAACCTAAATGTTAAATCTGAATCTTATTCTTAAATTTAGGTATAAATCTAAATGTGAGCGCTAAATGTTAAATCTAAACCTAAATGTAAATGTAAATATAAATAGTAAATCTTAATATAAAATATAAATCTGAATGTTGAATATAAATCAAAATGTTAAATATAAATATAAATGTTAAATCTAAATCTTAAATGTAAATCTCGAATCTAAATGTGAGCTCTAAATGTTAAATCTAAACCTAAATGTAAATGTAAATATAAATAGTAAATCTTAATATAAAATATTAATCTGAATGTTGATTATAAATCAAAATGTTAAATATAAATATAAATGTTAAATCTAAATCTTAAATCTAATTGTTAAATTTAAACCTAAATGTTAAATCTAAATCTTAATTGTAAATCCTGAATCTAAATGTGAGCGCTAAATGTTAAATCTAAACCTAAATGTAAATCTAAATCTAAATAGTAAATCTTAATATAAATCTTAAATTTGAATGTTGAATCTAAATCTAAATAGTAAATCTTGTTATAAATCTTAAATCTGAATGTTGAATCTAAATCTAAATGTTAAATCTAAACCTAGATGTTAAACCTAAATTTAAATCTTAATATGAGCACGACATGTTCAATTTAAACCTATTTGTTCAATCTAAATCTTAATGTTAAATCTGAATTTAAATCTAAATCTAAATGTAAGCGCTAAATCTCTCGCCGAGTGTTAAGATAAATATTCATAGAATGCCAATGTTCCACCAATCCACAGCCCCGTGTGTTAAAAGTTCAATATGTTTTGTTATGTAAGGCAAATTTGTCTGAACACTGAACTAATGATGTTGTACTGTCTGCTGTCTTTAGGGTTTACCTGGTTTACCGGGACCACCTGGTCCTGTTGGGCTCAGGGTAAGTATCCTTGTCTCTCTAATTACACCATGTGTGAATGTTTTAAGGTACGAGCCATCTCTCTGGTATTTTTTTTTTGCTTTTAGTTGCGATTGAAAGCGTCAAATACCGGTACCTCCTCACGACTTGTTGGCGTAGAAAATGTCACAGTGAAGACCAGACTTGATCAGACTAGATCTGTCCCATCTGAGTCCATGACCATGAACTGATTAAACATTCTCAAACAACCACTGTAGTTGTTTGTAGCACAGGGGTCTTCCACGTTTTCAACCCAAAACATTTTAAAATCATTCAAAAGTCCATTCATGTCAGCAACTTCTAATGTAAAACTAATATGTGATTTAAACTTATTAAAAGCTTCTATTTCAGGGGTGTCAAACTCATTTTAGATCGGGGGCCACATGGAGAAAAATCTACTCCCAGGTGGGCCGGACAGGTAAAATCACGGCACGATAACTTAAAAATAAAGACAAATTCAGATTGTTTTCTTTGTTTAAAAATAGAACAAGAAAATTCTGAAAATGTACAAATCATAATGTTGTTGGGTTTTTTTTTACACTTACATGTTGCGGTTAATAGTATTCTATCTTTATTTGTCGTTATTTATATTTTCTGAATACATTATGTGATAATGTTCATCAGTCAACTCATTGGTGTTAATTTTCAATCTATTACGATAAAAAAATTATATCAAAATCAAATTACAGGATGTCATTCATGCAAGTTTGCTCATTTTCCTTAACTGGTGCACTAACATCAAGTGGTTTATTTTATTTTTTTACATATGTAGCATAATCTACAAAGATGCAAATAATTGCTATTGTGACATCTAGTGGACACATTTAGAACAGCAGTTTCTTTCATTCAAAAATTTTGGTTCATTTTTATACTTAGCAAATTCATCCCGCGGGCCGGATAAAACCTGTCCGCGGGCCTGATCCGGCCCACGGGCCGTACGTTTGACACCCCTGTTCTATTTCTTAAAATGTTGATGATCATGTCTTACAGTTTTTAAATATTTACTTTGTTTTATGTTTAAAATGTGAGGTTTTCATAAGGATAATTGTCAGGTTCAAACACTGATGACATCTATTAAACGAGACAAGAAGCAAGGAATTAAACAGAGACAGAATTAAATTTGGCTCAATTTGAGGAGAAACGTCTGGGCTGTACGCCACTTCTTTTTATTTGGACTTTCCCTGTTTACATAACAACAGCTGTTTTAAAAAGGAATGGGGGGTATGTAAACAGCCATTGTTTTCGGTCACATTAACACAAAAGAAAAAGATGCCTCGGGCTTGGACTGGTCCTGGATCGAGCTTGGGCAGGTCTTGGATCAAAATCGATAACCCCTCCCGTCTCCTCCCATCGTACACAATGGAATTTTACAAGCCTTCGGCTTGGTACAACAAAGGCAGCCTCTTGTCTGTTCACTGGGAACTCAGTGAACGGAAATTTTTTTGATAATTTACATACAATTTTTCTGACAATAATTATCAAAATAATATCCAAAAAAAACTTGAAATATCTTGAGTTGCATGTTATAAGACCATGTCATATATTAGTTTCACCACATAAATCAAATTTTTAGAATAAACAAACCTTTACACGATATTTGTGTTGTTTGTTTCACCTGTATATCCTATAAAAAACTGTGATTGTGTTTTTAACTAAACTGGTCCCATCGTACATAATGGAATTTTACAAGCCTTTGGCTTGGTACAACAAAGACAGCCTCTTGTCTGTTCACTGGGAACTCAGAGAACGGAAAGTTTTTTGATAATTTACATACAATTTTTCTGACAATAATTATCAGAATAATATTTTTTTTTAAACTTGACATATCTTGAGTTGCATGTTATAAGACCATGTCATATATTAGTTTCACCTCATAAATGTAATTTTTGGAATAAACAAACCTTTACACAATATTTTTTTGTTTTGTTTCACCTGTATATCCTATAAAAAACTGTGATTGTGTTTTTAACTCAACTGATCCTAAAGGTACCCTTTTATAGTGCAGAGATACTAATCAAATAATACAGATCAGTGCCTCTAATTGCAAGCTTGCATCTAGCGAGATAATCGCTACCTGGAAATTTGCATATTAATTGCTAGCTATCTTAAATGCTAACATGAATGTAATAATATAGCTATCCATGTTTTTATTCCAAACCTCAAAGATACGGTTAGTAGGGTAGCCATGCCACTACCCTTTCTAAACTACACTACAGTATGTTGGATCAATGTTAATACTGTTTGTATTTAAAGACGTTTACATTTGTGCAAAAATTGCGTGGAAATATGAAAAATATCACGACCCCCTTGCAGTACCTCTGTGGGGTTGCGGACCCCCTGTTGAAGACGTTTGTTGTAGTAAAGCCTATTGTGTCATTGTCATACAATATATTATCTTTAAGTAGTTTTTACTTATTTGAAAAAACAAACAAACATTACCTGTTAAAATTGTGGTGTTTTTAGGGGCCCGAGCACAGATTCAAATCAATCAATCAAAGTTAATTTATATAGCCCTTAATCACAAGTGTCTCAAAGGGCTGCACAAGACACAACGCCATCCTCGGCTCAGATCCCACATCAGGGCAAGAAAAAACTCAACCCAATGGGCTACAATGAGAAACCTTGGAGGGGACCGCAGATGTGTGGACCCCACCTGGGCGACCGGTGCAATGGACGTCGAGTTGATCTAGTTAATAGTGTGAGAGTCCAGTCCATAGTGGATCTAACATAATAGTGTGAGAGTCCAGTCCATAGTGGATCTAACATAATAGTGTGAGAGTCCAGTCCATAGTTGATCTAATATAATAGTGTGAGAGTCCAGTCCATAGTGGATCTAATATAATAGTGTGAGAGTCCAGTCCATAGTGGATCTAACATAATAGTGTGAGAGTCCAGTCCATAGTGGATCTAATATAATAGTGTGAGAGTCCAGTCCATAGTGGATCTAACATAATAGTGTGAGAGTCCAGTCCATAGTGGATCTAATATAATAGTGTGAGAGTCCAGTCCATAGTGGATCTAACATAATAGTGTGAGAGTCCAGTCCATAGTGGATCTAACATAATAGTGTGAGAGTCCAGTCCATAGTGGATCTAACATAATAGTGTGAGAGTCCAGTCCATAGTGGATCTAATATAATAGTGTGAGAGTCCAGTCCATAGTGGATCTAATATAATAGTGTGAGAGTCCAGTCCATAGTGGATCTAATATAATAGTGTGAGAGTCCAGTCCATAGTGGATCTAACATAATAGTGTGAGAGTCCAGTCCATAGTGGATCTAACATAATAGTGTGAGAGTCCAGTCCATAGTGGATCTAACATAATAGTGTGAGAGTCCAGTCCATAGTGGATCTAACATAATAGTGTGAGAGTCCAGTCCATAGTGGATCTAACATAATAGTGTGAGAGTCCAGTCCATAGTGGATCTAACATAATAGTGTGAGAGTCCAGTCCATAGTGGATCTAATATAATAGTGTGAGAGTCCAGTCCATAGTGGATCTAATATAATAGTGTGAGAGTCCAGTCCATAGTGGATCTAATATAATAGTGTGAGAGTCCAGTCCATAGTGGATCTAACATAATAGTGTGAGAGTCCAGTCCATAGTGGATCTAACATAATAGTGTGAGAGTCCAGTCCATAGTGGATCTAACATAATAGTGTGAGAGTCCAGTCCATAGTGGATCTAACATAATAGTGTGAGAGTCCAGTCCATAGTGGATCTAACATAATAGTGTGAGAGTCCAGTCCATAGTGGATCTAACATAATAGTGTGAGAGTCCAGTCCATAGTGGATCTAATATAATAGTGTGAGAGTCCAGTCCATAGTGGATCTAACATAATAGTGTGAGAGTCCAGTCCATAGTGGATCTAATATAATAGTGTGAGAGTCCAGTCCATAGTGGATCTAACATAATAGTGTGAGTCCAGTCCATAGTGGATCTAATATAATAGTGTGAGAGTCCAGTCCATAGTGGATCTAACATAATAGTGTGAGAGTCCAGTCCATAGTGGATCTAACATAATAGTGTGAGAGTCCAGTCCATAGTGGGGGCAGCAGGGGATCATCTTGAATGGAGACAAGTCAGCAGTGCAGAGACTTCCCCAACTGATGCACAGATGAGTGGTCCACCCCGGGGTCCCGACTTTGAACAGCTTGCGCTTCATCAGTGGTCACCAGATAACCTCTCCACCCAGGAGAGGGGGCAGAGCAGAAAAGAGACGGCAGATCAGCTGGTCTAAAAGGGGTGGGGTCTATTTAAAGGCTAGCGTATACAAATTAGTTTTAAGATGGGACTTAAATGCTAGAATAAAATTAATTATTAGTCTGTTTCAATGGGGAACATTGGTTGGAGATGCGAGTACAGTGGTTACTTATTTGTTCTGTGAAGCAGGTTGTAATTTGAGAAACTCTTACTGCGAACATAAAAACAACATGAAAATTAGATTAAAAAAACAGATTGTAATTTAACAAAATAGGTAAAAATTCAAGGAGGTTGAATACTTTTGCCAAACGCTGTATATCCCATGTCCGATTCTTCTGTACCGTATGTTGATAAGCATTGGCACATAACCGGTTGAGGGTTGACCATTTGCAACAGGTTTGCGAGGTTTGGTGGAAGAGGCTGTTGATTTCAAGAGTCTCAGTCAAGAGGAGAAGAAGGCAGATTTAAGTACTTCACCAAAATAAACTGACAACAGTGCCCCATTGAGATCCAATATAATAAAAAAAAATGAGCAGGATAAAACCATTTTTAAGAAGGAATCTAACACAAAATGATTTTAAAAGACAAGTGCCTCTCAATCCACTTTTTTTCCTTTTCGGCCAACTTTAAATATGACATATATTAAATGTAATATAGTGTTTTCCTAACATTATTTTGTAATACAAACATTTTTGCTTTTCAGGGGCCTCCTGGGATCCGAGGTGGTTATGGTCCAGAAGGCCAACGTGGACCTGATGTAAGTGACTTTTGAGGGTACAGAGGCCTCATGTATTCAGAGTGGCGTAGCTTTCCTCCTAAAAATTGACGTAACTTTACATCCAGAAAATGACGTACACAAAAACAATTCCGGTGTATTAAAGTGTGCGCACACTAGGGTTGTACGTTACTAGTATAGTACCGAGATACTAATGAATCATATTCGGTACTATACCGCCTCTAAAAAGTACCGGATCTGCCCCCCTTTTTTTTAACGGGCATGACGGCGTGTCGTCGTCACCCCGTGACATTGCTGGTTTTACAAGCAGAGGAGCATGTTCGGCAGCGCACAATCACAGTGTGCCTACGAGCAGACACAGTGTGTAGACAGGAAAGGGAGAACGGATGAATTTTGGCTTAAAAACTGACAATGATGGTGAAGTTATAACACTGAAACGCCCTTAGGAAGAGGTGCTTTAAGACATGGCTAGCTAGCTAGCGGGTAACATCTGCAGCGTTTTAGGTACTTCGAAATCACTAATCCTCGCCTCCATGGTGACAAATAATGCAATGGGTGGATCTACAATTGACATCCACTGTAATGATACAAAGTACAGAAGCGTATCTAGTTGATACTACTCTGATTACATCGATAGTTTTTAGCATCACAAAATCTTTTTTTTTTTTTTATTTTATTTGTATTATGTCTACAAACTCAGGAAATACGTCCCTGGACTTTTTACAAACAGCAACAGAGGAGGATTTTACCGTCCTAGTGTACATGTACAAAACCCAAAACCAGTGAAGTTGGCACGTTGTGTAAATGGTAAATAAAAACAGAATACAATGATTTGCAAATCCTTTTCAACCTATATTCAATTGAATTCACAGCAAAGACAATGTACTTAAAGTTCGAACTCGTAAACGTTGTTCTTTTTTGCAAATAATAGTTCATTTGGAATTTGATGCCTGCAACATGTTTCAAAAAAGCTGGCACAAGTGGCAAAAAAGACTGAGAAAGTTGAGAAATGCTCTTCAAACACTTACGTCTTTTTCATGGACGCCCCTGCTTAAGACAACGCCAAGCCACATTCTACAACAGCGTGGCTTCATAGTAAAAGAGTGCGGGTACTAGACTGGCCTGCCTGTAGTCCAGACCTGTCTCCCATTGAAAATTTGTTGCGGATTATGAAGCCTAAAATACCACAATGGAGACCCCGGACTGTTGAACAACTTAAGCTGTACATCAAGCAAGAATGGGAAATAATTCCACCTGAAAACCTTCAAAAATTGGTCTCCTCAGTTCCCAAACGTTTACCGAGTGTTGTTAAAAGGAAAGGCCATGTAACACAGTGGTGTGCCAACATTTTTGCAATGTGTTGCTGCTATTAAATTCTAAATCAATGATTATTTGCAAAAAAAAATTATGTTTCTCAGTTCAAACATTAAATATCTTGTCTTTGCAGTCTATTCAATTGAATATAAGTTGAAAATGATTGGCAAATCATTGTATTCTGTTTTTATTTACCATTTACACAATGTGCCGACTTCACTGGTTTTGGGTTTTCTACAAAAGATCCAGAGTCTGACCCACAGAGAGAGGCAAGCAAAGAACCAATTAGTTAAAAGCATCTCAAGAGTTAGATCTTTAACTTTTCCGTTCAATGTCTTTCATTCCATAAAGCTATAAGGGGTACTTTTTTTAATCAGATTAGTAACAGTTTTGAATTGTAATTAACCATGATTAATTAGAGTAAGATATTTTCTTGCAAAATTTAAATAACTTAAAAACAATACCCCGATATTTTGACACAAATGCAATTATACTGTCATAAAGGAACAATTTTTGAAAGTTTCACTGAATATAAGTGATTTATTTTCTTGGAACTTGGTAATATCTTTATTTTAAGTCCAATAGGGGTGTAATTTGAAGGGAAATTTGTCACAGAGCTCACTAGTCGGAGTCTCCCAGGTAACCAGTTCAGGTAACCAGTAAAGTTAGTTAAAGTAAAGGAGCAGGTGGCGTCAAAATGAATTGGGTGATTAATCTGCGTTGATACATGATTAACATGTTTTTGTTTTTTTATTAATCACATGCCTTAACTCCTTAAATTTGACAGCCCTATTTATAAGTAAACAGGCTAAGTAGTATTATGTTTGTCTCCCTATTTGAAACAACTATGCACATCCATGCAAGAATATTGCATTTTACCTATCTGTCAATATCATCTAAATGTAGTCCAGTTAAGTTAATGTTACATTGCTAATGCCTCATTACATTTTAGTTATTTATGGGTCAATAGTTATATAGCGCAATGCAGACCAAACAGATTAGCAAACAATGTATGCTCACTCTGTAACTACTTGCTATTTGCTAATAATATCAATATTTAGAAGGATGCTACATGCTTACGTATCATTACATTTGTCTATATACTGTTATTGGACTTATCGTTTCATTGTATCAACCATTGAAATAAATTACAGGAACTGTTGCCGTGATTTAATGTAGTTTTGTGTGAATCCTTCTATGTAAGATGCTGTGTAACGGGTGTTGTCGGGATGTCAAGGATGAAGCCGTGCAGAGGTGTGAGAGACGAGCAGATGTTGTCAATTTTGCATGTAAAATAGTTAATTGTTGTAGATGTGTGATATGAGGGTAATTAGTTTACGGTGGAAAATAGTTTTGCAAATGCACGTACAACACTTAAAACCTTTAGTATATCAGTATGTATGATTAAATTATGGAATTAATTAAGCAAATAAGTCAAAGTACTAATATGATCTAATCTAGGAAATCGTTAAAACTCAGTGTTTACAAAGTACAAGAATTAAGAATTCTGGTAAACATCTTGAAATGAAAAAATTTGAATCTTATTGATCCCAATTTGTGAATCACAACTTACTTAACTATTATTATATAAGAACCTTATTATTAATTGATTTACTCATTTATTTATTTATCTATTTGTTTGTGTTACAGATTGAGTACATGAAGTGAACGAACATACCGTATTTTCCGGACCATAGGGCGCACCGGGTTTTAAGGCGCACTGCCGATGAATGGTCTATATTTGATCTTTTTTCATATAAAAGGCGCACCGGATTATAGGGCGCGTTAAAGGGGTCATATTTTTTTATTTTTTTTTCTAAATTGAAAACACTTCCTTGTTCTTTGGTCAAAATGTTGCATAGATTATGTTTTACAGATCACCTTCAAGCCGCTTTCTGACAGTCGCTTCAGGATGCGCCGTTTTGTGGGCGGTCTTATTTACGTGGCTCACCTTCGACAGCGTCTTCTCCCCGTCATCTTTGTTGTAGCGGTGTAGCGTGCAAGGACGGGAGTGGAAGAAGTGTCAAAAGATGGAGCTAACTGTTTTAATGACATTCAGACTTTACTTAAATCAATAACGGAGCAGCATCTCCTCACCCGGAAACAACAACAGCCCCGGAAATGTGTCCCGTGAAAAACCGTCCAACCGGAACTCTAATAACTAGAGTTCCTCCGGTGAATAATGTAAACTCACTACACCGGTATGTTTTAGCGCTTTCATGGCGAGTTTACTGACGGATATAAGTAAGAACTTTACTCTACTTTATATTAGAAACGGCCCATAACAAGAAGATAGAGAAAAAGAAGAAGCGTATCGACTACGTCGTCGGTACGGAGCGGCTTCATAGCTTACCAAAGTTGTACTAAAACATTTTGATAGATTTTTGAGCGCCATTTGTAATGTTCTATATTTTCAATGGAACATATAAAATGTTGGTGTTGTTTACTTGAGTGATATTGCCATCATACGTCTTACCACGTATCTCTTATGTTTGACTACCATCTACTGGTCACACTTATTACACCATGTACCACATAAAACTGCTTCGAGGTCGGTGAGCAAAACCAGAATTATTCCGTACAGGATCCGTACAGAATTTTAAGTGTGCCTTGTAGTCCGGAAAATACGGTATTTGTTAAAAAAAATGCTATAAAATGGAAAATGGACAGAATGAAAAAGTGATGCTACTTCCTACTCCTTTTCATAATGACAAACTGAAAATATATAGTGTATGCATGTTCGGACTAAACTAATACCATACCATACCCATAAATAATGTCTACGTTTGGTCTTTCCACCCTCTTGACATGTTCGCAGTAAACACTTTAACATGGCTTTGACCAATATTGTTACATGCCTAGCTCAACAAAACGGGAAATTCCACAACTTGAATTCTGTCTAGAAGCTGCCGGCAGTCGCTGTGCTTTATCACCTTCCTGCCGGCAGCCAAATGGTAATGTAATGAAGATCATAATTTACCCATCAATACCGGTACCTGTGATTACAAGCTTTCTTCGGGGAGTCATTCTTCTTAGAACTGCTTCCACTGCTGCAATGTATTCTAGCTCTCTCAGGGCAAGATCAGGCAAAGCTGGCTGCTGCAACAGATCACTAATGTGATATTTTGTCAGGTGTCTTGATCGAGTCATGCTTAATGGTGTCTCTCAGTAGTTTTTACTGAAGTGATGAATGCCTCTCAGGTTTATAGTGAGAGACTAATGTATATTCTATATACAGTATGTGATATATTGTCTGCGTAATGATGGACTTGTACTCTGCTTTTTTGCCAGGGGGAGCCTGGACTGGATGGCCTTCTAGGTTTGCTGGGTTCACCGGTGAGCTAAATCACAGACCAAGAGATCTAAGTGACTTGTATTTATGTTTAAAGTTTATGTTTCAACAGCACTTTTTGCAGGGAATTTTGGCTATTATTCACAATCTTTATGAGAGACAAGAACACATGCCTTTTTTTAAGTGCATTCTAACTCGTAAATAAACACAAATACAAGTCAGCTTACAATGGAGCCATGACATCGTTGTGTCCATAGGCGCCGATCTACATTTCTGCCAGTAAATCCAAATCTGACGCTACTTTTCTGAGGCTATATTTACACTAAGCCGGATAACCCCTTAAACAAATAATTATTTAGCCTAAGCCCCATTTCAACCACACTAAACTATCATTTAAGAACCCCCTCCTCGGACAATTTTTTACACGGATAAGTGCGTCGCATATTTCTTGAATCTCCGGCTCTTAGCCTTGTATGGACTCATTGATCGTTTACAAACTGAGTTCGGAGAGGAAGTGACGCCAGAAAGGCCGCGCCCCACACAGGAAGTGGCGTCAGAAGGAACGCGCCACAACCAGCTTCATAATAAAGCGGTTTCGTAACTCTGAGGCAACCACATGAAATATGGAGGCGAGTCATCCAGACATGCCCGTGTTTCTCCTTCCGTCTGTACAGACGCTTGTGGAAATCACACATGAATACCTTAAGAGAAAGCGATTGCAGCTATTTGAGATACAACACTTCTCAGACGGCAAGAGAACTTTCTAATGTCCAAGTCAACTGTGATTCTACTTAGCGAAACATTTTGTTCATTTGTCGAAGGAGAGTCAACGAGAATGCGGGCTCCCGTGGATTGTATTACCTGGCCGTCGAGTAAAGACTACAGAAAACAGCAAATGCCTTTGTGGCAAAGCAGACTGTGTCAGTTATTGTCCGCCATGTATGTCGCAGACTCAAAGTCTAGGTCCAGAGTATATAAAGTCACCAAAACGAATGAACAATGAAGGTGAAGGCAAAAAACTGAGGAGTGTCCTGACCAGATATTTAGATCCCGAGATTGATTATTGTAAAATGTTCTTTATCACATTGTTTACTTTCACGTGTTCAATCAAGATTTGATTAATTTATGATGGCTCAGGTGTGATTCACTACAATAGGGTCCCACAGCACACTGGATTCCAGTTAATTGAAATACCACAACACTGGATATTGTTCAGATAAGTTAAATTTAAGAACTTGCACACAAAGCAATACTGGAGCTGACTATGACGTGCGCATTTTCCGCGCATGCGTATTAGGTCGCATTGCGCCGGCTGACGGAGGGAGATAGGGGATCTTAAACAACCATTGTGTGTGTGTGTGGACAGGGATAAGTTTAGGTGGGATTTACCCTTAGTGTAGAAGGGGCCTGAGCATGCGCAGTTTTTGCTTGGTGGTGAGAAAGAATTTGCCATCAATCCCATGTGGGTGCTCGGCATTGTCCTATGCTTGTGTCCATTGTGTCTGTTGCGTCCAGAAAACCCTCTAAAAATATCTAAAACCCGCCCACAATACTTGCCTTGCCTGTGCCAGTACTATGGAGAAGGAAACGGCACTGAGACAGGGGCGTTGATAGTTTGAGACGTGTTTATTAAACACAAGGAAGTGGAGTGTGTAATTAATCCAAATAAGTACGGTGTGACTATGTGTTGTGTTTAACCGAGTGTTACCAGGAGTTGTTGAAGGTGCGTGTTGAGCGGGAGGAAGAAGTCCAGGGACGGCAAGGCAGGCTTGGAGGTCCGTGGGAAAGCGAGAGGTCAAAGGCAGGAGCGAGGCGTCAAGGTCCGTGTCCAGGCGTTAGGTCGAGATCTAGGAAGGCAGCAGGAAGTCCAGAGGGGATCCAGGGAGACGAGACACACAACTTGAAACCAGGAAATGGGGGAACGCTGCGGGATGACGACACAGGACACAAGACGATGACCACAGAGGAGGGGAAACAGAGAGAGCGAATGCACATAGAGAGAGCTAGAGACGTGTAGGCTTACAGTACTGAGACAGGTAGCTACGTTCTGGCACTGGAACGCAGGACGCGCTGGCTTATGAAGGGAGTGGAGTCTACATCAGCCTCAGGTGTGTTGATTTCAGAATGCCTACAGGCGCGCACAGGAGTCTGAGCCGTAACAACCTCTTTTTAATTCTAAAATAAGAATCATGCCTTTCACCTGAATAGTAGGATGTGTACATACACCGAAAAGTTGGCACACTTTGACAGCCAACTTAGACCCGAAAAAGGCAATAAAAGACCTCCTTTTATTTATTTATTTATTTTTTTGCACCCCCGTTTTTTCTTCACGAGCACTATGAGTGATTCTTCATTTAAACGGGAAGAAATGAACATCCCATCAGTCAGCATCCCAGTGAGAGCATGTTTTATTATGTTTGTTGTCTTTCATGAAGTCTGCCATGTAGGTAGTCAGCGTTGTAGTTGAAAGAAAAAGTGAACGTTGTAATGCGTCTATGAAATTAGTGCTTAAAATTATCAAAATACGTAAATATTAAATGTTATTATGAATGTACCCGTTACTACATTACATGTATACTTACAGCATGTATTCTATATAAAACGTTGATGGAAGTGTTTGGATGTTTTTTTTAAGTGCTTTACAGGCAAACTTTTGCTTGCATTTGTTTACTATACTATTTACTATAAACTACTTAGTGTGTGCTTGTCTTACATAAAGATTGTGAGTGATCGGCAAAATTCCAAAATAAGTGCAGCTCCCCTTTAAGTATTGTTTTTGTGCTTGTTTTATTTTTTTGACAGGGTGCGCCGGGCTTTACAGGACGTGTCGGAGCTCAAGGAGTCAATGGCTCAAGGGTAAGATCAAACCAAAGAAGTAGTTAAAGGGGACCTAATATGCAAAACCAACTTTTCTTACCTATTGATACCTGTTTTTGTGTATTTGGGATCTGCTTAAATCCCCACAATTTGAAATCAAACCATGGAGGCATAGCAGAGATGTTTATAAAACGATCTTGCCTTCCTTCACTTCTACTAAACGAGCCGTTTGGAATTTGCCCCGTTTGTGACATTTTTCCCCAGTGTGACACAGCCGATATAGTTCATATATGGTGAGGGTTTACCCATAAAGCTGAAAATAGCATACTCTATTTTGAAGCGCTAAAAAATCTAAAAAATGGCTGATGGGGAGAAGATGCAATCGAAGTGGAGGCATGTAAATAAGAACGTATACAAAATGGAGCTTCCTGAAGAGACGGTCAGCTACTTCGTCCAGCTCCTCCCGGGCGATCCCGAGGCGTTCACTGGCCAGCCGGTAGACATAGACTTCCCAACGTGTCCTTGGTTTTCCTCGTGGTCTCCTGCCGGTCGGACGTGCTCTAAACACCTCCCCAGGGAGGCGTTCGGGTGGCATCCTGACCAGAAGCCCAAACCACCTCATCTGGCTCCTCTCGATTTGGAGCAGCGGCTATACCTTGAGCTCCTCCCAAATGACAGCGCTTCTCACCCTATCTCTAAGAGAGAGCCCCGCCACCCGATGGAGGAAACTCATTTTGGCTGCTTGTGCCCGTGATCTTGTCCTTTCGGTCATAACTCAAAGTTCATGACCATCGGTGAGGATGGGAACGTAGATCGACCTGTTAATTCAGAGCGTTGCCTTCTGGCTCAGCTCTTTCTTTACCACAACAAATTGATACAGTGTCCGCATTACTGAAGACGCCGCACCGATCTGCCTGTCGATCCCACAATCCACTCTTACCTCACTCGTGAACAAGACTCTGAGGTACATGAACTCCTCCACTTGGGGCAAGATCTCTTCCCCAACCTGGAGATGGCACTCCACCCTTTTCCGGGTGAGAACCATGGACTCGGACTCGGATGTGCTGATTCTCATCCCAGTCATTTTACACTCGGCAGCGAACCAATCCAGTGACAGCTGAAGCCACTGGATATAGCCATCTAGGTTACATCATCTGCAAAAAGCAGAGACCTAATCCTACACTCACTAAGCCGGATCCTCTCAACGCCATTACTTCACCTAGAAATTCCGTACATAAAAGTTATGAATAGAATCGGTGACAAAGGGCAGCCCTGGCGGACTCCAACCCTCACTGAAAGCGGGTCCTACTTACTGCCGGCAATGCAGACCATGCTCTGACACCGTTCGTACAGGGAGCGTACCGCCACAATCAGACAGTCCGATACCCCATACTCTCTGAGCACTGCCCACAGGACTTCCCGGGGGACACGGTCGAATGCTTTCTCCAAGTCCACAAAGCACATGTACACTGGTTGGGCAAACTCCCATAAACTCTCAAAGACCCTGCAGAGAGTATAGAGCTGATCCACAGTTCCACGACCAGGACGAAAACCACATTGCTCTTCCTGAATCTGTGGTTCGTCCATTCGTCTAGCCTCCTCTCCAGTACACCTGAGGAGTGTGAACCCACAATAGTTGGAACACACCCTACGGTTCCCCTTCTTAAAGAGAGGAACTCCCACCCCAGTCTGCCAATCAAGAGGCACCGCCCTTGATGTCCACCCAATGTTGCAGACGCTTGTCAACCAAGACAGCCCCACGGCATCTACAGCCTTAAAGAACTCCGGGCGGATCTCATCCACCCCTTGGGCCTTGCCACAGAGGAGTTTTTTAAAACCCTCGGCAACCTCAGCCACAGAAATAAGAGAGCCCACCACAGATTCCTCTGGCACTGTATTCCCTCCACTGATCTACAACATCCTGAGTCGAGGTCAGCAGCACACCATCCCCACCACACACGGTGTTGACAGTGCACTGCTTCCCCCTCCGTTTGTTTATTGCGCTATAAATACGTTTAAAAAGTTATCAGCACATTTTGGTTAAACGTTCAGGAAATGTCAAAAATGGAAAAGGAAACAAGTCATTACATTCTGGGGCTGATCTGGATCATCGTCTGGATTCAGGACTTTTTTAAATTATAGTTTGCATTCATTCATGTGACTTTTGGAACAGCGTTGAAACTCTCTGAGTACCCAAGGGGCTTAAATCAAAAGCAGATACGAGCAAAAAATCTGACTACGCAATGGAATCGATCCCGGGTTCTCCAGACATCATTCGACACGACGAAGCTTGGAAAAGCATGGGGGATTGTGTAGCAAAAACACTACAGGTGGCTAAAGACTAGGAAGTCTGGACTTCCATACTCAGACTGCTGCCCCCAGGAACTTGATACATGTGTAAAACATGGATTGTTGCATAGTATATGTGATGTATTTTTTATTCACTGAAATGCATTTCTATTGACCAAACACGTGGAGCAGGCGGGTCATATTTCTTGCAGATCATTTGAACAGGATTTCCCTTCGCAGCCGTGTAACTGCCAAAAACTGCACCTTTTATTAATGTATTACTTCTTTTTATTTACAATATGCCGTGAACCAATAAAAAACAAGACTTTCTTTGGATACCATGAATTTTAAAAACACTTTATTGATGATTATTTTCATTGGCACCTCTTTGAAAAGTTTTTAAAGTGCAAACGCGTCCAACTTGCTTTTCAAGTTTGTGACTATGTATGATTTGCTAATTTTGTTTCAGGGGGACATAGGCCCTGCTGGCAGTGTCGGCCGTAAAGGCCCACAGGTATTAATTTTAAATGATTATCGTTCATTTTATTTATGCTGTGATTTATTCAGCTTCTTAAAAAATGTTTATTGGTGGTTTTAAGTTAACGAGCCTTGACAGTTTGTCCTTAACTTTCCTTTTGACTAGGGGCCCCCAGGTTTGGACGGACAGGTGGGGCCTGCAGGACCCAGAGGTCCCCAAGTAAGTTATTAAGTCTTGTGAGGATAGTGAATACAATTTAAATGTTTACGTTTAAAAAATATTCTGCGGCTTATGGTTGTTGTTTACAAGTTTATTAGCTCAGGTCAACAATTTTTTGTTATGTAAAGTTAATACTTTCAATTATTTTACAGGGAACACAGGGACTGAGCGGTGGAGCTGGGCCTAAAGGTGATCCTGTAAGTATCTTTTTCTTATCTAAATTTACCTGTTTTCAAATTTTGAAATCTAAAAAACCTGTGTGAAGCAACTGGGATTAGCTCAGCACCTCCAAGTCCGAGTCCATGGTTCTTTCCTGAAAAAGGGTAAAGTACCATCTCGGGGTTAGGGAGGACATCCTGCCCAAATTGGAGGAGTTGAAGTACCTCAGGGTTTTGGTCAATGTATCGTGCGATCAACAGGCCTCTTAAAGGAACCAGAACCGAATCGAGGAACTGGAATTGTCTAAATTCAAATGATACCCAACCCTATTGATCATTAGGTCTGCACACATCTTGGGGGGTTTTGACCAAGGTGACCAAAGTTCAAGTATGTTGTTCACAAGTGAGGGAGGGCGAATCGGGCACCAATGATGAGGACTGTATCTTAATTTACCAATCAATTTACGTACCTCCTCTATGGTCAAGATCTTTGGATAGTGATCAAAATAACGAGATTGCCGGTACTACCAGCGGCCGAACGGTCTCTTCCTTAGAAATAGGGTGAAAAGCTCTGTATTTTGGGAGGAGCTGGAAGTTAAGCCGGTGATCCTTAGAGAGAAGCCAGATGAAGTGGCTTGGACATCTGGTCAGGGTAACACCCAAACACATTCCTAGAAAGGTGTTCAGAGCGTGTCCGATCGTTAGGAGGGCTTGGGGAAGACACAGGACATGTCGGGTATAGACTATGGGCCTGATTTATTAAGATCCAAATACCACACGTTACACAGCATCTGCAACAAATAAAATGGTGTGTAGTATGAATGGGTGTTGCGCTTGATCTACTAAAACTGCGTGTACAATTGAAATGTGGTGGAGGGATGTAACGGTAAACGGTATAATGATAATTTGCAATAAAATTCCCGACGGTTAGTAATACCGTTTAATTTTTTTAATTACCAAAAAAACGTCATTTATTAATGCATTTTCGGCAACACGAAGTCAGGCACATGTGCACTAGCGTCGTTTGGCTTGATAATCATGGCGGACCTACGACACGGACTTTGCTCCGTAGATTTCCCCTCGGAGTAAACGGAGCCAAGCGCTTGGTTTAACGACATTTTCCCTTGCTTCCAGGCGTGCGTTTAAGAGTGCACTGCTGTGTTTAGATGGAGACAGGTGTGGACAATATTGGAGACAGACGCACTTGTCCCCACACTATAAGTATACAGCAAAGAAAAATGCAGCAGGCGATGTGTCGTGAACGTTGTCACAACTTGTGTATAAAGTCTTTATTTTGTTTACTGGAATGTTTACTCGTCCTTTATTTAACTGCAAACTGTATCAGTGTTCAAATAACATCAATACTAGCTAAAAAATGTTGTCATCTCATCGAACTGAACGAAGGCTGTGAAGATTGTGTATTCCATTTAAGAGGTGTCACTCTTGGTTTTTTGTTGTTGTTGGCCAAACTGTTGTACTGAACTATTAGGAGGCGTTGGAGAAGAACAAAGCTTGTTTATTAGACTTAGCCAAACTGCTTTGTGTTTTATTTTGATATCAAAAAGTAAACACCATTTTTTTTTTTACATTAATTGTGGTTTTTTCATGTCACAAAGGTATTACTTTAAAAACCAATTGACACATCATTTTGTTAATGTTTTATTGTGTATAGTTAATTCCTATACGACATATTTCTGCTCAAACTCTTAATGGATCTGTCCCCATACAACATCCACATGTACATATAAATGTACATAACTTAAAAAAAAATAAAAACTATCAAAATGTAAAAATTGAGATAAAGGCATCAAGGAATGACTAAAAGCTGACAAGTTGATGTTATTAAATAATAAAAATAACTAATATTTTTCTATAAATATATGGATAACGTTTATCTATAGACTTTTTATTAGACGTTACAAATTACATGATGGTATTACGTTCACACCCCAACACTGCTTACCTAACAATCAGTAATCACAATTTCAATATTGATAACAATAATCGTAATTACTACTTTGGCCATAATTGGCAGCCCTAGATCTCATACATTAACACTATTTTTTATCTATTTTATACATATATTTATATATAAATATATCCTGCCTCGAAAGAAAATAATGTTTGCCTTGGTGCCCTTCTAACTTGCCTTGGTGCCCTAAAACATGAGCCCTCCTTTATTAAGGCAACACTTGCCTTGACCTTAAAAAGTTGAAATTCGAGGCCTGGATATATTGTTACATGTTGTTATTCTTGCTTCGTTTACACAAGAAACAAACGTAAGTTTTGATTAGACAGTGGATGTGTGCTTTTGATCGCCACTCAGAGACATATTTAATTGGTGACAATGACGCGGGGATTGGTGTAAGATAGCGCCATGGCGACTTTGCAAATTCCTGGAAGGACTGATCAGTTCACGAAATCCATACAGCGGTACCTTGGTTTTCATAGGGCCCACTTTTTGGTTTGCCCCAAGTCTTTCTACTGTCTCTGTTGCACTATTGTACCGTCAAACATACAGTATATAACAAACAGGCATATCATTCTGAGGAATCTGGCCTCCCATCATCCTTCTCCACTCATTGCTGTCTTTGCCAATGAGGGTGTTAAATAAGATAAAGGTGATGTTAAATGTTTATATGAACTTCACACTATAATCATTCTCCATAAAATGTGTTTTGTGTTCATTATTTTTTGTGTGTCTGGAACGGATTAGTTGGAATTACGTGAGTTCTTATAGAAAACAATTGCTTACATTTTTGGTACGATTCGGTTTTCATCAGACTATTCGGAACAAAGTACTAAGAAAAATAAATGCTTAAAGCAAACTTCCAAATCTGTTTCCAAACAAAAAATGTATAGTAGTGATTTATTTGAGTCATACTGCTGCAGATAAAGCTGAATGATTGTCTTTATTGTGTCAGCATGACAGGTCTTACTTATTATAAAGTACACAGTAAAGTATATTTAATTTTTTGTATTATTTTCACCTTAGGGGCTGGTTGGCGTCATGGGTAAACGAGGTGAACCCGGCTTTGAAGGGCAAGTGGTGAGTTGTATTCACGTATGAGTTTTGCTGTTGTGTACCTTATTTGAGTTTTATTGGCGTTGTACACAATATGTTACAAACCCCAAAATCAGTGAGGTTGGCACGTTGTGTAAATGGTAAATAAAAACAGATTACAATGATTTGCAAATCCTTTTCAACCTATATTCAATTAAATAGACTGCAAAGACAAGATACTTAACGTTCGAACTGGAAAAGGTTGTTATTTTTTGCAAATATTAGCTCATTTGGAATTTGATGCCTGCAACATGTTTCAAAAAAGCTGGCACAAGTGGCAAAAAAGACTGAGAAAGTTGAGGAATGCTCATCAAACACTTATTTGGAACATCCCACAGGTGAACAGGCTAATTGGGAACAGGTGGGTGCCATGATTGGGTATAAAAGCAGCTTCCATGAAATGCTCAGTCATTCACAAAAAAGGATGGGGCGAGGGTCATCACTTTGTGAAAAAATGCATGAGCAAATTGTTTAAGAACAACATTTCTCAACCAGCTATAGCAAGGAATTGAGGGATTTCACCATCTACGGTCCGTAATATCATCAAAAGGTTCAGAGAATCTGGAGAAATCACTGCACGTAACATTGACATCAGTGTGTAAAGGATATCACCACATGGGCTCAGGAACACTTCTACAGTTTGTCGCTACATCTGTAAGTGCAAGTTAAAACTCTACTATGCCAAGCCAAAGCCATTTATCAACAACACCCAGAAACGCTGTCGGCTTTGCTGGACCCGAGCTCATCCAAGATGGACTGATGCAAAGTGGAAAAGTGTTCTGTGGTCTGACGAGTCCACATTTCAAATTTTTATTGTAAACTGTGGACGTTGTGTCCTCCGGAACAAAGAGGAAAAGAACCAAACACGCAAAGTTCAAAAGCCAGCATCTGTGATGGTATGGGGGTGTATTAGTGCCCAAGGCATGGGTAACTTACACATCTGTGAAGGCACCATTAATGCTGAAAGGTACATACAGGCTTTGGAGCAACATATGTTGTCATCCAAGCAACGTTATCATGGACGCCCCTGCTTATTTCAGCAAGACAACGCCAAGCCACGTGTTACAACAGCGAGGCTTCATAGTAAAAGAGTGCTGGTACTAGACTGGCCTGCCTGTAGTCCAGACCTGTCTCCCATTGAAAATGTGTGGCGCATTAAGATTAATACGACAACGGACTGTTGAACAACTTAAGCTGTACATCAAGCAAGAATGGGAAAGAATTCCACCTGAAAAGCTTAAAAAATTGGTCTCCTCAGTTCCCAAACGTTAACTGAGTGTTGTTAAAAGGAAAGGCCATGTAACACAGTGGTAAAAATGCCCCTGTGCCAACTTTTGTGCAATGTGTTGCTGCCATTAAATTCTAAGTTAATGATTATTTGAAAAAAAAAAAAAAACTTTCTCAGTTCGAACATTAAATATCTTGAATTTGTAGTATATTCAACTGAATATAGGTTGAAAAGGATTTGCAGATTAGTGTTTTCTGTTTTTATTTACTATTTACACGTGCCAGCTACACTGATTTGGGGTTTTGTACATTTTTAGCCAAATTTTTATTGCAATGACTCACATTTTTGTGTCACTATAACACACATATTTAACATGCTTTATAATTGCATAATATAGAAATATATCATGTAATCAACTTTTAAATATTATTTATTTTTATTTTTACAAAAATGTGTCAAAATGGCAGCATTATCATATCCTTATCATATTCAGCAAAGCACTGATTTATTGGTATGTAGAAAAAGTATTCTAAAAGTATCACAATTAAGTGAATCATAAACAGCAAAGTTGTTGTATTATGACTTGAATGTACAGCAGTGAGGATCAATGCAAGAACATACAGCCTCACAGGTCCATTTGACGTATTGCTTTACGGCAGCGCCCTCTAGAGGGACTATCAAGCTACTGCGTCACTGTCAGTTCAAGGAAATGCTCAAAATCAAATTGCTTAAGCACTTTCATTATTATTAAATATGAAATGTTATTATAAATGTGCTCGTATCATATATGTAAAGCCCCAATGGAGGTGTTTGGATGTTGTTTAGGGGCTCTATAGGCAGAATTGAACGGTTGGGTGTTGTTGATAAATGGCTTTCGCTTTGCATAGTAGAGTTTTAACTTGTACTTACAGAGAAACTGGAAATTGTGATGTATCATGTTGTATGCTTGCATGTTCGAAATAAACTCAAACTCAAACTCAAACTCATGGCCTCCATTGTAAGCTGAGTTTATTTCATATTTTGAATGCATTAAAAAAAATTATGAATTATGAACGATAGGCAAAATTCCAAAATAAGTGCAGTTCCCCTTTAGCATAACAATTAGCTAAGAGACAGCTCGTATTCCAAAAAACGTGTAAACTGTGGTGCTTTACCACTGGGGTACCACAGTAGATGATTACATATATTGTTGGATGCAGATGGTTTGAACAGTTCTGACGCTGATATCAATATGAATTTATGTTAAGGGTGCACCAGGGCAGCCGGGTCCACCAGGTTTCCCTGGAGCGACGGTAAGCTCAGTTGAAAAACACTCAAATAGATTGTAATTACATTACCTTAACTTTATTAACTAAAATGGAAAAGCCAATGATTATTATTGAAGACTGCTTTTTACTGGACAGGGTCCCTCTGGCCCAGATGGAGACACGGGGATTCCAGGACCTAGAGGAGATAAAGTAGGAAAAAGACATGTTTCTCAATGTGTTTGTTGCCAGTGTTTGACGTCAGAGAATGAGGAGTGTATCAAATGTCTCGCTTTGTCCATTTTTCTTTTAAGTTAAGTTAAAGGTAAAGTACCACTGATTGTCACACACACCATAGGTGTGGCGAAATTAGATAATTAAATACTTATACACACAACATATATTTGACAAAATTTTAAATGAATTTTGTTGACTGAGGTCTCTGCATTTTCTTTATTATGTACATTTCTTGATGTTTTCCCAGGGATTTAAAGGGGCAGCTGGAATTAGAGGTCCCCAGGGCGAAAGGGGGCCCGCCGGTTTTCCAGGTTACCTTGGGGTCAAGGGCCAGCCTGGTCCTAAAGGCATTGAGGTATCATGTACAGCTTTTTGATTTATAACTGCATTGAAATGAATTATTTACAATTTGATGTTGAGGGTATGCATATGTACAGTACGTAGTTGTACCCTAAGGTAACTGAATGTGTCACACTAGCACGGATATATCATAGAACATAAGTTTGTTTTTTTACATGAAAACAAATTAAAGTAATATAAAGTATCACGCAAAGTCTGACGCTATTTTTAACTTTTATTTCCAATGTTATTATTAAGGCTGCAGCTAACGATTATTTTTCTATCGATTAATCTATAGATTATTTTTTCGGTTAATCTATAGATTATTTTTCCTTTTACCGATTATTTTTTTATTTAAAATGAAGATAAAAAAATTAATGTAGGCCAGTTTTTTCAAAAGACATGGCTTTTATTTACAAAAAAAAAAAAAGTATGGCCACTCAGTCAACATTGACAACAACATGACAAAATATTCTGTAACAATGTAAACATTTAAAACTTTTAACATTTAACAAAATTAAAAGTATCTTATTATAAGTATCCAGTGCAAATCTTAATATTCTGCAATAGTATAAGCATTTCAAAAGTAAAAGTATTGCTTATTTTGCTTTAAAATGTGCAAAAATAAAGATAAACATCCAATACAAAAAACTGCAAAACGAAATATTCTGGAGCACTGTAAACATTAAGTATTGCTTTTAAAATGTGCAAAATAAACATCCAGTTCCAACACAGTACACAATAACCAATTCTACTCATTCCAGTGAGTGACTAACAGTTGTAATGAAGAAAGGTTAGCATGTCTACATGCTCTGGGGCGAGGCTGCTTCTTTTCTTGTTTACAATATTCCCAGCAGCTGAAAATAGGCGCTCAGAAGGGGTCGATGTGGCTGGAACTGAGAGGTAATTAGCCTTCACCTCAAGCCAGGACTGCGAGTGAGCTGAGCTGCAGTTTATATTTCTAGAAGGTCAACGGGCTCATAGTGATGTTACTAGTAGTTGACTGGGAGGTGTTTATTATCATTTGGGGAGAGTCCGCTGCCTGATGCTCACCTGCTAAACACCTACCTGCTCGACGCTGAAGCGCTGACTACATGCGCTCTGAATACACACTGCTGATTGGCTGGTAACGCTCTGAATACGCACTGCTGATTGGCTGTTAGCACCTTCCGTGTACCAATCAGATGGTTGTGTGGTGGGACAATGCTGCGTGCTGAGACAGAGGCAGAAGGAGCAAAGCAGCTTGTTAAGACTTTAGCTTTAGCTTAGAAACTCGTTCGGTACACCCCCGTACCGAAACGAAAGCCCCGTACCGAAACGGTTCAATACAAAACACGTACCGTTACACCCCTAGCAGATACAAATGACACATTCATGTTTTTGTGTAATGATGACAACGTATGCTCACGCGGACGATTGACTGGTTGATGGTTTTCTTTTCAAATGTTCGTTCATAGCCGTTGTGCTGCTTTGATAGGCCATTTCCGCTCGACACAGTGTGCATACAACAACATTATTAGGCCGTGTATTGAAATACTCCCACACTTTTGACCACTTTTGGCGTGCTTCTTCCCCCTCGCTCGCACCGTCTGCTTTGCGCTCCGCCATGACGGTAGTGTGACGTAAATATGCGACGCGTCGACGCACAAAAACGGCGTCGGCGTATTTACGTAACTGATGACGTCGACCACGTTGACGCGTCGTTTCAGCCTTAGTTATTATAACAAAGGGCACAATTCTAACAGATGTTACCTCCCGTTTCTGTGCTTTCCCAGACAAACAACACTTTCGCCACTTTCAGGCATGGATGGTGTGTTTGTGATCATGGGAAAGGTAGCATCAAAACCACACGGACATAAAACATTACCACCAGTAGGTCGTTACAGTATGAATGGATATATATATAGCCTGCTACGTGAGCACTTGTGTCTAGTGATGCACCGAAAATGCTTGTAATGACCTGTTGAATGTTTACTGTATTAACCTGCCTTAGGACAACGGATGGAAATTTGCTATTGTACTAACTCCGGCATATTTACATTGTTGCTCTATGTGGATGAATATGCATTGTCCTAATTCAAATAAATAAATAAAATAAATAAACTCAGTCTTCGAAAACAGCGCCGTCAAAACCGGATGTACTTTCAAGAGCTCTCGCTTAGCGGCAAGAATGGCTTCTTGTATCCTCCTACGGTGTGTGGTGTAGCATGTTAATTGCTATTCGTCGTCCTCCAGTGATAATGATACCTGTAAGAAACGTAATTAATTTGCCATGCTTAGAAAGTAAGAAGTGGCTTTGCACAGTGGAGGGACATTTGCCAATAGCTCATTAGCTAGGACCGTAGGACGCTACTTTGCGTTGAGGAAGCCTTTGTTTGCTTGTCGCTCTAAAATTTGCGGGACGCAGCGAGAATATGCCAAATTGATATAATTACATGGTTTATATCACACAACCGTAATGTGATCGGTATCGGCCGAGATCACTCCAGTGTAAAATAAAACCCTGATAGGAACATCCTTAAAACCGATTGGGCACAAGGTTTGTTTGTTTGATCATTGCCAATTTGATACAAAAAATGTCTTCTTACGTGTGAGGTTATTCATAAATTACATCGTAGAATTACTAATGTAATCAGCATTACTAATGTATTTACACAGGGGCGTATGCTATGACACGCTTACGAGGGATGCATTTAGAAGATAAACACTTAAGCTCAATAACTATAGCTGCTAGAAAGAGTAGGGAAATAATGTATTCATGTAACCTAAATATGCTGTTTATTTAGAAAATACGGCAGTACTTAGTAAATTTTAAGTTTGTGAACTAAGTTCATTGTGGTTAGCTTGTGCGCTGAAAGATCTTCCACCAAGCAAATAGCAGCTTCTATTCATGATCCACAGATTGCATGAACCGGCTGCTCTAAACAGGACTGTTTATAGAGGGTTTTAAGTGTGCTCTAATTCTTGATCCATAGGTTGTTTTGAACAAAATATTTTTTCAAGACATCTCAATGCAGTTCTGATGTAACAAAACATTTCACAATAGGTCTTGTTTAAGAAAGGTGTAGTGCATGTATTGACATGATAGGATACTGTATGAAATGTATTTTAATGAGCAGGTGCCTGAAGAGGTTCACAACCTGGATGAGTTTAACTGACTTATGTCATCATTCAGGGTGGTAATGGTGAACGTGGACTTCAAGGCGAACAGGGCAGGAGTGGATTAAAGGTCAGTTTGTGTCCCTAAACATCCAGCATGGACGTACAGTCGTGGTCATAAGTTTACATACACTTGTAAAGAACATAATGTCATGGCTGTCTTGAGTTTCCAATAATTTCTACAACTATTATTTTTTTGTGATAGAGTGATTGGAGCACATACTTGTCGGTCACAAAAAACATTCATGAAGTTTGGTTCTTTTATGAATTTATTATGGGTCTACTGAAAATGTGAGCAAATCTGCTGGGTCAAAAGTATACATACAGCAATGTTAATATTTGGTCACATGTCCCTTGGCAAGTTTCACTGCAATAAGGCGCTTTTGGTAGCCATCCACAAGCTTCTGGCAAGATTCTGGAGGTATTTTGTAAATTGGTGCAGTTCAGCTAAATTTGTTGGTTTTCTGACATGGACTTGTTTCTTCAGCATTGTCCACACGTTTAAGGCCATTCTAAAACCTTGATTCTAGCCTGATTTAGCCATTCCTTTACCACTTTTGACGTGTGTTTGGAGTCATTGTCCTGTTGGAACACCCAACTGCGCCCAAGACCCAACCTCCGGGCTGATGATTTTAGGTTGTCCTGAAGAATTTGGAGGTAATCCTCCTTTTTCATTGACCGATTTACTCTTTGTAAAGCACCAGTTCCATTGGCAGCAAAACAGGCCCAGAGCATAAAACTACCACCACCATGCTTGACGATAGGCCTGGTGTTCCAAACATATTGCTGGGTATTGTGGCCAAACAGCTCAATTTTTGTTTCATCTGACATCACATGGACAAAGATAAGACCTTCTAGAGAAAAGTTCTGTGGTCAGGTGAAACAAAAATTTAGTTGTTTGGCTACAATACCCAGCAATACAGGACAATGACCCCAAAGACATGTCAAAAGTGGTAAAGGAATGGCTAAATCAGGCTAGAATTAAGGTTTTAGAATGGCTTTCCCAAAGTCCTGACTTAAACCCAATTAAGAACATGTGGACAATGCTGAAGAAGCAAGTCCATGTCAGAAAAACAAAACATTTAGCTGAACTACACCAATTTTGTCAAGAGGAGTGGTCATAAATTCAACCAGAAGCTTGCCAGAAGCTTGTGGATGGCTACCAAAAGTGCCTTATTGCAGTGAAACTTGGCAAGGGACATGTAACCAAATATTAACATTGCTGTATGTATACTTTTGACCCAGCAGATTTGCTCACATTTTCAGTAGACCCATAATAAATTCATAAAAGAACCAAACTTCATGAATGTTTTTTGTGACCAACAAGTATGTGCTCCAATCACTCTATCACAAAAAAATAAGAGTTGTAGAAATTATTGGAAACTTAAGACAGCCATGACATTATGTTCTTTACAAGTGTATGTAAACTTTTGACCACGACTGTACATGAACCTAAACCTCCAGATGTGACTGCGTAATATCTCCCCTGATGGTGTATTTAAGTACACTGTTTATAACTGAACGTAAAGTCTGTTTGATGTGATGATGTGATCAAGATTTAAGACACCCTCACTAGAAGTGCTTAATTAACATGTGAACTTTCTTGAAGGGAAACAAAGGACCAGTTGGCCGAAATGGCAAAAGGGGACCCAGAGGGAACAAGGTACTGTTGAATATTATCATTATAGTGGTACTTCAACTTACCAGGCATTTGAGATACGAGCTGTCTCTCTGCTTTTTGTTATGTTTTACATTGCAAGCATAATTTTTGCAAACATTTACATATATATATATCTTCCCTTTTGAATATCTCCCTAATTCTGAGGTCTCTAGGTTGGCAAGTAGGCTTGCAACCTGAATTTTTGCTTGGAACCTCATGCATAACAATTAGCCAAGAGACAGCTCTTATCCAGAAAAATTTGGGGGCTAGGTCACTCCACCAAGGTACCACTGTATGAGCAAAACAAATTGGAATTGAAATGCAATGTGAACATGCAATAGTTTTGTACTGAATTTTATCATGTGTTTGTGTGTGTGTCAAACTCTTTCCATTCCTCAGGGTCGACCGGGACAAAGGGGACAAAGTGGCCAACCAGGACCATTGGTAATCCTGACTGTCAGAAATCTGTTAACATGCAAATCAGTGATTCATTGTCAGGTCATGTATTAATAATTGTCAAATGACAACATTTTAATTTTATGGAAATGCTTTTTGTCAAGCTTGAACATATGATATGAACCTCCAGTGCAGGGGTGCCCAAATTTTCTGACTTGGGCCCACATTGGGTTAAAATATTAAAATAAATTGTATAATTGTATTCTCTCGATGAGCTTCAAGTAGAGAACATCGACGATAAAGTTCGCAACTTTTGATTGCTGATAAAAAAAAAGCCTTGCCTGTACCGGAAGTAGCGTGACGTCACAGGCTGAAGGGCTCCTCACATTTCCCCATTGTTTACAATGCAGCGGGAGCGATTCGGACCGAGAAAGCGATGATTACCCCATTAATTTGAGCGAAGATGAAAGATTTGTGGATGAGGAACGTGAGAGTGAAGGACTAGAGTGCAGTGCAGGACGTATCTTTTTTCGCTCTGACCGTAACTTAGGTATAAGAGTTCATTGGATTCCACACTTTCTCCTTTTTCTATTGTGGATCACGAATTTGTATTTTAAACCACCTCGGATACTATATCCTCTTGAAAATGAGAGTCGAGAACGCAAAATGGACATTCACAGTGACTTTTATCTCCACGACAATACATCGGCGAAGCTCTTTAGCTACGGAGCTAATGTGATTAATAGCATCGGGCTTAAATGCAGATAGAAACAAAATAAATAAACCTCTGACTGGAAGGATAGACAGAAGATCAACAATACTATTAAACCCTGGACATGTAAATACACGGTTAATGCTTTCCAGCTTGGCAAAGCTTAACAATGCTGTTGCTAACGACGCCATTGAAGCTAACTTAGCAACGGGACCTCACAGAGCTATGATAAAAACATTAGCGCTCCACCTACGCCAGCCAGCCCTTATCTGCTCATCAACACCCGTGCTCACCTGCATTCCAGCGATCGACGGCGCGACGAAGGACTTCACCCGATCATCCGTGCGGTCGGCGGCTAGCGTCTGATAGCGCGTCTGCTATCCAAGTCAAAGTCCTCCTGGTTGTGTTGCTACAGCCAGCCGCTAATACACCGATCCCACCTACAACTTTCTTCTTTGCAGTCTTCATTGTTCAATAAACAAATTGCAAAAGATTCACCAACACAGATGTCCAGAATACTGTGGAATTTTGAGATGAAAACAGAGCTTTTTTGTATTGGATTCAATGGTGTCCGAATACTTCCGTTTAACTATTGACGTCACGCGCATACGTCATCATACATAGACGTTTTCAACCGGAAGTTTAGTGGGAAATTTAAAATTGCCCTTTATAAGTTAACCCGGCCGTATTGGCATGTGTTGCAATGTTAAGATTTCATCATTGATATATGGTCGGTAGTAGCGGGTTTCAGTAGGCTTTTAAGTACATAACTCCACATGTGTTCATTCATAGTTTTGTTGCCTTCAGTGGCAATCTACAATGTAAATAGTCATGAAAATGAAAAGAAAACGCATATAATGAAATATGATGTATACATATATATGTACATATATATATATATATGTATATATACATATACCTATAATTATATATATATATATATATATATATATATATATATATATATATATATATATATATATATATATATATATATATATATATATATATATATATATATATATATATATATATATATATATATATATATATATTTATATATATATATATGTGTATACACATTTTTATTTTTTTTATTTTTTATTTGTGACACTGGCGTAATTTGGGTACCCCTGTTCTAGTGATGTGTTTGATCCTCAACTTGAGAAGACACCGACAGACAAAAAAGACGTGTACAGTATAAATAGTTCATGTATTCTGTTTGTGTATTTCATTGATACATTTTAGGGTTTGGCGGGTAACCAAGGACCAGTGGGACCTGAAGGAAAGCCTGGTACACAGGTTCCCATTCTCATATTTCAATCACCTGTTAATGATGTTTGCAATGTTTTGTTTGATGGTCATCTACATTTGAGCAATGGGTTAAAGAGGAAGTCATTATTTATTCATCCTCTTCTGATTTTGTTAGTTTAACCCTTTAGTTAGTTCAGAATTTCTATTGTCTGTCTTACTACCAAAAAGAGCAGGAATATTAATAAAATGTTGGAGTTAGTTGAGTAAGAGGGTTAGAGTCGATCATGCAGAGTCAGTTCAGGTGGTTCGGGCATCTAGGTCATAATTTATCCTCCGTGTAGAGGTGTTCCTAGCATGCCCATCTATAAAAAGGCTTCAGTGTATCAGGGATCCCTTTGAGGTAAAATAATAATAATAATAATAATAATTGTGGAATTGAAAACTATAAGCTGGGAGTCAAGGGTGTCCTTTTGGGTGTTGAAGAGATTTTACCATTCTAAGGTGCAATGGATGGCATTTCCCACATAGATATAAACCATGGGTAAGTTTTCATACATTTTTACAAATTTCTATTAGATGCTCTAAACTAAAAGCCGCACTTATTTTACATGACTGTACCACAGCAATTATAGTTCATTGTTTTTGTTGAAAAAATACATTCAACATATCAATACGAGCCATTCTAAAATGTACAACATCTAACATCTTTGTTTTATTAGTTATTAGAAAATCTCTTTACTCCATCACTATAAAACATTTAATAAATGTAGTTGATGAGATATGGTGGCTATATTTGATAACAAATATTGTAATTTTAAAAAAGTATTTTGCTGAACTAGTGATTCACTTAGTAAAGTCATCGATGTAAAATTGCATTCATGGTATCTGCCGCAAGTTTGTTTGTTCAATTATAACATGAGGGTTTTTATTACTGTACATGCAATCTTAATGCATTTCTGATTATTCTTTAAAGTGCTTTTTAGACAACGTTGGCTTTGCAGCACTAGATCTAGTACAAGTTAGAGGGTTTCGTATCGTAAATCATGGTTAAACTCATGACAAAAAGTATAAATTATATTACTTTTATTTCTGTAACACTGATCAATTTAACAACAACAGTATCAAAAATAATGTAAACAGCTAAAGTTCAACATTAAAAAATAAACAGTTACCTTATGCAAGTCGGGAAGGGCTGTTTGTGTCATTTATTTTTGACCAGGTAAGCAACGAAATCCCATATTCTCCACCACCTGTTGATTATCCAATACTATGACTTTGATTAGTTTACCGCAAATGCCAACTCTACGTTAGGAATTCTCAAGTTTTCCGCTGGAATGAATCTGCCAGGGTTTGTTGTTGTTGTCCTGCCTCATTGTGTACGTCTGCATGGCGGGCTTTCAGGTGTTTCATTAAATTGCTTATATTGAAATGTCCTACATGTGTCCCACCCCTCGAAACAGAGCTATTTCAAAGTTTGTGTTTTGCTTTTCAATTTATTAGCCTCGGGTTTGTAATATTGCCACACCACTGACATGACGTTTTCTTTGGTAGCCCAGTCTGCCATTGGTGCAATGGTCTTCTAATTTCGGTTAAAAAGAGGCGATTTCCTTGCAGCAATATTAGCATGCTCGCGGATTTATTGGCTTGTATGCGCTCTATTTAGGTCGTAGACCCAAGGTTTCTTACAAAATACATAGTATCATGGTATCGGAGATTTAGTTACAAGTAGTCATTAATACCAATACCTCCAAAAGTGCTGTATCACTTTCGGAACATCCCTATATTTTAGTGATTTCTTGTCGTACCACTAGATACCACTACAGTTTGAAAATCACTAGGCTAGAAGACTAGCGGAATTCCGCTAAATAGCGGACGCCTGGGATCAGCCCTTTGAGACACTTGTGATTTAGGGCTATATAAATAAACATTGATTGATTGATTGATTGATTGATCCCTGGTTTATACCGAGGACACACTGGAGCAACTTTCTTTCATAGCTGGCCTGAGGCCGTTGCCCCCACAACCAGTAGACAATGGATGGAGGGCCGAAGAAAACAAAGCAGTGCAATAAGCCTGTTTTTATTTTGATTCATCCTGGAGCTATAAAAAAAAACCTGCTTACATTTCTAACAATATTCTCAGAATAATTAGGATACTGCCATTATCAAGGATGTAATCCTGAGGACACGTGGTATTGGAATGTATTAGGTTACAGATCATTCATGTTGTAAAATTAATGTATTTATGTCTTTAATTATAGTAGGTAAGAAGCTAAGGTGTGTTTGTGTGTTAGTTTTTATGTTTGCAATTTCAATAACTTATGGTACTGAGAAAAATCTTTGTTTCTTCATTAGGGTCCCCCGGGTGCAGCTGGCCTTGCGGGTAATATAGGACCCATGGTAAGGAAAATGATTGTTTGTTGACTTCTTTTTTTCACTTGATGACTTCACTTGTAACTTTTTAGCTCCATGCTACAATGTTTTGTAGAGATGTCCCTCCCGATCTTATTACGTATGTCTAGCTAGTGTACTATTGTGTGTTTTTAGCTGTTACGTAGCTGCTTGCTCGTAGTAGCCTACAGCTTTCTGTGAAGGTTTCCCTCTTGGGTGGGTTCTCCTGGCCGACAGATCTTCGGGAGCCCAGTAGATAGTTTGAATACAGTCTTTTATTTGCATGCACACACGCAGCGATTGCTTTCCAGCAATATATGTTTTTCGTTTCAGTCCCACGTCCCTCCCTGGCTCCAAATCCAAATCCCTTGTCTCGTTCCGGCTGCTGCTAATAAAGGCGACAGGTGATTAGATAACAAGGTCCACCTGGGCCATCTACTCACCTGTCGCTGTCTTCGAGACTGGTCCTTGCACACCCCGTTCCGCGGCAGGCCAGCAGGCCACGCCCCCCTCCACACTTACCATGTTTAGCTTTTATAAATGACTTTGCTAAAATCAAAGAAAAGACCAACCTTGTGGAGAACATTGGAGAACATTTAGATGTTAACTGGCTAACAGTCCAATGCAGGCAAAAAAGCTATACTAGATTTTTGCTGATATCAAACAACTGCAAAAAAACTAAACAAGTATTGGATGATATTGGCTGGCAAGTGAAATGTCAAATGTAAGTTTTGATAGTCCAGCAGCATGTTTACTATACTTGTCACAGATAGACAGCCAGTTAAAATCTAAATGTCCTCCAATAAGCACACAAGGTTGGTATTTTCTTTGATTCTAGTCAAGTTATTTAAAAAGGTAATCATGGTAGGCAAAAGGCTACAAGGAGCTAGCAGCTACACAACAGCTAAACACACTTAATAACTGTCCTCATTTAAAAGACTGTAGTCTAAAACAGCTAAGATTAGCCAGATTCCAGATGTTCCCGATACCGTGTCCTTCGAGCTTCAGAGTTGGTTCATTTGTATGAGTACAATAACTGGCTATTAAGAACAAATATATTACTGTATTTATCTTGGCATTTACATTTGTTGGGATTTCTTTTTAGGGTTTTCAAGGAATTTCTGGAGAAAGAGGACCTGATGGACAATCAGGTTCTATGGTATGTCACAAATTATTGTATACATGTTCCTGCTTTATTAACGATAACATATTTCTTTGAAGCCTATTGCTAAAAACCACCTGAAAGGAATGAACTATCCTTGTAAAACTTCATTTCAAAATGTATAGATGTTCTCATTCATCCAGGTCATTGTATTCTAAGGGCATTCGATTGATCTTAACTGGACTGTTTGGTTTGTCTTAGAAGACGTTTCACCTCTCATTCAAGGAGGCTTCATCAGTTCATGCACATAGACTTAGATTAGTCAGATCTAGTCTGACCAATCTAAGTCTAAGACTAGATTTGACCAATATAAGTCTAAGACTAAAGATTTGACCAGTATAAGTATATGCGAATGAACTGATAAAGCCTACTTGGATGAGAGGCGAAGCATCTTCTAAGACCAACCAAACAGTCCAGTTGCGATCGAATGAATGCCCTAAGAAAGTCAATTCAAAATGCTCTCACCCAACCAAAATGTAATTGTTGCAATCCACACAGAAGAGTATTACCAACATGGTGATAGGGTGTATTTACTTTTAAGGGCCCACCAGGGCCATCAGGACCGCAGGGCATGCCTGGAGCGCCAGGAGAAAAGGTAAGTCTACAAACACGAAAGAGTGCTGCATGTGATCGTAGTGTCGTACTTAATTTGTGTGCTGTACCAGGGTTTTACAGGAAAGCCTGGCATGGAAGGATTACAGGGCCCTGTTGGCAAGTATGTAAGTGATTTTTTGTTGGCATTATTGACACGTTGAAGCTGAGCTCTTTGTGTGGACTTTACATGTTTCTCTCCAGCCATGTTGATTCATTGGACACTTTAAATTATTCATTGGTGTGAATGTGCATGGGAATAGTTTTTTTTTTCTATTTGCCCTGATTTTCTGGTGACCAGTCCAATGTGTACCCCACCTTTTGCCAAAAGTCAGCCAAGATTGGCTCCAGCTCACCTTTGACTCTGAGACAGATGGCTGGATAGCTGGATGAATGGATAGATGAATTACTGAATATTTGATTTTTGTCGTGTATATGTACTCCGACACATTTGTGGCCATAATTAACAAGAGGGGAGACTCAGAAGTAATTTTCCTGACTAAGAATCATTGACTATGACTTTCTCGTTTCTGTTTGTTAAAAATTAAAACCCAAATAACACTAAAAAAACAAAGTGGTCACTACAGACTTTGACTTAGTTCCCTTGTACTGAAGTGCATCTGTGCGTCTTCCCAAAATCTTGCACTCTTCCGCCCTTCTTGATTACCTCTCGAGGAACTATGAAGAAACTTTAATCCTTTTCGCAATTTGAACGGTTCGTACAGCCGAACATAACGCGAGCATAAGGGCATTTTTCTTCAAGAAAGGCTAAATGGTGCAAGTACCCATCGAGAACAGACACTGCTTGACCACCACGCGTATTCAATTAGCCGGACGTGATGTCATTAAAATCCAAGCAATTAAAAGTTGTATTGTTATATTGCTTGTATCGTATATCGCCTATAGTGCGCAACCCTACACTGTAAAAAAAAATTTCTACTGTAATTTTCTATTTTTTTTAAATAGTTTATAAAACTGTAGAATTGAAGACATTATCTGTAAATAAACAATCCCCTGTTATTTTAAGTAATATGCCAGTAATGACAAACTATGTATATTTATATTTCTTTTACAGAAAAAGACCAAATTAATTATACATAGCATTTTCTGTTTTCTTAAATTACTTTCAAATTCATGTAAAATTACATTAATTATCTTTCATTAAATATGTAGCTTGTTCTATAAAAGTCTATGTCCATACTAACAATCTGTAGAATAAAGGTATTTTTCTGCAGAACTGTTTGCATCGTCACTTTATTAAAGGTGGTTGATCTTAACAATTTAGAAAAAATCTGTAAAATAATGGTATTTTTCTGTGGAACTGCCAGCATTGTCACTTCATTAAAGGTGTTTGATCGTAATAATTTGGAAAAACTCTGTAGAATAAAGGTATTTTTCTGCAGAACTGTTTGCATCGTCACTTTATTAAAGGTGGTTGATCTAAATAATTTAGTAAAGATCTGTAAAATTACGATATTTTTCCGCAAAACGTTTCATGACAATTTCTGTAAATATAATGTTTTTGATCATTATTTGGTTTACAATGTTTTACTTTAATTTTAATTTTTTTTTTTTAAAGTTTTCGTTTGGCAGCCGTAGCTGATTTTTTTTTACAGTGTAGTGGGTGGATGGGTTGATGTTAGACCTACAGTAATTGAATTTTGGGGTATGTAATGGTTAATATTGACATTCTTTTGTATGTTGTGGCTTCAACCATCAGGGTACAACAGGCAACGACGGCATGCGTGGGCATCCAGGTGCCATCGGAGAGAGGGTAAACAAATGTTTCTCTCTACCATGTTTAAACATGATCTTTTTTTAACATCTGCCAATTTCAAGAACGTTTACCTACGAACAGTCCATTTGTGTTATGGTTGGGAAGGATATCCTAAATGTTATACTGTACATTTACAGCCTTTGTGTGATTGAGTGAAATAAGTATTTGATCTCTGACCAGCCAGCAAGTTTTCTGAACACCACAGATTGGTTTTGTGCCTATGAAGCACATCAGCTTGTCCTAGCATGAAGCTTGATGATAACAGAACCACTGAAATTCAAGATAACATTCAATTGCCCTCAATCTGGAGCTCTATTTAAGATATCATCTTGTGCGGAAGGCTCAGGATAAGTTAAAAAATAATGAGGAATCACCCCAGAATTATGCTGAAGGAGCTTTTTAATAAACTCATTGGACTTGGGACCCCAGTGATATAAATGGATTGAGTCCTTTCAGTACCCACAAGGTCTCCGTGCTCAAGAAGGAACAAGTACAGGCCTGAATTAAGTTTGCCAGTAAACGCCTGAAAGGTGCATTGAAGGCTTGGGACAATGAGGTTGTCAAATGAAGTAAAATGTAGCTATTTGTTATCAGTTGGCACAGCAAATGTCACAGTAAACCCTATATCTGACCAAAACATAACTCTAAAAACATAACCCTATATCTGACCAAAACATAACTCTAAAAACATAACCCTATATCTGACCAAAACTTACTCGCATAGCTTATAGCTAGAGATGGACATAACTTTGTATGAGAAGGAAGAAAGTAAGTGTGAAGGACAATGCTGAGAAGAAGTGGATGATATTCATTAAATTAAAAAAATAAATGATCAAAAACATGACAGAGCGTGTAGCTAGCTAATTTGGTGAATCAGTTGGAGTTTAGCACTACTAGTATGCACAATATTGAAGCAGAATGAGTCAATAACACCAACCATGGATGTTAAAATAGTATCTAAACATTCATCCATGAAAATATTGTGAAGCTGCTGATGGTTTGTTTGAGATACAGTAGAAGGTCACTCTCCAAGGTAAATGCTGTACATTATTTTTACAATACTTCATAAAACGACTGTAGTTGTTTGTACGCCATTCTATTGTAATGTTTTTATACAATATTTCTTATCTAAAAGTGCATTTTCCTTGTTGAAATTGAACAGTTGGCCAAGCATCAATTAAATTGATTTGAATTGACTTAAATGGGCGACGTTTCACAATAGGAATTTTCAAGATCCAATCAAACTTGTATCGCAAGGTACCACTGTATCTGTACAATAGCACTGTCAAGAGGAGATCAAATTAATATTTCCACTCTTGTAAGTCAAAGTGTTTTTATGTCACTGTAAATACAGATTCATCCAAGTAACGAAATGCCATAATGTAATGTAAAAATGACTGTCATGTACAATATATTCTGTTTTTTCTTCACTAGGGAGAGACAGGTTTGCGAGGTTTTCTGGGTCCTGTTGGAAATCCAGGACTTCCGGTAAGTACACAATTGGCTCTGTCAATGAGTTTAGTTAGGCTTTTTGGGTTTTTGTGAGTCAGGTTATGCAAATGTAACACCAATAACCCCAATTCTTGAGACTTTGCACTGGCTCCCTGTTCATTTTAGAATGGATTTTAAAATCTTGCTGTTTGCTTTTAAAGCTTTGCATGGACTGGCACCTCATTATATCTCGGACCTCATCCAAATTTACACTCCTGTGTGCGCTCTGAGGTCCGAGAGCCAGCTCCAGCTCGTGGTGCCCAAGACGAGACTTAAAACCAGGGGAGACAGGGCCTTCTCTGTGGTCGGCTCTAAGCTCTGGAACACTCTGCCCCTCCATGTTCGAACTGCTCCCACAGTGGAGTGTTTTTAAGTCTCGTCTTAAGACCCACTTTTATCCTCTGGCTTTTAACACTACGTGAGTTGTGTGGTCCTCTGTGTTTTTAAATTTAGATTTGTATTTATTGTTTTAATTGGTTTTACGCTTTAAAATCGTTTTTAATCATATTTATTTGTATATTGTTTTTATATTGGTTTTATATTTATTTATTTTTTGTTTTTATTCAGTCATTGGTGGAGCTAAAAGGATAATATTTGAATATTGTTTTTAACATTGTTGTGCAGCACTTTGGAAACATTTTTGTTGTTTAAATATGCTATACCAGGGGTCGGCAACCCGCGGCTCTAGATGCGGCTCTTTAGCGCCGCCCTAGTGGCTCTCTGGAGCTTTTTCATAAATGTATGAAAAATTGAAAACGATGAGGGGAAAAAAAAAAATTTTTGTTTTAATATGGTTTCTGTAGGAGGACAAACATGACACAAACCTCCCTAATTGTTATAAAGCACACTGTTTATATTAAACATGCTTCACTGATTCGAGTATTTGGCGAGCACCGTTTTGTCCTACTAATTTTGGCGGTCCTTGAACTCACCGTAGTTTGTTTACATGTATAACTTTCTCCGACTTTCTAGGACGTGTTTTATGCCACTTTTTTTTGTGTGTCATTTTGTCCACCAAACTTTTAACGTTGTGCATGAATGCACAAAGGTGAGTTTTGTTGATGTTATTGACTTGTGTGGAGTGCTAATCAGACATATTTGGTCACTGCATGACTGCAAGCTAATCGATGCTAACATGCTATTTAGGCTATCTAAATGTACATATTGCTACATTATGCCTCATTTGTAGGTATATTTGAGGTAATTTAGTTTCCTTTAAGTTATCTTAATTCAATTTATATCTCATGACACACTATCTGTATGTAATATGGCTTTTAACTTTTTGCGGCTCAAGACAGATTTGTTTTTGTATTTTTGGTCCAAAATGGCTCTTTCAACATTTTGGGTTGACGACCCCTGTGCTATACAAATAAAGTCGAAAAAAAAAGACCTTTTTTGGGGGAAAGGGGTCGAAAATGTGTCAAGAAATATTCTTGATCCTGCAAACCTAACCTTTATTGAAAAATGTTTACGTTTCAAATATCTTCTTTAAATATTGCAAGTACAGTTGTCATTGAGTCACACCAAAATGATTAAATCTAATGTTTACGATTGTTTGTGAGAAAGGAAAGCATGCCCCACCTGGGTGCATATTAGTGTACTTACACTAGCCTGTCCCTCTTGTACTTTGCGATGTCGCGATCACACCAATACAAGCAACTTTAACCAATCCTCGCATATTATGTCCAATGCCTGCAACTTCCCTGCACACTTTGGCCAATCAGTCTCATTTTTACAAATCAAATTTGTCTCTGAGCGTGGCTCAAACACACACATCAACTGTCTAATCAAAACGTAGGATTGGTTCTTGTGTAGATGAAGCAGGGACAACATGTAACAATATATCAGCTATTTAATGCTCAAACGGCACAATTGTCGTTCTCTCGTCAAGCTCAGACCTACTTCCTGTTCCTGTCTACAGTGTAAGCCCAGTGTAAACATTTACTTCCTAGTGTATATGTTTGTATATATTTATTTGACATGTACATATCCAGGGTAAAACAATTAAGAAAATATTTTCATTTGCAAAGATGAAAAAAGCAGAATTTACATGACAGAGATTTAAAGGCCTACTGAAATGAATTTTTTTTATTTAAACGGGGATAGCAGATCCATTCTATGTGTCATACTTGATCATTTTGCGATATTGCCATATTTTTGCTGAAAGGATTTAATAGAGAACATCGACGATAAAGTTTGCAACTTTTGGTCGCTGATAAAAAAGCCTTGCCTGTACCGGAAGTAGCGTGACGTCACAGGTTGAAAGGCCCCTCACATTTCCCCATTGTTTACACCAGTAGCGAGAGCGATTCGGACCGAGAAAGCGACGATTACCCCATTAATTTGAGCGAGGATGAAAGATTCGTGGATGAGGAACCTGAGAGTGAAGGACTAGAGTGCAGTGCAGGACGTATCTTTTTTCGCTCTAACCGTAACTTAGGTAAAAGGGCTCATTCGATTCCACACTTTCTCCTTTTTCTATTGTGGATCACGGATTTGTATTTTAAACCACCTCGGAAACTATATCCTCTTGAAAATGAGAGCCGAGAACGCAAAATGGACATTCACAGTGACTTTTATCTCCACGACAATACATCGGTTAAGCACTTTAGTTACGGAGCTAACGTGATAGCATTGTGCTTAAATGCAGATAGAAACAAAATAAATAAGCCCCTGACTGGAAGGATGGACAGAAGATCAACAATACCACTATCAGGAGACACCGAACCAAACACTGGACCTGTAACCACACGGTTAATGCTGTGCCGCCTGTCGAAGCCTAGCAATGCTGTTGCTAACGACGCCATTGAAGCTAACTTAGCTACGGGACCTCGTCAGAGCTATGACAAAAACATTAGCGCTCCACCTACGCCAGCCCTCATCTGCTCATCAACACCCGTGCTCACCTGCGTTCCAGCGATCGACGGCGCGACGAAGGACTTCACCCGATCATCGATGCGGTCGGCGGCTAGTGTCGGATAGCGCGTCTGCTATCCAACTCAAAGTCCTCCTGGCTGTGTTGCTGCAGCTAGCCGCTAATACACCGATCCCACCTACAGCTTTCTTCTTTGCAGTCTCCATTGTTCATTAAACAAATTGCAAAAGATTCACCAACACAGATGTCCAGAATACTGTGGAATTTTGCGATGAAAACAGAGCTGTTTGTATTGTGATACAATGTGTCCGAATACTTCCGCTTCAACCATCGCAACACACGCAAACGTCATCATACATAGACGTTTTCAACCGGAAGTTTCCCGGGAAATTTAAAATTGCACTTTATAAGTTAACCCGGCCGTATTGGCATGTGTTGCAATGTTAAGATTTCATCATTGATAGTAGTGGGTTTCAGTAGGCCTTTAAAGTGTTATTTACAAAAAAAAAATTGCACTATAGATTGCTCTCAACAGTTCACAAATGTTCTTAACGTGCAGGGCTAAATGTGTTGAAACATAAATTTATATTCAAGATGGACAAATACTTTTCAAGTAAAATGTTATGCAAGGAATGTCTGCAACTTGTGGACGACAAAGCAGACATCGTAAAATAAATAAGCATTTGGTGGTGTTTCTTTGTATAATTATAATAAATTATTTCTGTAAGTTATAATTAATTAAAACTAGGGATGTCCGATAATATCGGACTGCAGATATTATCGGCCGATAAATGCTTTAAAATGTAATATCGGAAATTATCGGTATCGGTTTCAAAATTATCGGTATCGGTTTCAAAAAGTAAAATTTATGACTTTTTAAAATGCTGCTGTGTACACGGAGAAATACAGAGCGCCAAAAAACCTTAAAGGCACATTATATCTACGGTTTTTCACACACACAAGTGAATGCAAGTCATACTTGGTCAACAGCCATACAGGTCACACTAAGGGTGGCCGTATAAACAACTTTAACACTGTTACAAATATGCGCCACACTGTGAACCCACACCAAACAAGAATGACAAACACATTTCGGGAGAACATCCGCACCGTAACACAACATAAACACAACAGAAGAAATACCCAGAACCCCTTGCAGCACTAACTTTTCCGGAACGCTACAATATACACCCCCCGCCCCCCAACCCCGCCCACCTCATCCTCCTCATGCTCTCTCAGGGAGGGCATGTCCCAAATTCCATGCTGCTGTTTTGAGGCATGTTAAAAAAAATAATGCACTTTGTGACTTTAATAATAAATATGGCAGTGCCATGTTGGCATTTTTTTCCATAACTTGAGTTGATTTATTTCGGAAAACCTTGTTACATTGTTTAATGCATCCAGCGGGGCATCACAACAAAATTAGGCATAATAATGTTTTAATTCCACGACTGTATATATCGGTATCGGTTGATATCGGAATCGGTAATTAAGAGTTGGACAATATCAGAATATCGGATATCAGCAAAAAAGCCATTATCGGACATCTCTAATTAAAACAGTACAATAATTTGACAATGAGCTATATACAGTATATGTGATTGTATTGCCATCGGAGTGCTATAAAATGAATAAAACATCAATACAGTGTTTTTTTTATGATTTATCTTGCAATGAAGTGCTTTTTAGGTTACAAGGAACATCTAAAATAGTGATACCGATTTCATAAAATCACAAGTTAATTTAATGCTATCCAAAAAAGCCTCAAAATGTCATAACTTTTGCCGCAGTTTTCAGAAAAAGCTGCTGCAAACTCAGGCATTTAAGTCCACAATAATCGCAATAAAACAGCTACCAAAATCCTGGAGTGACGAGCCAAACATGTCAGACCTATGAAGTGAAGTGGAGTTAAAAGACTTTTTAAATTTGGGACCTGGCCTTGAGTAAATAAAGCGAGTCATAGCTCAAGATGAAAGAAACATGTCTGCCATTGTTTGTGTTTTGTTCTTTTGTTCTTAGGGTCCGCCAGGACACCCTGGGGAGAAAGGAAGACAAGGATCGCAGGCAAGAAAACGTTTTATTCCTAATCAAAGGCTGTGCTTTAGTTTTGTGGCTTTAATTTCGAAAATGTTGCATTGAATCCTTTATATTTATATAATGTTTATGTTCCGTCCATTTTTATCCTCATTAGGGTTACTTGGGCCTATCCCAGCTGACTTTGTTTGAGAGGCGGTGGGCACTGTTGACTGGATGCCAGCCAATCGCAGGGCACAAACAACCATTCACATGCACAAATAAATAAGAAAGAGAAAAACATATCAATGTAAGGCACCGTTGCTGATCATAGTAATATTAATTTAGACATCCTGTAGTGACTAGTGTTTAGAAATACCCAAAATGAATAACCAAATGTGGAGTAACATCTTATAGTGGTTAAACATGCCAACTTCAGGTCTGTAATTAACAGCTGCACAATCACAACATCTCCTATTGATAGTGATCATTTTTAGTGACAAAAGACAATAAACCTGTGAGGTGAGGTGACCTTTACACCAGGTGAGGTATACAGTCATGATCAAAAGTTTACATACACTTGTAAAGAACATAATGTCATGGCTGTCTTGAGTTTCCAATAATTTCTACAACTCTTATTTTTTTGTGATAAGAGTGATTGGAGCACATATTTGTTGGTCACAAAAAACATTCATGAATTTGGTTCTTTTATGAATTTATTATGGGTCTACTGAAAATGTGACCAAATCTGCTGGGTCAAAAGTATACATACAGCAATGTTAATATTTGGTTACATGTCCCTTGGCAAGTTTCACTGCAATAAGGCGCTTTTGGTAGCCATCCACAAGCTTCTGCTTGAATTTTTGACCACTCCTCTTGACAAAATTGATGCAGTTCAGCTAAATTTGTTGGTTTTCTGACATGGACTTGTTTCTTCAGCATTGTCCACACGTTTAAGTCAGGACTTTGGGAAGGCCATTCTAAAACCTTAATTCTAGCCTGATTTAGCCATTCCTTTACCACTTTTGACATGTGTTTGGGGTGATTGTCCTGTTACACACACACACACACACACACACACACACACACACACACACACACACACACTCAAGTAAGAAGGTGAAGTGGCAACACACGTTGAAGTCTCATGATCAGTTTTGAATGCATATTTAGTGATTTTTACACAAGTAAATGTGAAAAAACGATATTAATCATAGGAAATCCATTCACAACACAATTTAATGGACAAATATATATTTTAAATGTGTTTATTATTCTTTTTGTTTGTTTGTTTGTTTTCTTAATGACAAGTTTGTCATTACATGTCTCACCTGCCTACCCTGCCCGCACGTCCTTGGAACAAATAATAAGATTCATTTAGCATCTGTTAAATTGTATCAGTTATGGGAATGCTAAACAACATTTGGCTAATTCAAACGTATACCATATCCTTGTTGCTAAATAACAGTGTAGTAATCACAGGACAATTTACATTGTCATGTGACCACCAGAAAAAGGAGAACGCAAAGTCTGTCAAATTAATATTCAGTAATTCAATAATACAATTGTTTCGCAAAGCCTGTCTGTGTAGGTCTTTAACTTTTTTCTGTGTTTGACAGCCAACAATAAGGAGTTTTATGCCACATGCGGTGTGTGCCACCATCTAGGATGTTTACATTGCTTGACTCTTCCCCCTACTTGTTGCTGCTGGTGCAGGGGGGAGTCCATGGAATGGCCACATCTGTGGCAGACGATGAGCAGGATGACATGTGCGAGATAGGCGCTCATTTGGCAGGCGTGGAGGTAGAGCTGAAGGTGGCGTCTGCGGCGGACCCACTGGAGGCGGAGCTGGAGGTGGGGTCTGCGGCGGACCCACTGTAGGCGGAGCTGGAAGTGACGTCTGCAGCGGACCCACTGGGGGCAGAGCTGGAGGTGGCGTCTGCGGCGGACCCACTAGAGACGAAGCTGGAGGTGGCGCCTGCAGCAGACCCACTGGAGGCGGAGCTGACGGTGACCCCCGCTGGTGAAGAGGTGGAAGGAGCTGTGCATCCCCAGTTGCATAGTTGCCAGAGTAGCCTCCACTTATCGACTACCCACCAGGAAGCAAATTAGAGACGCTCTTCCCCCAGAAGGAAAGAACTGTTTATCGGGCGTGTCAACTGGAGGCACTAGAGCAGGAACCAGCAAAGGGCGAAGGGTGGCATGGAGGAGGGTTGTTGCTCCCTTCCGTTCAGGTTCCCCATAGCGTTCGCGTGGAACAGGAACAGGTGGCTGCCGCACAGTCGGAACAGAAACAGGAACGGGTGGCTGCCGCACAGTCAGGACAGGAACAGGAACGGGTGGCTGCCGCACAGCCGAAAATGGAACAGGAAATGGTGGCTGCCATGTAGCCGGAACAGGAACGGGAGGCTTCCGAACAGCCGCAGAGGGAAGAGTTGGCTGCATGGAATAGAAACACGTAGCGTCAGAGCCTTGATTTGCCAAGGTACAGGAACGGGTGGTGCCAAAGCCTTGATTCGATGAGGTACAGGAACAGGTGGTGCCAAAGCCTTTATTTGATGAGGTGCAGGAACAGGTGGTGCCAAAGTCTTGATTTGGCAAAAATACTGGAACAGGTTGCACTAAAACTTTGATTTGGTGAGGAGCAGGAACCGGAGGAAGCTGGGTTCTTGAAGCCAGGGGTGTCTTAACAGACAGAGCTTGAGTTTTGGAAAGCTGGGGTGCTGGAACAGGCAGAGCTTGATCTTTCGGAAGCTGCACTGTAGATGTAGGCAATTTAGTCAATATGTGGGCACTTGGATAGGGCTGGCTGCCTGCTTTAGCCACAGGAAGAGAGTCCATGCAGGCAGTGTCGTTATGTGGGTGCGCGGCCACAGCCGCTTGTGCCTCTGTGCTCTAGAGCGTGCCCGAGGAGCCGGTGACGTGTTGTCAGCAGCTTTTGCCTGGGCTGCAATGGCTCGGAACCAAGGTCATGAAATGTTTGGCGAAGTGAGTAATTGGATTATCGTACTCAACTTCTGGTTGAGTGAAAAACTGCTGCACATTGCCCTGGATTGGTTGAGGAACAAGTGGAGACTGTGCGTTTGGGTGGTATGAAGCCGCAGGGCCCGGCTCCCGCCTGTGTCGCTGGGCCAAACAGAGTCTATTCAAACCAGATGGCCATCTGGTCCTCCAATTCCTCCGCTATGAGTAGCGCCGAGACTCAGCCTCCATGGGCTCCGAAAGGCTCCTCTAATACTCCTTCAACTTCGTCCCACTGTACCTCTCTGCGATGTCACTTGTTGGCTGGATCATTATGTGACGATTGCTGTGACCCAAAGATTTGGAGACAGTGTGCAGGTAAAGCTATATTTAATAAACAAGAAACAAAAACTAGTGCAGCTGGGAGTGCACCAAACCCCAAAACTAGTGCAACAAAGGAATTGCACAGGAAACAGAGAAAGCTAAGTATAAGGAGAGCTTAAGACCATTTGTAGTGAAGCACAAACACAAAGTACAATTACAATGATCCAGCTCTGACTGAATGACAAGGTTGGCATATAAAGAAAGGATTGGCAGCAGGTGAGAGTCCCAATCACCAAACAGGGGCAGGTGCTGTTCCATCTTGACTGTTGCAAGGCAGGGGAAGTGCGCAGGAAGTGGAGAAAACAGGGAGGAAGAAGCACTGAGACTAACTAAACTCATAAACATCGAGAAAAAAAAACAATACACAAAGTCCGACCTGTCCAGGCAGATCTTGACACCTTGGCCTGAAATATGTGGAAGACCCCTGCTTTAAAGCACTCAAAGAAAATTGGCTTATTCATGTTTTTATTTACTCATTAATGCCTTGTTTTGTTTTTGTATTTTTCTCTAGGGTAGACCTGGCGATGATGGACTCAAAGGGATCCAGGGGGCACCCGTAAGTCAGCGGTCCCAGTGTTTCCCACAGAATGCCTATCTAGTTGTGGGGGCGGTGGGGGTGTGGCAGGGCAGGATTAAGATGGATTAGTCTAATCTGCTATGACAAAAATATATATATATACAGTATATATTTTATTTTATTTTCATTTTTTTCAAAAAAGCTACAAAAAAATGTATACCTATATTTCAAGACACATTTGCGTTATTCGTATCAACAATATACCCTTTCAGTGGCCTAGTGGTTAGAGTGTCCGCCCTGAGATCGGTAGGTTGTGAGTTCAAACCCCGGCCGAGTCATACCAAAGACTATAAAAATGGGACCCATTACCTCCCTGCTTGGCACTCAGCATCAAGGGTTGGAATTGGGGGTTAAATCACCAAAAATGATTCCCGGGCGTGGCCACCGCTGCTGCCCACTGCTCCCCTCACCTCCCAGGGTGTAATCAAGGGTGATGGGTCAAATGCAGAGAATAATTTTGCCACACCTAGTGTGTGTGTGACAATCATTGGTACTTCAACACATATTTTTATTGTTACATTATATTAGCTGTAATTGTTGCTGTTTATTGTATTACTACAAGGTAACAAAGACTACACTTTGTAGATCCAAGGTTTATTTACATACAGTACATTGTTCTGCCCTCCCTAAAAGCTGGAATTTACCTTGGTAGAAATGTAAACGGTCTATTAAATTTAAGATGAAAAAGCTTACAACTTGAGATTGTTGTTTGATAGTCTCCACAATTAAGTTACGGTAAAAGTAAGCACACAAAAGAAAGTACAGTAATATACACATAAAGTGCACATAGTGTACATGTAGTAATCATTTGAAATTAACAATACAGTAAAAAAAAATATACAACCTTACAAGATAAAGGTATTATGCAAACATGTAATTGATGATCCCATTGACAGGCTAGCAAAAATAAACATCAAAACAAAATGGTATTTTTACAGACAAAAATTGACATACAACATTGAATGTATTTCTACTTTCAGACATATGTTCTGATTCTAACGTGTTTACTACCAGGTCAGTCTACTGCTCTGCACAGTGTGCTAATTACAGAAGGCCTCAAACTGTATTTTTTTGTAAAACATGATTGGCAGGAGATGGCAGCAAATAAATCACTTGGAAGGCGAAGTGTTAACTTCCTGTAACACAACCTTTTAAAAAAGTAACTAAATAAGGTTAGTTTTTTTTTTTTGCAAATTAATTTATTTGTGGCCGCCATAATTAACACACATTAATGCATGGGAAACACTGGGTCCTTAATGGGATGCTAAGCAGTGTTAATTTCCTGCGACAGTTTGTCAAAGGGATTTTTAAAATGTTTTATTTTTTATTTAAAATAGAGGTTTCTGGTGAGGTGTTGTCTGTTAATTTAATAAATGATATTATTTTTGTAGGGTTTTGCATAACAACCCTCCCAAGCCTGCAAGCTAGTTAAAGAAACTTTAAAACGGTTTTAATACATTTTCACAGATTAAAAATAAAAACAAAATCCCGCAAAAATGTCGCAATAATTCTGTACAGACACAAATTAATCATGCAATTTATTTGATCGCACATGCTCCTCTACCTTAAAGGTGGCAGCCGGTTACTATACGGTCAGTGAACAGGTGAATGCATACACCTGTGCAAAGATGAGTGAGGAGACTCTGACAGGTCTGCTCTCTGGCAAAACTCACTTTAGAACAGGGGTGTCAAACTCATTTTAGATCGGGGGCCACATGGAGAAAAATATAATCCCAAATGGGCCGGACTGGTAAAATCACGGCACGATAACTTAAAAATAAAGACAACTTCAGATTGTTTTTTTTGTTTGAAATAGAACAAGCATATTCTGAAAATGTACAAATCATAATGTTGTTGGGTTTTTTTTTACACTTACATGTTGCAGTTAATAGCATTCTATCTTTATTTGTCGTTATTCTGAATAAATTGTGTGATAATGTTCATCAGTCAACTCATTGGTGTTCATTTTCAATCTATCAAGATAAACAAATAATATCATAATCAAATTACAGGATGTTATTTATGTAGTTTGCTCATTTTCCTCGACTGGTGCACTAACATCATGTGGTTTATTTTTTTTTTACATATGTAGCATCATCTACAAAGATACAAAGAATTGCTATTGCGACATCTAGTGGACACATTTAGAACAGCAGTTTTTTCATTCAAAAATTTCGGCTCATTTTTATACTTAGCAAACTCACCTCGCGGGCCGGTTAAAACCTGTACGTTTGGTACCCCTGCTTTGGAATTAACCCCATCAGTAGTTTAGATAAAACAAGTTTTGAGTAAAACATTTTTTTTTTAATTATTTAATGTCCAAAAATGTTTTGTGTCACATTATTGGGGTCCTTTATTTCAAGTTAATTTACATTATGCAAACAAGCAATTTACTGTGATTAATCGCGATTAATCAAAAATCCCAAGTGCGATTCATTTGATTAAAATTATTCGTTTGACAGCATTGTTATCTTTGTTTTTTTTAATGTGTGATGTTCTAATAAAGGAGTTGTTTGTTTTGTCCCTACAATGTGTTGCTTGCTCATAAAAAACACTTTGAAAACCCCTGGCTTATGATCTGCTGTACATGTTTGAGTTTGAGTCTGCGACGTGATTTTGACTCATTTTTAAAACCCATAAAAGTAAATTTGATCGTCAGAAAAAAAAAAAGTAAATTACGGATAAACAAATGGTTTTACTTTATCACACCAAATGTATTAACCATAGAGAAAAATGGCTGGGGAGAGGGAAGTCTGGGCTTCTCTGCTTAGGCTGCTGCCCCCGCGACTCAACCTCGATAAGTGAAAGAGAATGGATGGATGGATGAATGGAAAAATAAATGAACAGACATACAGTGCAAAATGTCCTGTAAACATGACTGTAGAGGTTGCCCTCTAGTGGGTTCTTCGGACCACCACACACTGCCAGGAGAGCCCGGAATTCAGGGTATAACACAGTTTATTTTCATTCCATTGTGCAAGGCTTTTGCTTTCCAGCAATGTCTTCTCTTCCTGCGGCCGCTCAGCAGCACCTCCAACTCCAACTCCGTGTCTCATGCCGGCTGCTGCTAATAAAGGCGACAGGTGATTAGATAACAAGGCCCACCTGGGCCATCTACGCACCTGTGGCTGTCTTCCAGGCCGGTCCCCGTTCCGCGACCTGCCCGCAGGCCACGCCCCCTCCACAATGACATTATGTGCAAAAATAATTTTTATCTAGTACTGTTGAAGATTATTTAGACTCGTCCACGATAACAAATCTTTGTCAATTATTTCAACTAGTTGCAGCCCGACTATAGACATGCTTATTGCAAAAGCATAGTTTGAAGGCAGATGTCAAAGAGATTTATTTGAACTATACAAATGTAGCTTTTTTGTAAGTAACATGTTCAAAATAGAAGATTTGTTGTTACCTTGAAATACCACTCTGTTTTTCAAGGGTGCTACGGGGCTACTGGGTGATGATGGAGCCACTGGGAAACCTGGACCAGAGGAAGCAATGGACCTCCTGGACCTCAGGGGCCTCAAGGGCCAACAGGAATCTCAGTGAGTTGTTATTTACCTTCAAGCGATGCTTTTGTTCACACTTTATAGATGTATTTGGGATTATTGTTGTTATGTCTCCACAGGGCCTCCAGGGTGCTGCTGGGTTAATAGGAGGAGCGGAGACAGAGGGGACAAGGTCACCTTCAATAAGAGTCAGATTAAAATCATGTTCAACTATTAAAACCAAGTGTCTCTTATTCAGGGTTTAGCTGGCATAGGTGGCGATGCTGGCCCTTTTGGACTAGACGGAAAACAGGTTGGTCTTCATTTCACTTGTGGGTTTTTACTGATCTGTGTCATTACTGATGTCATTTCACTACATTCTAATGATGGACGTTTTACATGTCAGGGTCTCCTGGGCCACACAGGCGATGATGGACCACTTGGAGAGAAAGGAGACCTGGTCAGTGCACACAGACACAACATCCCACACCTTTTATTTCACTATTTTTTCTCCAGGTGGCCCGATACTACTTTTTCGATTCCAATACAATACCGATATTATACATATATATATATATATATCGATATTGGCCTAGAGAATTGACGGATGCAGATTAATGCAATAAGGTCAATGGATGGACGGATGATATCAGCATGAATAATAGTACATAGTATTGTATATATTGTAGTGTGGGATTTAAAAAAAAATGTTGGATCAAGTACAGTACTGTAAAAGTATTTGGAGGACAATGGCAAATGTGTGCTGTCTTTAAATCAAAATGAGTGTGTGGAAGTCGCTTCCCTCGTAGTCCCACTGTCAAACACGGCACAGGAGACCGCGTGCATGTTTAACAAGGTTTTTAATGATCGTATGTTTTATGCAAAGTTTTCTCTCTCAGAACGGGACTTTTCAGTCACTCTCCAAACTTCCTCTTCCTTCTGCACCCAGCCGCTCACTCAGCCTACTGAAATGAGATTTTCTTATTTAAACGGGGATAGCAGGTCCATTCTATGTGTCATACTTGATCATTTCGCGATATTGCCATATTTTTGCTGAAAGGATTTAGTAGAGAACATCGACGATAAAGTTTGCAACTTTTGGTCGCTGATAAAAAAAAGCCTTGCCTGTACCGGAAGTAGCGTGACGTCACGGACTGTGAGCGGACATTTTGGGACATCCATTGGCCAGCAGATGAAGTCGTCTGTTTCGATCGCAGAAAATTCCACAGTATTCTGACATCTGTGTTGGTGAATCTTTGCAATTGTTGAATGAAGCAATGAAGACAGCAGAAGAAGAAAGCTGTAGGTGAGAAGCGGTGTTAGCGGCCTGCTGCAGCAGACACAAACACGTAGAGAACTGGACAAACAGAGACTCTTACCAGGAGGACTTTGAGTTGATACGCGCTACCGTGATACGCAGCTGTGGCTTCCAAACATTTGATCGCTTGCCCGTACGTGCGTGCCGCTATGTGCATGTCACGTACGTGATTTTGGGGAAATATATGTGCTGTATGAACTTTGCGAAGTGAACAGTAGCTTTGGGC
>NC_084751.1:34709781-34853279 GCF_033978785.1 Entelurus aequoreus | reverse complement strand
ACGTTTCCCTGCTCTTCAGGGAAGTATATATATATATATGTATGTATATATATATATATATATATATATATATATATATATATATATATATATATATATATATATATATATATATATATATATATATATATATATATACGGCGTGGCAAAGGTGTTAGAGTGGCCGTGCCAGCAATCGGAAAGTTGCTGGTTACTGGGGTTCAATCCCCACCTTCTACCATCCTAGTCACTTCCGTTGTGTCCTTGGGCAAGACACTTCACCATTGCTCCTGATGGCTGCTGGTTAGCGCCTTGCATGGCAGCTCCCGCCATCAGTGTGTGAATGTGTGTGTGAATGGGTGAATGTGGAAATACTGTCAAAGCGCTTTGAGTACCTTGAAGGTAGAAAAGCGCTATACAAGTATAACCCATTTATCATTATCATTTATATATATATATATATATATATATATATATATATATATATATATATATATATATATATATATATATACATACGTATATTAAGGTTGTCAAACTATTAAAATATTTAATTGCGATTAAATATTAATTAACTCAAAATCGAAATTATTTGCATGTAGATATATTTTTTTTCATTATTAAGAGTATCATATATATATATATATATATATATATATATATATATATATATATATATATATATATATATATATATATATATATATATATATATATATATATATATATATATATATATATATATATATATATATATATATATATATATATATATATATATATATATATATATATATATATATATATATAATAGAGACACATTTATATGTGTTTCATCTAATATAGTATAGCTTTGAGTGTGTTGTACTTTAGGTTAAGTTAGAACTGAGGTTTGAGTGCTGAAACCACTGGTTGTTGTTCTGCCAAAAACTTGGTCAACTTGTCTGCAGTTGATTTCCTGCTACAAATACTATTCTCATCTACAAGTCATGTCTGCAGTTGTTTTTATGCTGTGAAGTAGATATTTTGTCTCATTATTCAGCTATAAATGTGTCTGTTTTTCAGCAATTGTCATGTCTGTTGATCATGTTTTTGTTTAGTTATGTTCTGCTTGGTTTTTGGACACTTTTTAGTTCCTGCTTTCACTCCCTTGCCTTGTCACCATGACTACTCATTAGTTTTCACCTGTCTCACGTTTTGCACTGTCACAAATCATGTCTGTATTATTTAAGCCCATTGTTGCCAGGAAGTCAGCCTGGCGACATTAACTCTGGTACCTCCATGATTACGCGTCCATGCCATAGTTCTATGATCTTTCCATGCTTGACCAAGTAAGTTTTGTTTCATGTCCTTAGTCTGTTTATGTGTTAATTTTGTTCATAGCCAAGTTTGTACTTCCGCCCTTGTGGGCGCTTTTCGTTTGTTCCTTTTGTTAGTGTTTAAATAAATATGTACTCACCTCCAAGCCATGTCCGATCCAGCTTTACTTGCATCTCGGGAAAACAAACAACCCATAGTCCACGTATTGACAGCAAAGTTTGACAGCGTTATCAGCTAGCGAGAGATTTATCCATCTTGTTTATCAATACTATTAAGGATGTTTTCTTGATGCTAACACAATTTAAACAGAATAGTTGTTATGTTAATTTATGCAATATTACAGCATTCCTCTCAAGGAAGCCTTATATTAAACCAGATGACGACAGGAGGTGAGTTGATGGCACATTGGTTAAAGACAGTGTCTTGTGGAATAGAGATATAGGTTCAGATCCAATTTAACACATGCAGTGCTTTTTAATTACATGTTTTAAATTGACTTAACGCAATTTCTGATGGAAATGAAATCCGAAATTTGTACCCATATTCCGATGAATTTCCCCATATTGTGAAATGCAAAAGTTGATAGATATGATGTGAATTGTAATAAGATTGCTCAGTGTATTCTTTTATAAAATATATTTTTTTGTGCTTAAATACATTCTGAGGTTTGTGCTTCGGTAATGTTTTGCGTACAGTTCCACGCATTATTTCATAGATGAGGCGCGAGAAATCTTCCTGGTGTTTGAGTTTGTGTTTATTTGGAACATGCATGCATCCAACATGAGACGTCCCAATTTCCAGTTTCTCTATTCAACATGTTCGAAAAGGAGTAGGAAGAAGCAGAGCTTATTTGATCCTACCCCTTTTCCTTTATATAACAGTTGCTAAAACTTTTGTTCCCTTCCTGTTCTCAATTTATTCACAATATACTCCGTAAGTAATAACATTAAAAATAAATAAAGAACAATTGGTGAAGTAAGTTATATTTCATAAAGTGAGATGAATAAGATTATCTAGAAAATGAATGGATGGATGAAATAAATTCAGAATGTTTATCATGGTTCTTCCTATTTGTACTTTGTAAACACTTTTAAGTTTGAAGAGTTTCTTGAAGTGGATCATATTAGTACTCTGTTTGATTTCTTTGCTTAATCCATTCCAGGTAAAGAGTGTTCTATTTTTGTTTGTGAAACTCTGTAATCTGTTATTGAACAGTTTTTCAATAATTTTAGAAAATTGTGGAAGTAAAGAAACTGGTCTGTAATTTTTAAATTGGTGTTTGTCCCCTGTCTTATAAAATTGGTGCAACTTTAGCTATTTTCATTTTGTTTGGGAATTTTAAATGATAGGTTACTAATATACATTTATGGTCCTGAGATCTCTTCAATAACCTTTTTTTATCGTTTCCATATCAATTCCATTATGGTCGATTGAAGTCTTTGTTAGAATAATTATATATAAGTTATCACAAAACTCTTATGCTTAAAGGCCGTTGCTATAGTTATTATCTATTGTGCTCTTTTCTGCTTCATTGCAAGGGCACACAACTTGTTATCTTCCACGGCATACGAGGGGTGGCCTCGCCACAGATCTTTTCTTTGTTTCAGCCCGCTAACAGCCAACGACTTCAAGTACCTCAACGAAGATAAGACGACACCACGCAGACGAAGCAGAGACAAGGCAATCACAAGGCCCCCAGCACATTCTGTTACGTATTGTGCGTACTGGAGCAGCTTTGCATGATATGTGTGACCGCTCCCTTTAGAGGCAGCCTCAGTGATGTTAACTAGGGAACTCCTGAATAAATAGAGGAGCGCGTGGGGCTGTACCTTAGAGCAGTGGTCCCCAACCACCAGGCCGTGGCCCGGTACCGGTCCGTGGACCGATTGGCGGCCGCACAAGTAATTAAAAAGAAAATATTTTTTTTTATTTTTTTTTATTTTTATTTTTAAAAAAAAATTAAATCAACTTATAAAACTCAATATATACAGTATATATCAATATAAATCAATACAGTCTGCAGGGATACAGTCCGTAAGCACACATATTTGTATTTCTTTATGACAAAAGTGGGAAAAATTTTAAAGCGTTGACCGGTCCGCAAGTACAAAAAGGTTGGGGACCACTGCCTTAGAGCATGGTGGGAGACTGTAACTGAGTGTGCAGCCCCAGACGTTTCTCCCCATGAGCTAAATTGGACTCTGTCTCTGCGTGATTCCTTGCTTCTTGTCTTGTTTAATAGATAGTTCGGTGTTTGAACCTGACAGTCTTAGATTTGCATTTTTTTCATGATTTTAACTATTTCCTCCTGTGTCACCTTATTGAGGAACATTGAGTTGGGATTTCTATAGTAATAAGGTTTTTGGCGGTATTTGCGCCCTACACCAGGCTACATACAAGACAGGACAGTAAATAACCAAAATATTAGTGAGAACAAAAATGCAGACTATGATATAGAACCTAAAAATAAATGCCTGTTGCCTGGTTTCCGAGCAGCATCTGCACCGATAATGTGTGCAAGCTGACTGCCAGATCGTCGTGATTGTATCCAGCTGTGGTCCTATTGGTTTTATTCCGGCCGTTTTGTCCTTTTCATCAACTTCTCTCGCTAAAACCAACCGGACAACTTGTGAAATTAGGGTAATAGACTCAAACACGTACTTCACCTTTTGTCCCCTGCTGAATAGACCACCTGGTGGGTGCGTGTGCACGGCAGGTGTGTGCGTTTCTAACATGCACACACCTGTCTGCCTTTGTGTGTGTGTGTGCTGTTACGGCCTGCAACACGGTTCTTTGGAACACTGACACATCAATTTGGTGATCAACAGCATTTTTGCGTTGCAGTCTTGATTTTGTTGCTGCAGGATGACCCAAAAAAAACAAACCCGTAAAAAATGTATTACATCTTGCAAATCCTACTTCAGTCTGTGTACCACAAAACCCACAACCAGTGAAGTTGGCACATTAGGTAAATGGTAAATAAAAACAGAATACTATGATTTGCAAATCCTTTTCAACTTATGTTCAATTGAATAGACTGCAAAGACAAGATATTTAATGTTCTAACTGAGAAACTTTATTCTTTATTTTTTTGCAAATTATCATTAACTTAGAATTTAATGGCAGCAACACATTGCAAACAAGTTGGCACAGGGGCATTTTTACCACTGTGTTACATGGCCTTTCCTTTTAACAACACTCAGTAAACGTTTGGGAACTGAGGAGACCAATTTTTGAAGCTTTTTAGGTGGAATTCTTTCCCATTCTGGCTTGATGTACAGCTTAAGTTGTTCAACAGTCCGGGGTCTCCCTTAAGGTATTTTAGTCTTCAAATTGCGCCACGCATTTTCAATGGAAGACAGATCTGGACTACAGGCAGGCCAGTCTAGTACCCACACTCTTTTACTACAAAGCCACACTGTTGTAAGATGTGCAGAATGTGGCTTGGCATTATTTTACCAAAAAATCTTCAAGTACATTAAACATCTGTTTATTATTGCAATCGAAGAACAATTGTGTCCTTAAATAAAATATTGAACATACAAGACAACTAGTCTTTTAGTAGTAAGTAAGCAAACAAAGGCTCCTAATTTAGTCTTGTGTCATTTCTCATTCTATTATGTTGTCAACATTATGAGGGACAAGCTGTAAAAACTGATTATTAATCTACTTGTTCATTTACTGTCTATATCTTCTTGCTTTCTCTTTTAACATGTTCTATCTACACTTCTGTTAAAATGTAATAATCACTTATTCTTCTGTTGTTTGGATACTTTACATCAGTTTGGATGATACCACAAATTTAGGGTATCGATCCGATACCAAATAGTTACAGGATCATACATTGGTCATATTCAAAGTCCTCATGTGTCCAGGGACATATTTCCCGAGTTTATAAACATAATAAGAATAAAAAAAATTAAAAAAAAGATTTTGTGATGATAAAAAATATAGATGTAATCATAGTAGTATCGATTAGATACGTACTTGGTATCCTTACAGTGGATGTCAGGTGTAGATCCACCCATGGAAAATGTTTACATTTTGATGCCATATCCTCCTACGGTGTGTAATGAAGCATGTTTAGCTATTCCTCGTCCTGCAGGGATGATACTTGTAAGAAACATACTTTATTTGTCGCCATGGAGGCAAGGATTAATGATTTAGAAGTAGCTAAAACACTGCTGATTGCGGATGGACATAAGCCGCTAACTAGCTCGCCATGTCTTAAAGCACCTCTTCCTGAGGGCGTTTCAGTGTTATAACTTCACTTTTATCGTTAGTTTTAAAGCCAAAATGCGTCAGTTCTCCCTTTTCTGTCTACACACCGTGTCTGCTTGTGAGTACTCTGTGATTGTGCGCTGCCGAACATGCTCCTCTGCTCGTAAAACCGACGCGCCGTCGTGCCTGTAAAAAAAAAATATGGCAAACCGGCACTTTTCAAAAAGACTATAGTACCGTTTTTGATTCATTAGTACCGTGATGCTATACTAGTACCGGTATACCATACAACCCTAATTGAGAGTCTCACTGAATGTATCCACTCAGCCCTCTTTCCTGGAAACGCAAGAGGACACCTTGCTAGGAGGATGTAGGCGGTGCTTCTTGCTCAGGTGAAGACTCACCTGCCTCTCAACCCTCGTAATCACTAATCAGGAGGGTTTATCTGTCAGTGTCAGCTTTTTTTGCGACACCGGTTCCTTTGTCTATTATGACTAATGCTCGTGCTGTGCCTTCAGGTCTTTTTCCTCATTAAACATCTATTTCAATTGCACGTCGCTACCTGTCTCTGCATCCTGTAGTCATGCCAACTACTGACATACAATGCAGTAAAATATCACCCCTGTAACTCTTGAAATGAAAAAAAAATAGTTTACTGAATAAATTGTAAACACATGCACAGACCACAGAAAAAGCAAAGCTGAGCATATGTGAGCATCTATTTATGTTAAAAAGTGCAAATGGTCTTCAAGGACGTGTTTCTGGGTGCATGTAAACCACAGCAGAAGATGGCGTGCAAACACCACCAGGAACAGTTTATCCATGAGGATGAGGAAGCAAACCAAGCTGGTCTGTTTCGTTGTGTTGGAGAAAATGCAGGACCAAGCGACCACTACATGTCTAACAGTTACTTCTCTTTCTTTTTATTTCATCCGTTCCCATGTTTCTCTTGTTATTGTGACTTAAGCCCAATCCCAATACACCCCCTTCGCCCGACTTTTTAGCCCTATCCCTACATTTTGAACTGACCCCCGTGAAGGTAGTGGTGTCCTAATGACTCTTTGCATCAGCAAGTCCAATGCAAAGCGTGGGATGCAGTGGTGTAAAGCACGTCGCCACTGGACTCTGGAGCAGTGCAGACGCCTACTCGAGAGTGATGAATCACACTTTTCCATCAGGCAATCTGATGGACGAGTCTGGGTTTGGAGGTTGTCAGGAGAACGCTACATTTCGGACTGCATTGTGCCGAGTGTGAAATTTGGTGGAGGAGGAATTATGGTCTGGGGTTGGTTTTTCAGGAGTTGGGCTTGGCACTGGAACTTTGAATGCTCCAGGATACCAAAACATTTTGGACAATTCCATGGGACGGCACTTCAAGTTCATATAAAATACTACACGGTCTAGCTAAGGCAGACCTGGGCATTCTGCGGCCCGCGGGCCGCATCCGGCCCTTTGTGCGTCCCTGTCCGGCCCGCGTGAGGCCAATTATAAATTACAAAATAAATTTACAAAAGTATCTATGTCGAGTGTGCAATACAACGGTGCTGCTTTTGTTTTGAAAATTGTTATTTGTATTACTTCCGTGTGGACATATGCGTGTGCATGATTGTGAGTGAATGTGAACAGCTGCAATAACAAATTACAAAATAAAGTTGAAAAAACATCTATGTCGTGCGCGCAATACAACTGTGCTGCTTTTATTTTGAAAAGTATTATTTATGGGCGTGTGTCCGTGTGTAACCTGCGAGTGAAGGTGCACATGCAGCGACAAGTGATGCACGCTTTACACCCGAGACGCTAAAAAGAGAAAAGTTGATGAAGAATGGCGTGTTTCCAACAAGACATGGACTGCCAAGCAACGTTCCCTCTAAGGTGCGTGCCTGCGCAATTGCGCACTGCTCAAGCGTCCGCTGCGCGCAGCAAAATATATGCCGCGCACCAAATCAAATCCCATCTGAATTGTAAACAAAATAAACATATTTATTCTATGTAATTTTGCAATCCAACTTTGAGTGACAGTGACAACAAGCGGCCCTAACGGTGTTCGTCAACACCGTTCAATTGAACACTGTTCAATTATTGTAACGTCTATCGAGATGCTTCGAGGACAGGAATTATATCGATCACTTTATTGAGCAAAACTGTTTAAAATCGGACATAACCACACCAAAAACATGAGTAAAACACTTCTATCTCGAAAAACTAGTCATTTTCTGCCGTACAAACCAGGCCAAAACCAACTTGTCATCTGTCACCAACACGCATAGCACTAAACCACTGGTGCGTTTATGGCCACACAAAAAGTCGGACAACTCAAACGCCACACAAAGTTACACTATGACTCCTCAGTCATACGTGTGCTTATTTTACTGTCATTTATTATTAATGTTAATTTATTTATATTAGTCATGGAATGCTGTTACACACACTATGTTGAAGTATTACTATTATTATTAATTATTATTATTATTATTATTATTATTATTATTATTATTATTATTATTATTATTTATCTTACGGTATATATCAAAAATAATATTGAGCAAAATGTAATTGAAATATTGTCGATGTGGCCCTCCAGCAGTGTTCGGGTTGCTCATGCGGCCCCCGGTAAAAATTAATTGCCCACCCCTGAGCTAAGGGGTTGGCAACCCGCGGCTCAGGACATGCGGCTCTTGCGGCTCTTTGACCACTCTGATGTGGCTCAACTGCATACTTGCCGACCCTCACGATTTATCCGGGAGATTTCCGGATTTCAGTGCCTTTTCAGTGCCTCTCCCTGTAATCTCCCGGGGCAATTATTCTCCGATTTTCACCCTGTCAACTATAATAAGGGAATACTGTGATGACACAGCATTTAGCGCCCTCTACAGTCAACAGTATTAACGTGCCAGTACAGGTACTGTACAACGCTGCCCCCCACACATCAACCCCCCCTCCCCCTCCCTCCGTGCGTCGGTTGAGGTGGGCGGGGTTTGGTGGTAGCGGGGGTGTATAATGTAGCCCGGAAGAGTTAGGGATGCATGGGATTCTGGGTATTTGTTCTGTTATGTTTATGTTGTGTTACATTGCGGATGTTCTCCCGAAATGTGTTTGTCATTCTTGTTTGGTGTGGGTTCACAGTGTGGCGCATACTAGTAAGAGTGTTAAAGTGGTTTATATTGCCGTCAGTGTAACATGTATGGCTGTGGACCAAGTATGTCTTGCTGTCACATACGTGAGCAAGCAGAAGCTGCATACAAGATGTACCTGGACTGGCACGTTGTCAATGCTGGTTGTAGAGGGTGCTATTATTGTTGTTTGGATGAAAATCAGCAGACATTCAAGAGAAAAGTGGACTTAAATTTCGGGGATCTCCCGGTGAAATCGAGAGGGTTGGCAAGTATGACGCTGTCAAGCGCCATTCATATAAAACTTGTGGTCCGCACTAATATTAAATATTCATATTAAGATGCGGGCTGTGTGTTTGAAACCCCTGGTTTATACATAGCACAAAGCAAAAAAAACTTTGTATGCAGCTATTTCATTTTAAATTTCAAAAGAGTTTTGTGGCTCCCATTGTTTTCTTTAATTTGTGAAACTGGTCAAAATGGCTCTTTGAGTGGTAAAGGTTGCCGACCCCTGGTCTAGCTCCATCTTATCTTGCCGATTGTATTGTACCATATGTCCCGGCAAGAAATCTGCGTTCAAAGAACTCCGGCTCATTAGTGATTCCCAGAGCCCAAAAAAAGTCTGCGGGCTATAGAGCGTTTTCTATTCGGGCTCCAGTACTCTGGAAAACCCTCCCGGTAACAGTTAGAGATGCTACCTCAGTAGAAGCATTTAAGTCCCATCTTAAAACTCATTTGTATACTCTAGCCTTTAAATAGACCCCCTTTTTAGACCAGTTGATCTGCCGCTTCTTTTCTTTTCTCCTCTGCCCCCCTCTCCCTTGTGGAGGGGGGCGGGGACACAGGTCCGGTGGCCATGGATGAAGTGCTGGCTGTCCAGAGTCGGGACCCGGGGTGGACCGCTCGCCTGTGCATCGGTTGGGGACATCTCTGCGCTGCTGACCCGTCTCCGCTCGGGATGGTCTCCTGCTTCCCCCACTATGGACTGGACTCTCACTATTATGTTAGATCCACTATGGACTGGACTTTCACAATATTATGCTAGACCCACTCGACGTCCATTGCACCGGTCTCCCTTAGAGGGGGGTGGTGGAGGGGGGTGGGGGCTCACCCACATCTGCGGTCCTCTCCAAGGTTTCTCATAGTCATTCACATTGACATCCCACTGGGTTGCCCTTATGTGGGATCTGAACCGAGGATGTCGTTGTGGTTTGTGCAGCCCTTTGAGACACTTGTGATTTAGGGCTGTATAAATAAACATTCATTGATTGATTCATTGTGAGTAAAGGCAGGTGGCCAAATTCTTTTGACAATATAGTGTATAATGTTAACATTTTTATCATTATTGTTTTGTCTGCCTGGATAAAAATGTACTGCAAGACACGATCTAATAAAATAGTGCATTTTTTTTGTTTGTTAATGAAATATTGCCTAAGATTGGATACGTTGGAGAACTTCAAGTCATGTTGGAGCAAAGTGGAGGTGGGGGTGTGGGGGGTGTTCTTTGTTTCTGTGCCGCCTGTTTCACATTAAATATGACCCGTGGAGGTGCAGCCTTGCAGTGTCTGGCTCTACTCAACACGCTGGAGGGAAGAAAAAAAAAGTACTATATATGAACAAGAAGTGTTTCTCCTCCGTTAAGTACTGCTGTTTCTGGTCTTTGGTGCATTACGTTTCACATGGACTACATTCTTGCGGGTCCCTGACTTTGATGCATATGTTTTGGGGGGCCAGCAGCTCCTTTGACAGGTGCTCTCTGTAGGGACGTGACGCTCAAGCGGTTAATCCACACTTTTGCAGCAAGCAGCGAGATGTACGACACTCCCTGAGGTCAGGGGCCTCCACTAATGAATAACTGTAATGTCTGAACTATGAACTTTATAGCGTGTTGATGGTTCGGAACTTTCATAATGGCCCCATGGGAGTATTTTATGCTCATTCGGTTTTTGTAAATGTCATGACTTTTTAATGATCGTGTGTGCCTCGGTTTCCTTTCCTTTTCCAGTGGTACCTCAGGATATGAGTTTACTTGATCCTGTGACGCAACTCGTACCTTGAAAAACGTATATTGTTAAACAGTGTCGTCCATTAAAATGAATTAAAAATCAATTTAATCACTACTTGCCCCCCAAAACATCACGATAGTAACATGTAACATGCTTTTTAAAAAGAAAAACAAACCAATAACAAGAAGCAAATTTTCAGGATTTATGCAGATCCCAAATACAGATCAGCAGGTACCAGAAGGTAAGAAAAGTTTGTTTTGCATAATATTGCAAAACAAAATGCCAAATAATATGTCTTACCTTAATAATAATAATAGTAATACCATAATAATAATACTCGTATGTTGAAGCACAGGACAATCCATCAAGCGGTGCGGCTTCATAGCTTACCAAAGTCGTACTAAAACATTTTGATAGATTTTTGAGAGCCGTGTGTAATGTTCTATATTTTCAATGGAACATTTAAAATGTTGGTGTTGTTTACTTGAGTCATATTCGCATCATAGTGCAGTCTACACGTATCTCTTATGTTTGACTGCCATCTACTGCTCACACTTATCATTACACCATGTACCAAATAAAATTGCTTTGAGGTCGGTAAGCAAAACCAGAATTATTCCGTACATTCGGCGCATCCGGTTATAAGGCGACTTATGGTCCGTAAAATACGGTAATTCATCATGTGACATGACTCGTACCTTGAAAAATGTGTGTTGTTAAACAGTGTCGCCCATTAAAATGAATTCAAATCAATGTAATCACTACTTGCCCCCCAAAACATCACGATAGTAAAATGTAGCATGCTTTATAAAAAGAAAAACAAACCCATAACAAGAAGATATAGAAAAAGGAGAAGCGCGCACTACAAAGGCGGACTCGCGCAAATTTTCAGGATTCATGCAGATCCCAAATACAGATCAGCCGGTACCAGAAGGTAAGAAAAGTTTATTTTGCATAATATTGCGAAACAAAACACCAGATAATATGTCTAACCTTATACACACACCATAATAATACTCGTATGTTGAAGCACATCAAGCGGTGCGGCTTCATAGCTTACCAAAGTCGTACTAAAACATTTTGATAGATTTTTGAGCGCCGTGTGTAATGTTCTATATTTTCAATGGAACATTTAAAATGTTGGTGTTGTTTACTTGAGTCATATTCACATCATAGTGCAGTCTACACGTATCTCTTATGTTTGACTGCCATCTACTGCTTACACTTATCATTACACCATGTACCAAATAAAATTGCTTTGAGGTCGGTAAGCAAAACCAGAATTATTCCGTACATTAGGCGCACCGGGTTATAAGGCGCACTGTGGAGTTTTGAGAAAAAAAGGATTTTAAGTGCGCCTTGTGGTCCGGAAAATACGGTAATTAATCATGTGACGCGACTCGTACCTTGAAAAACGTGTATTGTTAAACAGGGTCGCCCATTAAAATGAATTAAAATCAATGTAATCACTACTTGCCCCCCAAAACATCACATTAGTAACATGTAACATGCTTTTTAAAAAGAAAACCAAACATTTAAATCGGAAATAGTGTATGAACACCAAACACAATAGGGCGCAGACTTTAGGGCGCACTCCGGTGCGCCCTAAAGTCTGGAAAAACAGTAAGTATCGGCGCACTGCCGATAAATGGTCTATTTTAATTTTGGAGCTAACTGTTTTAATGACATTCAGACTTTACTTAAATCAATAACGGAGCAGCATCTCCTCATCCGTGGCTCACTAGTGCAATAACAACGCTGGAAATGTGTCCAGTGAAAAACCGTCAGACCGGAACTCTAATAACTAAAGTTCCTTGGGTGAATAATTTAAACTCACTACACCAGTATGTTTTAACGCTTTCATGGCGAGTTTACTGACAGATATAAGTAAGAACTTTACACTACTTTATATTTGAAATGGCAACAGCGGAGGATGAATGTCCCATAACAAGAAGATAGAGAAAAAGAAGGAGCTTATCGGACTACAAAGGCGGACGCACGGAAATTTTCAGGACTTATGCAGATCCCGAATACAAATTATCAGGTACCAGAAGGTAAGAAAATTTTCTTTTGCATAATATTGCGAAACAAAACACCAGATAATATGTCTTACCTTATACACACACACCATAATAATACTTGTATGTTGAAGCACAGTACTATCCATCAAGCGGTGCGGCTTCATAGTGTCAGGTTCAAACATGGATTACATCTATTAAACAAGACAAGAAGCAAGGAAATAAAGAGAGACAGAATTCAATTTTGCTCAAATTGAGGAGAGACGTGTCGACCTGTAACTTCTTACAGTGTCACCCACGCTCTAACGAAAAAAGGTCCATGTCTCCTCTTTTATTTGGATATTCCCTGTTTACATAACAACAGCTGTTTCTAAAGGAATGGGGGTGGGGGGGGGGGGGGGGGGGGGGAGTTATGTAAGCAGCCATTGTTTTCGGTCACATTAACACAAAAGAAAAAGATGCCTCGGGCTTGGACTGGTCCTGGATCGAGCTTGGGCAAGTCTTGGATCACAATAGATAACCCCTCCCGTCTCCTCCCATTGTACACAGCAGAATTTTCCAAGCCTTTGGCTTGGTGCAACAAAGACAGCTGTCGTCTGTTCATTGGGAACTCACAGAACGGAAAGTTTTTTGATAATTTACATACAATTTTTCTGACACATAGCTTACCCAAGTCGTATTAAAACATTTCGATGGATTTTTGAGCACCGTGTGTAATGTTCTATATTTTCAATGGAACATATACAACTTTGGTGTTGTTTACTTGAGTCATATTGCAGTCTACACGTATCTCTTATGTGTGACTGCCATCATATTGCAGTCTACACGTATCTCTCATGTGCGACTGCCATCTGCTGGTCACACTTATTTCACCATGTACCAAATAAAATAGCTTAGAGGTCAGTAAGCACAACCAAATTTATTCCGTACATTGAGAAATTGAAAGGATTTTAAGTGCGCCTTATAGTCCGAAAAATACGGTAAGTAAGCCATCCAACATTAGTTCAAGTAAGGAGATGGTTACGTTTATGGCGAGAGAAAAGGTAAAGGCCACAGTTATATACGGATAAAATGTGGCATTACAGACCCTGGCTGCAGAAAATTTCCGATTTAAAGGTTTGTTTTTCTTTTTAAAAAGCATGTTGCATGTTACTATTGCGATGTTTTGGGGGGCAAGTAGTGATTACATTGATTTGAATTTATTTTAATGGGCGACACTGTTTAACAACACACATTTTTCAAGGTACGAGTCATGTCACATGATGAATTACCGTATTTTCTGCACCGTTTTTAAAAAAAAAAATGAATGGCTGTAATGATAATGTCAATGAGGGATTTCTAATCACTGCAATGTTGGAATTGTTATTAATATTGATTCTGTTGTTTTTAATATATTAATTTTTGACTGCTTTTGGATTGTTTTGTGTCATGTTTGTGTGTCCTCTCAATTGCTCTGTTTATTGCTACTCTGAATGTTGCTGGGTCGGGTTTGGTTTTGGAATTGGAATTGCATTATTATGGTATTGTTGTGTATTGTTTTGTTGGATTGATTAATAATTCAAAAAATGTTTTAGTACGACTTTGGTTAGCTATGAAGCCGCACCGCTTGATGTGCTTCAACATACGAGTATTATTATGGTGTGTGTATAAGGTTAGACATATTATCTGGCGTTTTGTTTCGCAATATTATGCAAAGGAAACTTTTCTTACCTTCTGGCACCGGCTGAACTGTATTTGGGATCTGCATAAATCCTGAAAAATTGTGCGAATTTGCCTTTGTAGTCTGTGCGGAGTTTAAATTATTCACCCAAGGAACTTTAGTTATTAGAGTTCCGGTCTGACGGTTTTTCACTGGACACATTTCCAGCGTTGTTATTGCACTAGTGAGCCCCGGATGAGGAGATGCTGCTCCGTTATTGATTTAAGTTAAGTCTGAATGTCATTAAAACAGTTAGCTCCATCTTTTGACACTTCTTCCACTCCCGTCCTTGCACGCTACACCGCTACAACAAAGATGACAGGGAGAAGACGCTGTCGAAGGTGAGGCACGTAAATAAGACCGCCCACAAAACGGCGAATCCTGAAGCGACTGTCAGAAAGCGGCTTGAAGATGATCTGTAAAACATAATCTATGCAACATTTTGACCAAAGAACCACCATTACATGTTATGTAGACCACAAGGAAGTGTTTTACATTTAGGGATGTCCGATAATATCGGACTGCCGATATTATCGGCCGATAAATGCTTTAAAATGTAATATCGGAAATTATCGGTATCGGTTTTAGAAAGTAAAATGTATGACTTTTTAAAACGCTGCTGTGTACACGGACGGAGGGAGAAGTACAGAACGCCAATAAACCTTAAAGGCACTTCCTTTGCGTGCCGGCCCAATCACATAATATATACGGCTTTTCACACACACAAGTGAATGCAACGCATACTTGGTCAACAGCCATACAGGTCACACTGAGGGTGTATGTATAAACTACTTTAACACTGTTACAAATATGCGCCACACTGTGAACCCACACCAAACAAGAATGACAAACACATTTCGGGAGAACATCCGCACCGTAACACAACATAAACACAACAGAACAAATACCCAGTACCCCTTGCAGCACTAACTCTTCCGGGACGGTACAATATACACCCCCCGCTACCCGCTACCCCCTACCCCCGCCCCAACAACCCCGCCCACCTTTAACCTCCTCATGCTCTCTCAGGGAGAGCATGCCCCAAATTCCAAGCTGCTGTTTGTGACTTCAATAATAAATATGGCAGTGCCATGTTGGAATTTTTTTCCCATAACTTGAGTTGATTTGTTTTGGAAAACCTTGTTACATTGTTTAATGCATCCAGCAGGGCATCACAACAAAATTATGCATAATGTGTTAATTTCACGACTGTATATATCGGTATCGGTTGATATCGGTAATTAAGAGTTGGACAATATCGGAATATCGTATATCGGCAAAAAAGCCATTATCGGGCATCTCTAATAATAATATGACCCTTTAATGCGCCTCATAATCCAGTGCGCCTTTTGTATGAAAATAGACCTGACTAGACCCGCTCATCGGCAGTGCGCCTTATAATCCGGTGCGCCCTATGGTCCAGAAAATACGGTAGTTATTTCTACGTTGTTTCTACGCAACCTGTACAGACATCATCTTATTTTGAAACAGTGGGTGGATATTAGGAAGGGGTTTATGTCATTATGGGCCCCCTTCTCCCCGCAGTTTCTTGCTTCTTTCTGGCCAAATTTTGCTTGTGAGAACCGTTCTCTATCTCTCTTTTTTCTTCATTGCACAATAATGCTGTTTGCAGTGAAGGGTGTTTATAACCCAGCCATCCTCTTCTTTGTCCGCCACAGTTTTAAAAAGATCATGATTTTACTCACCACTATATTAACAATGCGGCAACAATATCATTTATTTTTTAAATAATCTTGTTCATAAATATATCTGCTGTGTGACGGGGCTCCAGAAATTCAGCCCATGCAAGCCCGTGCATTAAAGCAACCATGGCTGCATCCTACACAGGACCAAGTGGTAATCATACAGTTCATGAAATTCGGTCTAATTTCCACAATGTTAGTCCCCTGTCTTCATTAGTTCCCCTTTGTCGCTTCCTTTTCATATAAGTGACCACTTATCCCCAGGCGGACGCTGGTGAAAGTAGTGAAATATGAGGTCAGAGTCAGGTCAGACTCATGCAGCTGGAAGGTCGGAGAGTATGATGGAGAGGTTAGCCCCTCTGGTCAACTCTTTGCAGCTCTATCGGGTATCATCATGAATGCCAGCACTGAACTCTGGCTATTGTACACGTTACATCATGTTCTGCTAAGTTTAAAAAGCAAAAATATATTTCACAAAATGTCACATTGAAGATGTTTTGCCTGTAACTATATGCTCACATCGCACCTGAAACACGGTAAGTTTGGTGAATGCACGAAATCACGCCTACGATTGCACGCAGAGTTTTGCACATACCCGTGTAACAAAATATTTGTAATGCGGCCATTTCTTGCACTTTGTTAATGTCAACCAACACATTTGATCCTATAAATAATATACAAAGACTCAAAATGATCCAAAAGTGAAACCCACCCCCAACTACGTTTGTGTGCATGATCAAGATGCATCATTTACAAAGCCAGTGAAGTTGGCACGTTGTGTAATTCGTAAATAATAACAGAATATAATGATTTTCAAATCCTTTTTTTAACTTATATTCAAATAAATAGACTGCAAAGACAAGATATTTAATGTTCGAACTGAGAATTGTTTTTTTTTTTGTTGCAAATAATCATTAACTTAGAATTTAATGGCAGCAACACATTGCGAAAAAGTTGGCACAGGGGCATTTTTACCACTGTGTTACATGGCCTTTCCTTTTAACAACACTCAGTAAACGTTTGGGAACTGAGGAGACACATTTTTGAAGCTTTTCAGATGGAATTCTTTCCCATTCTTGCTTGATTTACAACTTAATTTGTTCAAAAGTCTGGGGTTTCCGTTGTGGTATTTTAGGCTTCATATTGCGCCACACATTTTCAATGGGAGACATGTCTGGACTACAGGCAGGCCAGTATAGTATCCGCACTCAATTACTATGAAGCCACGCTGTTGTAAGACGGGGCATGGCATTGTCTTGCTAAAATAAGCAGGGGCGTCCATAATAACGTCTCTTGGATGGCAACATATGTTGCTCCAAAACCTGTATGTACCTTTCAGCATTATTGGTGCCTTCACAGATGTGTAAGTTACCCATGCCTTGGGCACTAATACACCCCCATACCATCACAGATGCTGGCTTTTGAACTTTGCGCCTATAACAATCCGGATTGTTCTTTTCCTCTTTTTTCCGGAGGACACAACATCCACAGTTTCCAAAAACAAGTTGAAATGTGGACTCTTCAGACCACAGAACACTTTTCCACTTTGCATCAGTCCAACTTAGATGAGCTCAGGCCTAGCAAAGCCGGCGGCATTTCTGGGTGTTGTTGATAAATGGCTTTCGCTTTGCATAGTAGAGTTTTAACTTGCACCTACAGATGTAGCGACAAACTGTAGTTACTGCCAGTGGTTTTCTGAAGTGTTCCTGGGCCCATGTGGTGATATCCTTCACACACTTTTGTCGGTTTTTGATCCAGTACCGCCTGAGGGATCGAAGGTCACGGACATTAAATGTTGGTTTTCAGCCTTGCTGCTTACGTGCAGTAATTTCTCCAGATTCTCTGAACCTTTTGATGATATTACGGACCGTAGATGGTGAAATCCTTAAATTCCTTGCAATAGCTCGTTGGGAAATGTTCTTAAACCGTTCGACAATTTGCTCACGCATGTGTTGACAAAGTGGTGACCCTCGCCCCATCCTTGTTTGTGAATGACTGAGCATTTCATGGAAGCTGCTTTTATACCCAATCATGGCACCCACCTGTTCCCAATTCGCCGGTTCACCTGTGGGATGTTCCAAATAAGTGTTTGATGAGCATTCCTCAACTTTCTCAGTCTTTTTTGCCACTTTTTTTAAACTTGTTGCAGGCATCAAATTCCCAATGAGCTAATATTTGCAAAAAATAACAAAGTTTTCCAGTTCGAACGTTAAGTATCTTGTCTTTGCAGTCTATTCAATTGAATATAGGTTGAAAAGGATTTGCAAATCATTGTATTCTGCTTTTATTTACGATTTACACAACGTGCCAACTTCACTGGTTTTGGGTTTTGTACAATGTTTGGACATTATTGGTTGTTTATACATGCTGTATGTGGTGTTTTTTTCTGGTGTTTGGCCTGCCTTGCTTCCCCAAATGTTTTGCTCTTCTGTTGTCCACTGTTGCGGCCACACTGGTGATTTCAAGTGATTTCTTCCGGGAAGTGAAAACCGGTTTTGTTCATTTATAAATGGTTGATTTATATAGGCTAGTAAGGTAAAGTTTTGTACCTGACAAGTTTCGGCTATCTTGCTTCTGCAGCCTTCCTTGGCTTGGTTTTGTTCAACCAAGCCAAGATGGCTGTTGTACAGCAAGCAGCGCGTGAACGATCTGAGTACACAAGAGGCCTTTATATTCCTGCAAAAAGTAGATATGAGCAAAAAATCCAATTATGCAATGGAATAGACCCCTGTACTTTATCAAAAAAAAAAAGGTTTGTCCAGTAATAAAGGATTATTCGTCAGACATATTGAACTATTGTGTGCTCCAGACATCATTCTACATTACAAGACATATGAAAACTTGGAAAATCATGGAGGTCTACAACTTCTTTGTGTGTGGCTGGATCAAGAATATTGGTATCAAGACTTTCCCGGATAAATATGCATCGTTTTTGCTCGGGTCCGGTTGCATTTCATGATTTAACTTTGTGTCTACTGTCATGTTTGTCGCCTGCACTTGCTGTTGTACGCGCCGTTTATGAGTTTTTCTCCATCTTTATCAAAATAGAACTATGGATGTCAACATTGTGCATGTGCTGAAAGCTTCATTTATGATTGCCTTCGTATTCTTACGAATCCGTACTCTTCCTCCTGCTTATTCTTCCGCCTATGTATTCTTACGTCCATGATAGATAGATAGATAGATAGATAGATAGATAGATAGATAGATAGATAGATAGATAGATAGATAGATAGATAGATAGATAGATAGATGGATAGATAGATAGATAGATAGATAGATAGATAGATAGATAGATAGATAGATAGATAGATAGATAGATAGATAGATAGATAGATAGATAGATAGATAGATAGATAGATAGGTCTTTATTGTCATTGCACATGTACAACGAAACTTTGTTATTAGCACAAACCCGTTCAAGATTAGACAAACAAACAGTGTACAGGGTTACAGAACAAGGAACGCTAATGGGTCGCCACAAGGCGCCCCGTAAAAGATGGGGAAAAAGGTAAAATGCTGGGGAAGGATGAGTAAAAAAATACAATCTAGACTGGGCTAGATTTTGTGTGTGATTTTGTGCTAGCCCAGTCTGGAGTGGGAAAAAACCTCCATAGCAAAGCACATATACATATTAGAACGTACATCTCAAGATATCTAGCAACAGAGGGAAGGGAGTGCGAGGTAATGGTGGTAGGCCGCAGCTCTCGGCGCTGACCATCCTTCCATCAACCCTATGGGATTTGCGTCGAGGGCGTTGGGTTGGGATGGGTTGGTAGGGAGTTGGGGGGGGGGGGGGGGGTGGGGGGGTGTATGTGTGTAAGCTTACAGTGTGTCTCTGTTCCGTGGCCTTGATCTTGTGCGGCCGATAAGTCAAAAGTCAACAACAACAGGTGTGTGTCCATGAGAGACAAGAAGGGAGTTTGTTATGTCTTCGACGCACTGTCCTTCGGGAGAGTCTCGAAAATTGTCTATGACTGGTCCTCAAAAATCCTGCGAGGCAGACAGTCCGATGTTATCCCAATCACAAAAGTGTCCACAGTTCTTCCCGCATCCTCCCATCATTTGTGGCAGCTTTGGGGTACTTTGAAGACTGCCAGCAACTTCCAATTTGTGGACAAACCAGAGCAACGCTTACTCCAATCAGCAGATGTCCTGTTGTCATGATCTTGTCAATTTCGTTGAGGCAAGTTAAATAGTTCCAATGTTTAGATTTGGAAAGCAGTGCAAAAAGAAGCGACAAGAAAGTTAAGACAAGACAAAGAAGCAAGCAGGAGACATAAGGGAGAGGGAAGGGGAGCGTCCACCCTCGATGAGTGCCAGAGAGTCCATGTATTCTTAACCTATGTATTCTTTTGTACACATGAGTGGAAGTCTCTCTCCCTAGTGGGTTCTCCTAACGCTGACAAAGCTTCACGCTAGTCCGGAAGTCTGGTGTTAGCAATGTCTCTTTATTTGGCAACGCACACAAGCTAGGAAAACACCCCCAACTTTCCAGTTTCTGCTCTGTAACTTTTCAGTCCCTCAATGTTCAGTGCGCGTCCGCTCAGCAACTCCAACTCCCACAACTGTGTCTCGGCCCGGCTGCTGCTAATAAGCATGGCAGGTGATTGGAGGATCAGTCCCAGCTGGGTAATCCAATCACCTGCCAGCTGTGCTTCGAGGCCGGTCCTTACACACCCCGCTTCGCGGCAGGCCCGCAGACCACACCCCCCTCCACAACATGTTCTATGTATTTTTCTGCCTATTCTTGCGCCTAGCACTGTTGGCGTAAACGCACTTTTTGTGTCTTTTCGCGCTTTGAAATCAGAAAGGACACGCATTTCCGGTAGTCCGCGCATCCCAGGGACCCGGATTTTTTTTTACCGACTCTGCCTTTTTCGGGTCAAAACTATGGTTTACTTGTTTTTTTTATCGTTTATCGCTTTTCGCCAGTGTTTTGTTTTTTATTGCATTTTTATTGGTCGACTTCAAAGTAATGAATTGTCCCGTACAATTTCTTAAATTTTGATTCGCCAAAAGTTTTATCAATCACAAATACTGCATTTCCGGTATTAGGACTCCCGCGTGGTATTGTTTTCGTCATAACGAGCAATAAACCCAAGAAGCGAAGCTTCAATGAAAAGTGGCTTCAGGAGCCACTTTTCAGAAAATGGCTCACTTATGAAGATGGAAAGATGTTTTGCACGCCATGTAAACGGGCTAAGAAAAAGCACACCTTTACGACCGGGTGCACTGATTTTCAAAGATCCAGCCTCACCAGGCACCAAGAAACATCATGTTACACCTTTCCTGCTTGTCGGCTCCCAGACTGTGGTCGAGGAGGGCAGGGGAGACGTTCCCTCCAGGGCCGGTGTATTGTCAGGGGTAACACCCTCCACTTTACCCAGCAGTGGGTCCCTACAGTTCCGCTTTTTGGTCGGAATGACGAGGCCGTCGATTTGTTACAACTCTTTATTGATGTTTTCCACAAAGCCAAGCGGACATTCACCATGCTATTAACACTCCTGTACATGCTCGCGCTCCCTCTCCTAACTTGCCCACTCACTTACACACGTCACTCACCCCACATAGCGCCATTCTTAAAGGGGAACACACAGCTTATGGCCATCACCAAGCCAGAGATGAAATGCTCGAGGCATTGAGTGCCACTCTATTAAATGACATTGAAACTAACTTGCAAAATTCTAAGTTTGTTAGCATTATTTGCGATGAGAGTGTAGACGTGGCGTTTTTTAAACGACTGCTGATCTACATACAGGTGAGAATAATCAATTACATTTGTCATATGCATGTATGCCCTGGCACACCATTATCATCATTACATGACCGAAGCAAAACACTTTTTAAGCTTTTATACTGAAATAAATACACCTACAACTTATTAAGTGAAAATATTTTAAAAATACAGGCAGCGGTAACGTTTATATTCATGAAGGGAAGAAGAAAGTGAATGAATGTTTATAACTGAATACATTTAACATATGCGTAAAAATTAGTTTTCTTTTGTATTATTTTTTAAAAAGAATTAACGTTTATGACAACCTTTTTCCAAAGCACAATATAGAATGTGAGATATAACAGGATAATGCATACATTTATCATTTGTTTTCAAAATAGTTACAAAAAAGGGGGACCCCAAAAATGTACTGTGGGACCCCATTTTTTTGACTTGATGGGGTCCCAGGGACCCCATTTTGAAAATTCCTAGCACCAACACTGTCTATGTTTATGGCAACTTATTATTCCACCTAATCTTACGTAATCTTCCACCTACGTATTTTTCCGTCTAAGTATTTTTCTGCCAACACATTTTTATGTTTACCGATTCTTCCGCCGAGCTTTGTATTGTTTTTCCTATCTATGTAGTCTTACGCCTATGTACGCATCATTAGTGTGCCGTGAGATATTGTCTGGTGTGCCGTGGGAAATTATGCAACTTCACCTAATTGGTCCAAAAAATATTTATTGCAAATCAATAATTAGAATCTGCAAATGATGTGCCGTTGCTTAGTGTCTGTGCTGTGTAAAACTCGGCAGGGTAACCACGTAATACTCCGTGTCAGTAGGTGGCAGCAGGTAGTTAATTGCTTTGTAAAAGTCAGAATGTGTCGGGTGAGACGAGGATGGTTTGTTGTGATCCCAATATGCAGACCACAGCGGGAGGCAGCGTGCAGGTAAAAAGGTATGTAATGCTTAAACCAAACATGAACAAAAGGGAAAGGAAAAGGCAATGAAGAATAGGGATGGCTATGCAAAACGACAGTAAAACTGAACTGGCTACAAAGTAAACGGAAACAGAATGCTGGACGACAGCAAAAACTTACGGCGTCCACAAAGTACATCCGTACATGACATGGCAATCAACAATGTCCCGACAATGAAGGATAGCAACGACTGAAATAGCCTTGCTTACTAACATAAAACAGGTGCGGGCAATAGCGCTCAAAGAAAGTCATGAAAAACTGCTACAGGAAAACACCAACAAAACAGGAAGGGCCACCAATATTACAGCACAAGACAAGAACTAAAGCACTACACACAGGAAAACATCCACAAACTCAAAATAAAGCACGCCGACCTGGTGGAGTTTCATTTTTTTATGTTCTCTGCTGGTGTGTCTTATTGAAAAAAATGTGAATTGCCTCAAAAAAAGGTTTAAAAAACCCTGTTCTAATGCCTAAGTACTCTTTGAGTAACTACAGTAGTTTTCTAAAGTATCATGTATTTGTAGGCGTGGTAGCCATGAAACCTGCTACTATTGAACTTTGGGTAACACTTTAGTATGGGGAACATATTCACCATTAATTAGTTGCTTATTAACATGCAAATCAGTAACATATTGGCTATTAATTAGTCATTATTAAGTACTTATTAATGTCTTATTCTGCATGGCTTTATTATACAACCAGTAAGCCATTAACTAAGAGTCTTCCCTCAATAACCTCAGAATTATTGCTTATTAGTAACCCTAACCCGGACGTGGACTTTGGCGGCGCAAAACAACTAGACTGGACATGGCTTGAAGGTAAATACATGTTTTATCTTTACACTAACAAAAGAAACAAAAGGCGTGCACAAGGCGGAAGTACAAACTTGGCTAAGAAAACAAAACTAGCACTTGCGCAAAAACTATGGACGTGAAACAAATAAACACTTACTGTGACATGAGCAGAACAAAAACTTACGTGGAATGGCAAGAAGCATAAACGATGGAATAAGCAGGGCATGAAAATGACAGAGGTAAACAGAGTTAATGTCGCCAGGCCGACCAACAGAAAAAGACAGGCTTTAAAGGCCTACTGAAACCCACTACTACCGTCCACACAGTCTGATAGTTTATATATCAATGATGAAATCTTAACATTGCAACACATGCCAATACGGCCGGGTTAGATTAGTAAAGTGCAATTTTAAATTTCCCGCAAATTATTCTGCTGAAAACGTCTCGGTATGATGACGTTTGCACGTGACGTCACGGATTGTGAGGACATATTGGGACACCATTGTGGCCAGCTATTAAGTTGTCTGTTTTCATCGCAAAATTCCACAGTATTCTGGACATCTGTGTTGGTGAATCTTTTGCAATTTGTTTAATGAACAATGAAGACAGCAAAGGTGGGATCGGTGTATTAGCGGATGGCTACAGCAACACAACCAGGAGGACTTTGAGTTGGATAGCAGACGCGCTACCGTGAGAACAGCTTAGGATTCCAAACATTTGACCGCTTGCCTGTACGTGCGTGCCGCTATGTGCATGTCACGTACGTAACTTTGCGGAAATATATGTGCTGTATGAACTTTACGGAGGTGAACGGTACTTTGGGCTGTGGGATTGAGTGTGTTGTGCGGGTGTTTGATTTGTATTGGTGGGTTATATGGACGGGAGGGGGGAGGTGTTTGTTATGCGGATTAATTTGTGGCATATTAAATATAAGCCTGGTTGTGTTGTGGCTAATAGAGTATGTATATGTCTTGTGTTTATTTACTGTTTTAGTCATCCCCAGCTGAATATCAGGTCCCACCCGCCTCTCACAGCATCTTCCCTATCTGAATCGCTTCCACTGCCCTCTAGTCCTTCACTCTCACTTTCCTCATCCACAAATCTTTCATCCTCGCTCAAATTAATGGGGTAATCGTCGCTTTCTCGGTCCGAATCGCTCTCGCTGCTGCTGGCCATGATTGTAAACAATGTGCAGATGTGAGGCGCTCCACAACCTGTGACGTCACGCTACTTCCGGTACAGGCAAGGCTTTTTTATCAGCGACCAAAAGTTGCGAACTTTATCGTCGATGTTCTCTACTAAATCCTTTCAGCAAAAATATGGCAATATCTCGAAATGATCAAGAATGGGCCTGCTATCCCCGTTTAAATAAGACAATTTAATTTCAGTAGGCCTTTAAATAACAGTGACATGATTGGTGACAGGTGCGCGAGTGCAAAACGTGAGACAGGTGCAACTAATGGGTTGTCATGGAAACAAAATAAACAAGAGTGCACAAAGAGTCCAAAAACCAAACCGAACATAACCAAAACAAAACATGATCACACAGACATGACAACCCTAACCCTTATATGTTCCCCTAGTGTCCAAATAACTCTTAATTAAGTCTTTAAAGTGTTACCGAACTTTGTTACACGAGGACTGTCTGTATAATGTACAGTTTCTCATCCAAAAAATGAGGTTGGGGGGAGGCAAAAAAAAAAAAAGGTTGGGTTCATCAGTTTCATGTTTACTTGTCTGAAGATGAAATCCCGCTATACGATGTTGGAAAAACCAGGGAAGTGCAATGACCCTTTTACTCCTATGTGTTCAGTTTCAGTTTCAGTTTATTCCGAACATGCATATAATACACTGCAGTGCATCACACAATTCCAGTTGTTTCATTACAGCCCGTCCGAAAAGGAGTAGGAAGAAGCAGAGCTTATTTAATCCAATCCCTTTTCATACCATAGCAATTGTATCTAATTTCCTTGTTCTCTGTAACAGAACAGTCAACAATAAATAATAAATAAATAATATACCATAGTAAGCATACAAATATCAAATACATAAATAATATTTGTCTCAATAAAAAAGGTGGAAAAAAGGGATTCAAGATGTTCATCATAATTCTTGTTCTGTGTACTTTGTGAACGCTTGTAGTTTGAACCGTCTCTTAAACTGAATCACATTGGTGCTTTGTTTGATTTCTTTTGATCCATTCCATAATTTAATTCCACATACTGATATACTAAAGGTTTTAAGTGTTGTACGAGCATACAAATGTTTAAAATGACAATTTCCTCTAAGGTTATTGTAAACATCTCTTTGCCGTGAGGGTTCTCCTGAGTCCGAAACATCTTCCGTGAGCCCGGTAGACAGTTTGAATACAGTCTTTTTTATTTTGCCACAATGGTCTGGATTGCTTTTCAGCAGTCTGTTTTAGGCGTGTGTCTCTCGCTCTCTCTCCAGCTCCCAACTCCCACTCCCGTGTCTCGTACCGGCTGCTGCTAATAAAGGCGACAGGTGATTAGATAACAAGGCCCACCTGGGCCATCTACTCACCTGTCGCTGTCTTCGAGGCCGGCCCTTGCACAGCCCGTTCCGCGGCAGGCTCGCAGGCCACGCCCCCTCCACAGTTATATTTCTCCTCTTTTGTTGAGAAGAATTGTTGTACATTCTTGGGTAGCAGGTTATAGTTTGCTTTGTACATCATTTTAGCTGTTTGCAAATGCACCAAATCGTTGAATTTCAATAATTGTGATTTCATAAATAAAGGGTTTGTACAAGTATGTTCTCTATATCCAACATTATGTATTATTCTAATTGATCTTTTTTGTGACACATTTTGTAGTTATTTCCCCATATTTCTGCACAATAACTCAGATATGGTAACACTAGTGAGCAGTAGAATATGAAGTGATTTTTGGTCTAGAACATGTTTTGCTTTATTCATTATTGACGTTTTTTTTGCTACTTCATGCTGTACATTTTTTTACATGAGATTTCCAATTCATTGTATCATCTATTATCATCTATTTATCATCTGTGTGTGGTACGCAATAAAATAATACATACAGTAGAGAGGAGGGGTGTACACTGAGAGTGGGCGGGTTTGTTCAGCACCGGATCAGCCTCTCGTGCTGAGGTCGGCATGTTTTTTGTGAATGGCAGAGAGCTGAGGTGCACACAGGTCTGCAGCGTCTCCTGCACAATCATGTTCTATCATCTGGGATGCTATCTGCTACTGGGATGCTTGCTGATGGATATAGAAGGACGGCATGCTCAGGGTCAAAGACGGCGCACAGAAAAGGTACTCATGAAACTCCACATAGTAACTTTGTATTTTAATGCACCATTTTCCATGTTTTTTTCATTGTGATTGTGACTTTGGTTTTAACTGGGAGGTGAAAGCTCAGTGAAACGTGTTTGGAAGGCACTATTTTGTGTGGAATATTATGTTCATGTTAATGAGGATCCATTTTGTATGAAAATAGAATAGTAAGCAAAACACATTTTCAACCTATTAATATGCAATATTGGCACTTTTCTAACCACCATCATTTTTTTTTCAAGTTTTGTCATATTCGTATTATTTGTTGTTGAGGTATGAATATTACATTTAGAAATTAAGGGAGGGTCAAAGTATTGGAAACACCTGCAGTGCTGACGAAAAAAAGACATCTGTACTGTTCTTTCATGTTCTTTCATCTTTGGTAATGTAGTTTTTGACTGCATCTGTACTATTTTGGTACCTTTTTCTCAAATTTTTCTGTTGACATATTCATCATCAGGGGTGTCAGGGATAAGTTTGCTAAGTATAAAAATGAGTCGAAATTTTTGAATGAAAGAAACTGCTGTTCTAAATGTGTCCACTAGATGTCACAATAGCAATTCTTTGTAGATGATGCTACATATGTAAACAAATAAAATAAACCACATGTTAGTGCACCAGTCGAGAAAAATGAGCAAACTACATAAATAACATCCTGTAATTTGATTTTGATATAATTGTTTGATCTTGATAGATAAAAATGACCACCATTGAGTTGACTGATGAACATTATTGCATCATTTATTCAGAAAGAATGAATAACGACAAATAAAAATATAATACTATTAACCACAACATGTAAGTGTAAAAAAACAACAACAACATTTTTAGAATGTGCTTGTTCTATTTTTAAACAAAGAAAACAATCTGAAGTTGTCTTTATTGTTAAGTTATCGTGCCGTGATTAGATTTTTCTCAATGTGGCCCCCGATCTAAAATGAGTTTGACACCCCTGTTCAACGTTGTTCTTGCACTTGCAACTTCAAGAGAGGTCCACATGCACAATAGCATCCACTGCTGCTTTATTGTCTCACTATTAGCAGGGTCGTGATCCGATATCCGACCGGATATTGGTCTGATATCAGCAAAAAACAAGTATTGTAAAATTTTGGATATAATCTTTGATACAAGCAGTCCTGTAGTGTGTTTACGTGTGTAAAAGCCAGTTAACATGTAAAATATCCTCCAATGTTCTGTTCTTGTATTTTAGTCAAGTCATTTACAAAAGGTATACATGGTAGGCTACAGGCTACTAGGAGCTAGCAGCTACACAACAACTAAGCACTCAATAGCACACCAGCTAAACATACATGATTCGTGTCCTTACATTGAACAATATTGCAGTCTAAAACTAGCACATTTGTCAATACAAAATGAGTATCAAATAATTATATCTGCATATTACTTACACATTTAATGCAAAATCTCAGAGACTTATTGGAAAGTATCCAGTAACAAAGGGGGCCGCATTATTCAATGAGCTTAACTTCATGAATTATTGTGAACACTGGGTGTCACCTGAAAACAAAGTACCAATTCATCCATCCAACCATTTTCTACCGCTTGTCCCTCTCGGGGTTGCGGGGGTGCTGGAGCCTATCCCAGCTGCACTCAATTCACTTTAAACTTAAAGACAATATAAATCCATTCCAGATGGATTTGAACAAATAGCTTAGTATAGTTAATATCACTATTTCTGCACTACTTACAATATACTGTATCACTTGTACAATATCACTACTACTTCATTATTTACAATATATTACTTGCTACCTGTATTTTTTGGACTATAAGGTGCACTTGAATTCCTTTGTATTTCTCAAAAATCGACACGCAAGCACCGAATGTACGTATTAACTTTGGTTGTGCTTACCGACCTCGACACAATTGTATTTGGTACATGGTGTTATGATTAGTGTGACCAGTAGATGGCAGTCACACATAAGAGATACCAGAGTTGTGTATGATGAGAGTTTGGTCAACTAAACAGCAGGTGCCACGACTGGGGTTTGGACACACTTAGTATTTAATTGTATTTCTGAACTGTATATCCTAAAAATTCCAATGTAAAAAAAACAAAACGATAATAATTGCAATTAATTAATTAACATTTTTTGACACACCAAGTATTTATTTATATTTTTGAACTGTATATGTCAAAAATTCAATAATTGGTTGTGCTTACCGACCTCGACACAATTGTATTTGGCACATGGTGTTATAATTAGTGTGTACAATATCACTACTACTTCATTATTTACAATACACATTAGCACACAAGCTAGACATATGTAACAAGTGTCCTTAATTGAACAATACTGCAGTCTAATTATTCAACTAACTGCGCCATTAGCTTGACTTCCTAAATTTTTGTGGCCACCAGGTGTCACCAAAAATTACAATTACCACTTCACTTCAACTTAGAGGGGAACTGCACCTTTTTGGAATTTTGCCTATCATTCACAATCCCTATAAGAGACAAGAAGACAAAAGTGTTTTGTTTTTTTGCATTCTAACATGTAAAAATCAGCTTGTTCCAGGTAGCTAGCAAAACAGCAAATGGGAGCAATACATTCTATTTCTAATTCACTTTAAAAATGCATTCAAAATGTTTCAACAATACCTCATTCACGTTCCGTTACTTGTATAATAACCAAACTGTAGCGACATTGTTACTGTAAGAGCGAACACTGAGGTACTATTTTTCTAGCGTAGTAACACATTGGTGTGCTTCGGTATAAGCTACGGAAAGAGATAGATAGCTTATACGACAAAACAAAACTCGTTTGAGTTTGTAACACACCAATCTATGCTGACTGAAAAACATGAACAACCATATTCCAGTATCTGTAAAGTATTAGCCCGTATTTCATGTTTTGTTTGTACACAGCTAGCCAGACAGCATATGCTGTGAGTATCAATGATCAATATAAAGTGTGACTCACTCGATGGACAGTTGTCTGTTTGGTCCAGCTGGCTGGGGACATTTGTTCTGGTTTATTTAGGGTAAGCACTCCATTTATGTCGAAATAGCTTGTCTCTAAATTCCGCATTTACAGCTTTGAGTCGCTTTCACTTCACTCTCTGGGCTTTCGTCTGCTCCAATGTTTCACCCTTTTTTTCGTGCTAGCTTCTATAAGCAACAGCTCATCCTATGTTCATTCAGCTTCAAAAATATAAGGTTCTGAATCCTCATTTGTCCAAAAATAGTCGTCTTCGTTGTTTGTTACCAAGTATGCCATGAATAGAGCACACACAAGCATTTTGTATCCATATTACATATTGTTATGATCGTGTCTGTTACTACATTTTGTAGAGACTAGTGTTGTCCCGATACCAATATTTTGGTACCGGTACCGGTACAAAAATGCATTTTGATACTTTTTTTGGTAGTTTTCGATACTTTTCTAAATAAAAGGAGCCACAAAAAATGGCATTATTGGCTTTATTTTAACAAAAAATCTTACGATACATTAAACATATGTTTCTTATTGCAAGTTGTCTAATCTCCCAGAAAATCTGAACCACGTCCCGAAACAGTCATATGGCACAAGCGGGAAGCGAAGCTGAACCGCATCCCAAAGCGGTAACATGGTAAGATTTGGCAACGGGGCTTTACACGTCATCATTTCCGGCTCCTCCCCTAAACGGAGCAAACCTCCATTTGCGCTTCGCGTCAACGACACTCCATTACTCGACACCAGTAAAGAACAATACATTGGGTAATTTAGAAGCAATTAAAGTGAAATAAACATTAATATGTTAGACATGCTCTTACTAACACTAATAGTATGCCATGGAGGACTTCAATCATGTTTTAATAAAGAATAATGTATACAGAGCAATCAATCAATCAAAGTTTATTTATATAGCCCTTAATCACAAGTGTCTCAAAGGGCTACACAAATAGTTAACTCCATCTTTTGACACTTCTTCCACTCCCGTTGTCAGGTTCAAACACTGATGACATCTATTAAACAGACAAAGAAGCAAGGAATTAAACAGAGACAGAATTCAATTTAGCTCAATTGGGGAGAAACGTCTGGGCTGTACTCTCGCACAGTCCCCCAAAACACGCTCTGACGAGAGATTGTACGCCTCCTCTTTTATTTGGACTTTCCCTGATTACACGGCAACAGCTGTTTCAAAAGGAAGGGGGTCGTAAACAGTCGCTGCCTTTGTCACAAAACAGTTCAAAGAAAAGGTGCCTGGAGGGGAGTCAGGTCCTGCTTCTTCTCCGCTTTGTAGATAAAATCTTCCTGTGGATTACAATACATTAAAGAAATCGACACCTTCATGTTGCTTCCCATCCTACACAGTGGAGTTTTACAAGCCTTTTGCTAGGTAGGATCAAAGACCGCTTTTGTCCTCTTGCCGGGAACTCATGGCAACACAAAGTTTTGTGATAACTTAGATACAATTATTCTGACACCCGTCCTTGCACGCTACACCGGTACAACAAAGATGACGGGGAGAAGACGCTGCCGAAGGTGAGCCACGTAAATAAGACCGCCCACGAAACGGCGCATCCTGAAGCGACTGTCAGAAAGCGACTTGAAGATGATTTGTAAAACATAATTTATGCAACATTTTGACCAAAGAACCACCATTACATGTTATGTAGACCACAAGGAAGTGTTTTACATTTAGAAAAAAATCATAATAAGACCCCTTGAATGCGCCCTATAATCCGGTGCGCCTTTTCTATGAAAAGACCTGACTAGACCCGCCTAATGGTCCAGAAAACACGGTAAACACATCGCTGTCTGAGAAAATACTGTAAGATTCAAACTTAACTTAAACTTAAAGTGAAGCAAGCTGTTTTGCACTTAAAAACATTCTAAAACCTTTACAAATTAAAAGGGAAAATGACAAACACTCAAATAACAAAAATATGGCGCTTAAGAAGCCAGAACATAATCTATATTTTTATTATTATTATTAAGTATTTTGTGTGTTTGTTTATTTTATTTAAAATAATAAAACTTGGTTCAAAGATTTTAGTGTGTGTAAAAGCACTTTTTGAGCACATTCAACTATACTGTGACAATAATAACTGATCATTTTAGTAACAATAATCACTAATTCACACGTATGTACAAATTAGAGTCTCCACCTGTGTTCCTGGGATGTGGGAATAACAAATGTTTTAATAGAAATTCAAAGCCGGAGGCCTGACATGTTAAATGTCTTAATCCTGCAAATAAAGTTTTAACAAGCATTTTCACAGCAGTTGTTTTGCAGCAGTAAAAAGTAAGTAGTATAGGATGGATCCGGTTTGCGGAATCCATCATTTTATACTAATGATGTAATCATTGTTATATTTACTCCCTGCTTCCTGAAGGATGACAGTCTTGAATGAAAAGTGGAAATTATTTCCGGTGTTATCTAGATCCTCAACAAAAATGTGGGAGTAGTTCATCCCTCATTTATCTGTTTTAGCATCTTAGCATCTGTGTTTTACTTTGTCAGTGAAAAAAGCTGATAAAACAATAAAGGCACTAATGACTTAGTACTTACATAGTGCATCAAACGTAAGAGTGGGAGACACATGTTGAAATCAGTTTGATACCAAGCAAATGCAAGTGCAGATACTGGTACTTTTTACTTATCTATCTTCAAATTATGTTGTTATCGTACCTTTTAATTTGATCATAACTATCTTCAGAAGAAACACAGAACGAAGCTTCCTCGACAAACAAACAAAAATGTTAACACATTTTTAATTTAACAAAAAACAATTATGATAATATAGATCTCAGGCTGGTGCCAAAACCCAAAATATTTCTACTCTGAAACCAGGAGGGTGTGCCTGGGCAAGGATGGTTTTGCCCAATCGTAGTGAGAAAAACAACTGTTTTGATGCAAACAAGCAATCCTACTGTCAAAGCCAACAACACTAGGACTCCCGTTAGCATTGAGGTATTGTGAGGCAGAACGATCACTGTGGATCGACCACTAACAGTCCAAAATAGTCGGAATCCCATTCCAAACGTTCCAGTGGGTGGTGTGAGTCAAAAAGTAGGTATTGATTGGTTGAACACAAACTCTGTGTTATCATAACCCTACAACACAGAGTTGCTATTATTCCTACCAACCCACAGGCTATACCATAGCCTGTGGGTTGGTATATCGAGAAATATCATAGGCATTTGAGGGAAGCCCTCAAAACCTGTGGTTACCTCAGCTGGTTGTTTGTGAATAGTGCATCCAGTTCCAGAAATAACAAGAACTGAGTGGACGAGGAGGGAAATGGTGACAGACGCAAAAATATTGTCGTTCCACATGTATCAGGTCTATCTAAGAAACTCAGAAAATGTTTTAACCAACACGACATCCCAGAATCAGCACCTCCAAGTCAGAGTCCATGGTTCTCGCCCGGAAAAGGGTGGAGTGCCCTCTCCAGGTTGTGGAGGAGATATTGCCCCAAGTGGAGGAGTTCAAGTACCTCAGAGTCTTGTTCACGAGTGAGGGAAGAGTGGATCGTGAGGTCGACAGGCGGATCGGTGCGGCGTCTTCAGTAATGCGGACGCTGTATCGATCCGTTGTGGTGAAGAAGGAGCTGAGCCGGAAGGTAAAGCTCTCAATTGACCGGTCGATCTACGTTCCCATCCTCATCTATGGTCATGAGCTTTGGGTTATGACCGAAAGGACAAGATCACGGGTACAAGCGGCCGAAATGAGCCCTATCTCACCCTTTCTCCCTTAGAGATAGGGTGAGAAGCTCTGTCCTCCGGGAGGAGCTCAAACTAAAGCCGCTGCTCCTCCACATCGAGAGGAGCCAGATGAGGTGGTTCGGGCATCTGGTCAGGATGCCACCTGAACGCCTCCCTCGGGAGGTGTTTCGGGCACGGGGAAGACCCAGGACACATTGGGAAGACCCAGGACACGTTGGGAAGACTATGTCTCCCGGCTGGCCTGGCAACGCCTCGGGATCCCCCGGGAGGAGCTGGACCAAGTGGCTGGGGAGAGGGAAGTCAGGGCTTCCCTGATCAGGCTGCTGCCCCCGCGACCCGACCTCGGATAAGGGGAAGAAGATGGATGGATGGATGGATGGATGACATCCCAGTACACTTCAAACCAGGCAACACCCTGAGACACAGACTCGTGCATCCTAAAGACCGGACACCGCACACCCACAAAAACAATCTGGTGTATGCTAACCAGTGTAATGATGAATGCACTGATTCATACTGTATATTGGGGAAACAAAACAAACACTAATCCGACGCATGGCCCAGCATAGACGGGCAAACTCTTCAGGCCAAGCCCTGCACCTCAGGGAGAAACATCACTCCTTTGAGAACAGAAATGTACAGATTCTGGACAGGAAGGACGCATGGTACGAAAGAGGAGTGAGGGAAGCCATCTATGTCAAGGTTGAAAAACCATCCCTGAACAGAGGAGGTGGTCTGCGACACCACCTGTCTCTCACATACAACACTGTCCTTTCAACCATTCCTAAAAGACTCTGCAATTTGGCCACCAACTAATAGCAGGAGTTAGAAACATTCTGGTCACGGAAGGTGACCAGTATGCCATTTGTGCCATTTGTTTACAACTGAATAGAATGCTAACGTGGGGGATTCCGACTATTTTGTACTGATAGTAGTCGATCCACGGCGATCGTTCTGCCACACAATACCTCAATGCTAACGAGGGGAAATTACACTTCAACGACTGTTGTTGGATTTGACAGTTAGGATTGCTCGTTTGCATCAAAACAGTTGTTTTTCTCACTACGATAGGACGAAACCATCCTTGCCCAGGCACACCCTACTGGTTTTGAAGTATAAATATTTGGGGTTTTGGCACCAGCCGCTAGACTACATCTGACCAATCTAAGTCTATGAGCATGAAGCCTACTCGGATGAGAAGCTAAATGTCTTCTAAGACAAACCAAACAGTCCAGTTGCGATCGATTGAATGCCCTGAGTTGACAATGACCTGGATGAATAAGAACATTCACAGACATGATAATATAGATCATCATCATCATCGGCGGTCACTCGAACGAGTATGACGATCCTCCTGGTAGGAGTGTATCCCTTTATGGAGGATGCCTGTGCGTGACTTTGTTTAACGTGGGGAGACTGGTGCACAGACAGTCACCACACGATCCTTGACAGAACCGGGTCAGGGTCCAGTGGCATGAAGTCCAAGACGACTGGGGACCCTTTTCTGCTGCAGCCTTCTTCCGCCATCGCAGCCGTTGTGGTAGTTCTTAAATCTACCGTCTTCCGCCTGCTCCGCCGTTGAGGTCTTCACCGTATCCCTGGCTAGGGGGCAGTCAAGTACTAGGCCTTTGCCAAGGGCCACCTGGGGTAACAGTAGTAAAGGGGTTAACCTCCTAGTGCCCCAAGATCCCCATAGAGGAGCCTCCACTGCCGGATGCACTTTAACGTCATGCCCAGGACACATATAGATAATAAACACAACAATACAATTGCCATAAAATAATACAACAATTCCCATTTATCAAATAAACCATTGTTTGAGCAAAATAAAGTACTAGTGCAAAAATAAATTACAAGTAAAACTACTGTGTTGACTACTATTATAACCATTAAAAACTACTACCACTATTAACTAGTGTTACTAACTCAACTCAGGAAATGGTCTCCAGTTCTGTAGATGACGTCACACTAAGAGGGGGTGGTATATCGAGTTTGGCAAAGAAAAGGGGGCGTTCCAAGTACAGTTAGTTGTCTACCCAATACTCAAAGATGAATTGATATTACGGGAAATGACTGCCAGATGAATTTTCAGGAGCAGAAAATACATAAAGAGAACTTGTTGGTGAAATGTTGGTCATCTGAACGCTGTGGGTTGTTTAGTGTTGTTGTGATGTGGCTGAAAAATGCTGTGCTGTGATGTTTGTATTTGTCGTGGAGCACTAACACTGTGTACCACGGGAGACAAAAATAATGTACACTACCGTTCAAAAGTTTGGGGTCACATTGAAATGTCCTTATTTTTTAAGGAAAAGCACTGTACTTTTCAATGACGATAACTTTAAACTAGTCTTAACTTTTAAGAAATACACTCTATACATTGCTAATGTGGTAAATCACTATTCTAGCTGCAAATGTCTGGTTTTTGGTGCAATACCTACATAGGTGTATAGAGGCCCATTTCCAGCAACTATCACTCCAGTGTTCTAATGGTACAATGTGTTTGCTCATTGGCTCAGAAGGCTAATTGATGATGAGAAAACCCTTGTGCAATCATGTTCACACATCTGAAAACAGTTTAGCTCGTTGCAGAAGCTACAAAACTGACCTTCCTTTGAGCAGATGGAGTTTCTGGAGCATCACATTTGTGAGGTCAATTAAACGCTCCAAATGGCCAGAAAAAGTGAACTTTCATCTGAAACTCGACAGTCTATTCTTGTTCTTAGAAATGAAGGCTATTCCACAAAATTGTTTGGGTGACCCCAAACTTTTGAACGGTAGTGTATGCCGTTGTGTTCTTATCAGTGACGGAGCAGGAAGGGGCTAGGAATACATGTGCAGTAAAATTTCTAGTGATGATCAGATGAAGGCATTGCACCACTTGAGCCAATTGGTTCGAGAATTTCTCAAAGCTTCAATACATGCTTTAGCACAAGACTCTACCTGCTGGTCAAATGTGTAATTACAAACAGCTGCATCTTAACCACATAAAGTGTGTGATGCATTGCAATGTTGCATCTATTATGGCTCTTGGAAATGACAATGTATCAAAATATATATTCGACAAAATGTTTTTCTAGGTAAATTAACAATGTATAATACAAAACCCAAAACCAGTGAAGTTGGCATGTTGTGAAATTTATAAATAAAAACGGAATACAATGATTTTCAAACAATTTCAACTTATATTCAATTGAATAGACTGTTTCCAAAAACAATTTAAAATGGGGACTCGTCAGACCACAGAACACTTTCCCACCTCGCATCAGTCCATCTTAGATGAGCTCGGCCCAGCGTTTCTGGGTGTTGTTGATAAATGGCTTTCGCTTTGTATCGTAGCGTTTTAACTTGCACTTGCAGATGTAGTGACGAACTGTAGTTACTGACAGTGGTTTTCTGAAGTGTTCCTGAGCCCATGTGGTGATATCCTTTACACACTGATGTCACTTTTTTTGATGCAGTAACGCCTGAGGGATCCAAGTTCACGGGCGTTCAATGTTACGTGTAGTGATTTCTCCAAGTTCTCTGTACCTTTTGATGATATTACGGACCGTAGATGGTGAAATCCCTAAATTCCTTGCAATAGCTGGTTGAGAAATGTTGTTCTTAAACTGTTGGACAATTTGCTCACGCATTTGTTCACAAAGTGGTGACCCTCGCCCCATCCTTGTTTGTGAATGACTGAGAATTGCATGGAAGCTGCTTTTATACCCAATCACGGCACCCACCTGTTCCCAATTAGCCTGTTCACCTGTGGGATGTTCCAAATAAGTGTTTGATGAGCATTCCTCAACTTTCTCAGTCTTTTTTGTCACTTGTGCCAGCTTTTTTGAAACATGCTGCAGGCATCAAATTCCAAATGAGCTAATATTTGCAAAAAATAACAACGTTTTCCAGTTCGAACAATTGAATATAAGTTAAAAAAGATTTGTACATTACTGTATTCTGTTTTTATTTACCATTTACACAACGTGCCAACTTCACTGGTTTTGGGGTTTGTAGAATGTGTTTTATGTGTTATATATGTATATATAGATTGTGTGTTTGTATTTTGCCAACATGGTAGAATCATATAATAGGGCAGGTTGTATAATGTTTTTCTGTCACCTTGAGGAAATAGCATAAAAAGGAAGATGACAATATAATGTAACTTGGACAATTATGTACTGAACAGAGGAGATTTAGTACATTTTTATTTTTTGTTTTAGGCAATTCTTATATTTTTTTATTTTTTTAGTGCCTCATTTGTGCTCACCTAATAACCTCTCCACGCAGAGCAGGAAAGAGACGGCAGATCAACTGGTCTAAAAGGGGGGTCTATTTAAAGGCGAGAGTATACAAATGAGTTTTAAGATGGGACTTAAATGGTTCTACTGAGGTAGCATCTCTAACTGTTACCGGGGGGGCATTCCAGAGTTCTGGAGCCCGAATAGAAAACGCTCTATAGCCCGCAGACTGTTTTTGGGTTCTGGGAATCACTAATAAGCCGGAGTTCTTAGTCAACGGTACACTTTACTTGGCATTAAAAGAGACAAACCTACAGTCTCAAAGCAGAGGTGGGTAGCACTCGGTTACATTTACTTGAGCAACACTTTGGATGCATAGACAAACAACAAAACAAACAAAACAAAAACACCATTTCAACACCTACAGTCGTGGTCAAAAGTTTACATACACTTGTAAAGAACAAAATGTCATGGCTGTCTTTTTTGTGATAGAGTGATTGGAGCACATACTTGTTGGTCACAAAAAAACATTGATGAAGTTTGGTTCTTTTATGAATTTATTATGGGTCTACTGAAAATCTGCTGGGTCAAAAGTATACATACAGCAATGTTAATATTTGGTTACATGTCCTTTGGCAAGTTCCACTGCAATAAGACGCTTTTGGTAGCCATCCACAAGCTTCTGGTTGAATTTTTGACCACTCGTCTTGACAAAATTGGTGCAGTTCAGCTAAATTTGTTGGTTTTCTGACATTGACTTGTTTCTTCAGCATTGTCCACACAGGGCATTCTAAAACCTTAATTCTATCCTGATTTAGCCATTCCTTTACTACTTTTGACGTGTGTTTGGGGTCATTGTCCTGTTGGAACACCCAACTGTGCCCAAGACCCAACGTATGGGCTGATGATTTTAGGTTGTCCTGAAGAATTTGGAGGTAATCCTCCTTTTTCATTGTCCCATTTACTCTCTGTAAAGCACCAGATCCATTGGCAGCAAAACAGGCCCAGAGCATAATACTAACACCACCATGCTTGACGGTAGGCATGGTGTTCCTGGGATTAAAGGCCTCACCTTTTCACCTCCAAACATATTGCTGGGTATTGTGGCCAAACAGCTAAATTTCTGTTCCTTCTGACATCACAATGGACAAAGATAAGACCTCCTGGGGGAAAGTTCTGTGGTCAGATGAAACACATTTTTAAGAATGTCCACATAGATCAGTGGGCAGGTTGTGTGTTTTTTATCACAAGCATTATCATTCTGGATTCTGGAATCATCCGATTATTTGGACCATTGGTGGGAAAGGTTGTCAGAATTGGTACCTACAGTATATATTGCTTCTATGCACTCTATAGTAGGTGCAATGCTCATGGTTAGTGACTCGCAATAGAGACACCATCCATTGGATGACAGTGCAATTGCAATGATTCAATTTTGATATGATCAAAAGTTGACTTGAGAAGTCCTGCGGGTCAGATAGTGGGCCGCGATTTGGGAAACCCCCGCTCTTACTTGAGTACAATTTATGGCTACTCTACCCACTTCTGTCTAAAATGAATGAAAAGGTGAGTGTGTAATGATGATAGAGAGACACTGTTCTCTGATGGCTGCCAGCTGTGAACCGATGAGGGTTAAAAGTCCAACTGAGAAAAAACTTCAAGATGATGGAGTGCGAGAATAGCCACGCCCTATATAAAATGTATTGAATATTATTGGAAGCAGATGCATTCAAAGTGGACAGGAAATAAGTCGAAATTGAACCTCTTTTCACCAAACAGTGATCGGAAACAGTCCCAAACTCCAATCACTTGTTCATTATCCCATTCCTGACATTTACTTAATGTTTCATCAAAAACCTTCCATAAACTTTGAGCAATGTTTTATTTTATTTTTTCATTTAATTTCAATGAAGTGCATATTTACAGCAGTAAGGGGATCCTAAAACACAACACACATACAACATAAAACAAGCGAAGAAGAAAGAAGATGTTACACTAAATATATATATATATCTATTTATGTATAAATATATATATCGGCTGGGCGATTATAATATGAACGTGAACGTGATTAATTTGAGTTCAATCACGGTGATCAGCTATTAGCATATTTCCTCGATCAAACATGGCGTAAAATGTCCATTAGACGTTACCGCAGTAGTAAACAGTAGGGAAGCAACAATGCTCCGTATAATCCTGCACGGAACAATACACCTTTATTGACCGTGATATATATATATATTTATATATATATGTGTATATATATATAATATATGTATGTATATATATATATATATATATATATATATATATATATATATATATATATATATATATATATATATATATATATATATATATATATATATATATATATATATATATATATATATATATACATATATATACATATATATATATGTATATATATATATATTTTTTTTTTATATATATACATATATATACATATATATATGTATATATATATATATATATATATATATATATATATATATATATATATATATATATATTATATATATATATATATATATACATATATATATACATATATATATATATACATATATATACATACATACATACATATTTATATACAGTATGTATATATGTGTATATATATATATATATATATATATATATATATAAATAAATAAATATATATATATATACATATATATATATATATATATATATATATATATATATATATATATATATATATATATATATATATATATATATATATATATATATATATATATATATATATATATATATATATATATATGTGTGTTGTTTAAAACTTGTTGTGCTGCAATAAGATAATTAATCTCTGCAATATAAGCAAATTATCTTGGCTTTATACAAACTCTCGTCAGGGTGTATTTTGATGTGAAATTTGCCACCAGTCGGCATGTCCTCGTCATCTTTGCACTGACGTATGCACTGACCTGCTTACTGACCGTATAACAACACATACCTTTTTAGGTAACCATTCCCGGTTAAGGTAAAGCAGCATGTTGATTGGCAACACTAAATTGCCCGTAGTGTGTGAATGTGAGTGTGAATTTGGTATCAACTACACTTGGTATTGATATAAATACTATTTATTTGCATCAATCTGCATACCCCTACAATACATCATATCAGTCAGAAATGGGTAGAGTAGCCAAAAGTTGTACACAACTACCATTACTTAAGTAGTTGATAGTAATATGACTCAAGTAAAAGTAAAATGTAGTCATCTAAATAATTTATTGAGTAAGAGTAAGTATTCAGTGAAAAAACAACTCAAATATATATTTTTTTATTTTATTTTTTTTAAAGTAAAATGTATGTTGCATTTAAACTCTGATAATTACAATTTATTCAGAAAGTTACTTAAGTAAATGTAGTGTGTTACTCCCCACCTCATGTATTAGTAATAATACAGTTGTGTTATTATATTATTGAAGTGTCTTTGGATTCACGGTGGACATTTCTGTGTTGTAAGATCAGCATCAATATTCATAAGCTTAGTCATCAGAGGAGATTGCAGTAACGCAGTGGCGGGCCGTGCGTTTCCCACCTAGGCCTTCAGTGATGTCCGACTTGAATAATTACCTCTCAAAATACCATAAATGATGTCACCACGTAACCATTGCTGGAGAAATACTATACAGAAACACATTTATGCACTACTGGGCATTTAATCACCTCAACAGTATACAAAATGGGGATCGTCAGAACAGCTGAGCAAACCTCCGGGGTTGACCGACATCGTCTCACAAGATGTACTTTTTCTATAGATATCCTTCCGGAAAACGGCCTTGCTAATATATTGTAGCCTTTAATGGGTTAATAATGGTCTTTAGTTAATGATGTCAAGGATGATTTCACTCTGTCCTATCATTGCCATTTTCAATGATCCCGTTAATTTGGAACATGCATGTGAGTGAAGGGCATACTTCATCAACAGCCATACATGTCACACTAAGGGTGGCCGTATGAACAACGCCAACACTGTCATAAACATGTGTCATATAGTGAAACAACGCTAAACAACAATGACAAACACTGTGACAGTCTCTCACTGTCGTCCGGGTTCCATGGACCACCAAGCACAGACATGACGTCGAGCAGTTTGACTTAGTTTATTTTCCAACAATACTCAGTCTCGTCGGGTCGCTTTTCATCTCCGTTTCCCTGCTCGCTCGTCGGTACGCTTTTCAGCCTGCCGCGTCGTCTCCGTCTGCCTCTCGCTCTCTGGCTCCTCCGCGCTGCATGCACTGCCAGCCGAGTCATACCAAAGACTATAAAAATGGGACCCGTTTCCCTCCCTGCTTGGCACTCAGCATCAAGGGTTGGAGTTGGGGGTTAAATCACCAAAATGATTCCCGGGCGCGGCGCCGCTGCTGCCCACTGCTCCCCAAGGGGATGGGTCAAATGCAGAGGACAAATTTCACCACATCTAGTGTGTGTGTGACAATCATTGGTACTTTAATTTATGCTGACTCTCCAACTCATTCTCTCTCGTCGTTCTCGGCTGCCGCCCTTTTATTCATTGAGAGGAGATTATATAATTGTGCCCAGGTGGGCGATCCACGCACCTGACATTTATCACGGCGTCGATCCCGGCATGCCCCGCCTCGCCGCTGGACCGCCGGCCACGCCTCCTCGCCGCCATCTTGGAGTCGGCCCCGGCGTGCCCTGCCTCGCTGTCGGTCTGCCGGCCACGCCTCCCCACAAACACATTTCGGGAAAATATTTGCACCGCATCACAACATAAACGCAACAGAACAAATTCCCAGAATTCCCTGCAGCACCAACTCTTCCGGGACGCTACAATATATCTGCCACCTAACCAACGTTTAGTTCTCCTTCTGACTACTTCCCGCTTCCAGCTAAATTGCAACTTGTGAATTGATACTCACTTTGGAATGATAAGTGAGTATACAATCACAGTCTCGTTAACGTCAGGCTGCCTAGATAGGCTACTGTCAACAACTTGTGATCTGATTGGCTTTCGCAACTGTCTCTCAACCCTATGTGTTCTCAAATTCATCCGCTAGTGGTCCCGGTGAGTATCCAATCACAGGACGCATAAATGTCACGTTCAACGTGAGGCCAGCTAGAAGGCCTTACTGACAACAACTCGTGATCTGATTGGCTATCGCAATTACCGTATTTTTCGGACTATAAGTCGCAGTTTTTTTCATATGCGACTTATATATGTTTTTTTCCTTCTTTATTATGCATTTTCGGCAGGTGCGACTTATACTCCGGTGCGACTTGTACTCCGAAAAATACGGTATTTTTCAACTGTATGTGCCTGTTCACTTACAGTGCACGGACGCCCGCATGGTTGATTCTGAAGACCCAGGGCAGATTTCGTACAGAATGGCAACATAAGCTACCTGAATTCTGATTGGATACAAACTAAAACTAAAAACAACAGCACTGGAAGGAGCATAATATGACATGAAGAGAATATGATTACTTTTAGATAATTAGGGAAAGTAAATGCAAAAATAATTTCATCTTTAATTATGATCATGATTCCTGGTTACGTTAGGCCAGCAGAGAAGGCACACCACTGCAGTAACGTGATATTTGAGGCTGAGCTCGTAAAGGCCATCAGTCTTAGGTGGGAAGCCAGTTATTTATACTAATATTCCGGCGCCTTTTGAGGTCCCCCACCTCTCAGCCGTGCATGCTTGACAATCTTATATTCCCAGACCACCACTGGGGATTTGGGTTCACACTTTGATCCCAACCAACAGTGGGATTTGGAACATGGGTGGTCTTGCTGGGAGTAAAATAATAAGGAAGAAACAGGGCAGCGTTAATGCTGAGCTCAGCACAGTCACAACAGAAAGTCAGACAGAGAACACATCAAGCTTTGTGCGCGTAACGAGAAATATCTGCTTAAACTTTTATAGTGACAGGAACATTTTTGACAATTACTTTTTTACATATTTTCTAAATTAACACACTTTTGCTGTCATTCAATTTTCCAGGTCAATCAACTGCTGCTTGCAAGATTCAGCCAGTCGAAGAGTTTTTGCATACCTGTGTCTTGGCGAGATTTACGGACCTTGTCGTTTGAGTTAGAAGCACGTTTTCATTGTCTGTCTGTCTCTCTCTTTGTGTGTGTGTGTGTGTGTGTGTGTGTGTGTGTGTGTGTGTGTGTGTGTGTGTGTGTGTGTGTGTGTGTGTGTGTGTGTGTGTGTGTGTGTGTGTGTGTGTGTGTGTGTGTGTGTGTGTGTGTGTGTGTGTTCGTTCTGGTATTGCTACCCTTCTTGAGACATCTACAAGGAAAAGTGCCTTCCATATGAGGACCGGTGAACAAGTTAGGACCGAAATCATGGTCCCAATACGGAAAACCATTGCATCTGATAGAGAGCCAAATACTAGAGTCTGTGAACATTGCTCCAAAGTCAGGATTTTTTTGTTGATTTAATGTGGATAAAACGGAATCCATCCTGTTTGGGTCCCACATCAACCTTAAGAAAGTCAATGACTTCACTATAAAAGTGGGTGACATTGTTATCACCAGGAAAGATGAGGTCACCTACCTAGGTTCCATTCTAGAGGCTAATCTTTCCTGTGATAAAATGGCAACCAAGGTAATCAGAAAGGTTAACCAACGAACGAGATGTCTCTACAGAATCTCCTCTCTGGTCAACAAAAGCACCTTGAGGATTCTGGCGGAAACTCTCGTTCAACCCTTTTTCGATAACGCATGCACCTCCTGGTACCCTAGCACCTCCAAAACCCTCAAATCTAAACTCCAAACATCTCAGAACAAGCTAGTCAGGTTACTTCTAGACCTCCACCCCAGATCCCACCTCACTCCTACCCACTTCTCCAAAGTGGGCTGGCTCAAGGTGGAGGACAGGGTTAAACAACTTGCACTGAGCCTAGTCTATAAAATCCACTACACCTCCCTGATACCGAAGTACATGTCAAACTACTTCCTTAACGTAAATGACCGCCATAACCACAACACCAGGGGGAGCTCCACTAACCACGTTAAACCCAAATTCCGAACTAACAAAGGTCTTAACTCATTCTCTTTCTATGCCACATCAATGTGGAATGCGCTCCCAACAGGTATAAAAGAAAGGGCATCTCTATCCTCCTTCAAAACCGCAATAAAAGTTCACCTCCAGGCAGCTACAACCCTAAACTAACACCCTCCCCGGATTGCTAATAATCAAATGCTAATAATCAAATGTAAACAATCAAATGCAGATACTTTTTCCTATGCCTTCTGATCTCTCTCTCTCTCTCTCTCTCTCTCTCTCTCTCTCTCTCTCTCTCTCTCTCTCTCTCTCTCTCTCTCTCTCTCTCTATGTCCACTACTTGCTGTCCATATCCTACCCCCCCCCCCCCCGCCCCCTCCACACCCCTGATTGTAAATAATGTAAATAATTCAATGTGATTATCTTGTGTGATGACTGTATTATGATGATAGTATATCTGATAGTATATATCTGTATCATGAATCAATGTAAGTGGACCCCGACTTAAACAAGTTGAAAAACTTATTCGGGTGTTACCATTTAGTGGTCAATTGTACGGAATATGTACTTCACTGTGCAACCTACTAATAAAAGTCTCAATCAATCAATCAATCAATGCATACAAAAGTAAACATTGACAGGTGCAAAGGCAGCATTATATGATAAAACAAGACGGCAGCTAAAGAAGGACTTCCCTATTCAACTGTCCATTGCACCGGTCGCCCTCCAAGGTTTCTCATTTTTATCCCATTGGGTTGAGTTTTTTCTTGCCCTGATGTGGCATCTGAGCCGAGGATGTCGTTGTGGCTTGTGCAGCCCTTTGAGACAGTCGTGATTTAGGGCTATATAAGTAAACATTGATTGATTAAAATCCATCCCCGAAAGAACCCGCCAGGTGAACAGCTGATTTCACGACTTCCGGTGCTGACGTAAGACAACCCGCGTCCCAAATGTGACCAAAGGATGAACAAATACACTACGATACTAAGACTATAGTGGCCATTAACAGTGAGCTTCTACAGCTGGGTTGCCCAAAGTGCGGCACAGGGGCCATCTGTGGTCCGTGACTCGTTTGTCACAAAAAATAGAGATCTCATTTGCACTCCTGGTGGTGAAAACTATCAAAATTAGGTTGGTCCCAAAAAGGAGGGATTTTTCAAATTGACTGCGTGTCGGTTTTAAAAGTGCTGCTCCTCTCGTCAACATATGAAATAACAAGTGTGTGTAAGAAATTGAAATGCGCCCCCTTTCGTCAAAATTAATTTAAAAAAAAATATACATATGCATATAGAGACATACTGTAATAACTTGAAGTAAATAATGAAGATTAAAAACAAATTACAAACAAAAAATAAAAAATAACTAAAAGCTTATCTTTTTGTATTTGCATAGTATGTATATATTATTAATGGTGTCAATACAAATATTTATATATCTAGAATTTCGTCCTCAAGAGGTAGGAATTTATCGGAGGTCTCAAGAAGGTAACACATACAAGTGTGTGTGTGTGTGTGTGTGTGTGTGTGTGTGTGTGTGTGTGTGTGTGTGTGCGTGTGTGTGTGTGTGTGTGTGTGTGTTCTTGCCTACAGCCCTTTGTCAGGTTGTGGGCCTCCATAGGGTTCTCATAGGGCTCGTAGCAGTGGGTGAGTCAGGTGTACTTGCAGACAGACTGCTGAGGAGACTGACACTGACGGAGGGACACAGTAATAACCGTTAATGTAGTCCAGGTGTAGCCGACTAACATTCAAATGGCCTGAGGTTATGCAACGGTTTACAGTTGTGTTATATATCATCATGTATCAATAATAATAATAATAATAATGGATTAGATTTATATAGCGCTTTTCTAGACACTCAAAGCGCTTCACAGAGAAGTGAGAACCCATCATTCATTTTTACAACTCATTCATTCATCATTCATTCTCCGGTGTGAGCGGCACCGGGGGCAAGGGTGAAGTGTCCTGCCCAAGGACACAACGGCAGCGATTTTTGGATGGTAAGAGGCGGGGAGCGAACCTGCAACCCTCAGGTTTCTGGCAAGGCCGCTCAACCCACTACGCCATGCCGCCCCAAGTCGTTTTTTTTTTTTAAAATCTCTAAGAACTGTTCAGTGGTAAGTTTTTCGTTGGCAACCCGTTCCAAAAGGTCGAACAAAAAAATCGTACAGAAACTGAAATACATTTTCCCATGAGAAATAACCAAAATCAAAGAACAGATAATACATAACATAAAAAGTAATGCCAAGAACAGGGGTCCAGGGAGCCGCTCTAGGGGCTCCCTGGACCTCTTCCAGAGATGTGTGAAAATTGACATTTTTTTTTTGTTTCTTTTAATATATTTTCTATAGATCTAACTCGGTCGGAATTGGTAGCATAAAAACCTGATCAAATCAATCCTATTTGCAAATGTTTTGCTAAAAACTCACTCCTGTTACTTTCAGTCCAATGTCTCAAATGATATCTTCTTTGGCAGCTTAGTCACAGATGACCATGCTAATTTACGCTCTTGTGTCAGACACTTATTTCGATTTGATGTTTAATTTTTTATTTAATTTATTTTTAATTTTTTTAAATTTTGTAATGGTACTTTAATTATTATTAATAGTTTTTTTTTTTTAATTTAAATAGTTTTGTCATCCTATTTTAGTCAATTATTAGTAATATATTTTCAGTTTTAATGAGTGTTGTAATTATACAATGCACATATTTAATTATAATTTTCAAATTTTAACTTGATGTTTTGTTGATACGGTACATTCATGTTTGTTGACAACGCCTAGCATGGCTGTACAAGCCAATTCTTGAGTGACAGTCCCTTGTTGCACTTAGTGCAAACATGTGTAGAGACTTCATCCCGCTCCTGCTGTGCGATGGTATTTGCAGTACGTTTCCTCAAATGATTAATCTTCAGCAAAACAACCCATTTCTAAAAATGTTGGATGAATACATATTTTGAGTAGATCAATATGTGTATTATTAGATTTGGAGTTGCAAAACTTGTAAGTTTATTTTGAGAGCATTACAGCAAGCAAATACATGAGGTCGTTTTAATGATGTGGAAGGTAAAGTGCTGAGAGACACATTGGGGGAAAAAAAACAGGGCATATGGCGAACATAGTTCATAAGATCATATCTGATCCTACAAGTCATTAAGTTTGACAAAATGATGGAGCTTTTAGAATGAATGAGGGGAACGCTGACGTGTGTGTGTGTGACAGGTGCATAGATATGAATGTGAAGAAGTGAGACAGACATGTTGTGTAGGTGGAACATAATATAATGATTTGTTTATTTTTGAGGAAGTGTTTGTTTTTTAAATACAGCCGTGGTCAAAAGTTGACATACACTTGTAAAGAACATATACACTACCGTTCAAAAGTTTGGGGTCACCCAAACAATTTTGTGGAATAGCCTTCATTTCTAAGAACAAGAATAGACTGTCGAGTTTCAGATGAAATTTCTCTTCTTCTGGCCATTTTGAGCGTTTAATTGACCCCACAAATGTGATGCTCCAGAAACTCAATCTGCTCAAAGGAAGGTCAGTTTTGTAGCTTCTGTAACGAGCTAAACTGTTTTCAGATGTGTGAACATGATTGCACAAGGGTTTTCTAATCATCAATTAGCCTTCAGAGCCAATGAGCAAACACATTTTACCATTAGAACACTGGAGTGATAGTTGCTGGAAATGGGCCTCTATACACCTATGTAGATATTGCACCAAAAACCAGACATTTGCAGCTAGAATAGTCATTTACCACATTAGCAATGTATAGAGTGTATTTCTTTAAAGTTAAGACTAGTTTAAAGTTATCTTCATTGAAAAGTACCGTGCTTTTCCTTCAAAAATAAGGACATTTCAATGTGACCCCAAACTTTTGAACGGTAGTGTAATTTTATGGATGTCTTGAGTTTCCAATACTCTTATTTTTGTGTGATAGAGTGATTGGAGCACATACTTGTTTGTCACAAAAAAACATTCATGAAGTTTGGTTCTTTTATGAATTTATTATGGGTCTACGGAAAACGTGACCAAATCTGCTGGGTCATACAGCAATGTTAATATTTGGTTACATGTCCCTTGGCAAGTTTCACTGCAATAAGGCGCTTTTGGTAGCCATCCACAAGCTTCTGGCAAGATTCTGGTTGAATTGTTGACCACTCCTCTTGACAAAATTGGTGCAGTTCAGCTAAATGTGTTGGTTTTCTGACATGGACTTGTTTCTTCAGTATTGTCCACACGTTTAAGCCATTCTAAAACCTTAATTCTAGCCTGATTTTGCCATTTCTTTACCACTTTTTATGTGTGTTTGGGGTCATTGTCCTGTTGGAACACCCAACTGCGCCCAAGACCCAACCTCCGAGCTGATGATTTTAGGTTGTCCTGAAGAATTTGGAGGTAATCCTCCTTTTTCATTGTCCCATTTACTCTCTGTAAAGCACCAGTTCCATTGGCAGCAAAACGGGCCCAGAGCAAAATACTACCACCACCGTGCTTGACGATAGGTATGGTGTTCCTGGGATTAAAGGCCTCACCTGTTATGATCCGCTTCCCGGATCACGTTCTGTTGGTTTTTGGACTCCCTCAGTTTCTGTTTTTGTGCACCCCTGAGTTTGTTTTCTGTTTCCATGGGTGCTTATTGTTTCCACCTGTCTCTGATTGGTGTTCCGGACGCTCCCCTGTTTCCCGAGCACTAATCAGAGCACTATTTATTCCACCCTTTTCCGGTCAGTCAGTCTGGCTTCCTAATTTGCCTTATGCAACAGCTGACGACAGTATTGATTCCTGCTTTGTATACTAGCTTCCACGCTAGGTTCTTTTGTTCGCTAGCTCCCACGCTAGCCCCCCTTAGTTTTTGCCTTCCGTGCTATGAGCACGTTTTTGTTTGTTCCCGTCTGATTTATTTCTAAAATAAATCATTTCCTACCTGCACGCTGTGTTCGAAGTCCGTCTGCATCCTGGGAGAACGAACCCCGCATCATCATGCGACCCGGTCGTCACATCACCTTTTCTCCTCCAAAAGTATTGTTGGGTATTGTGGCCAAATAGCAAAATTTTTGTTTTCATCTGACATCCCATGGACAAAGATAAGACCTTCTGGAGGAAAGTTCTGTGGTCAGATGAAACAAAAATTGAACTTGCCAAGGGACATGTAACCAAATATTAACATTGCTGTACGTATACTTTTGACCCAGCAGATTTGGTCTCATTTTTAGTAGACCCATAATAAATTCTTAAAAGAACCAAACTTCATGAATGTTTGAGTTGTAGAAATTATTGGAAACTCAAGACAGCCATGACGTTATGTTCTTTACAAGTGTATGTAAACTTTTGACCACGACTGTAACTTCCTGATTACTAAGCAGACGTTTATAGGACCACGAAATAAAGACAACACTCTCCTTGGAGAACAAAGAACACAACAGACATAAATAATCCCATACATTCAAAGTTCATAATCAAAATGAGGTAGCAACAACATTTTAAAAAAACATTTGGGATGTTTTCGAAGCGAGCACTAGATCCTTGAGAAGGTGACTGAAGAGAGCTTCAAGTGAAAACAAAGAGTCTTCTATGCATCCTAATTCTGAACCACAGCCAAGCAGCACAGTCTACTTCTAAAACTGAAACTGGATCTGTTTATAGTCCAAGTTCCTAATCGCTTATCTCGCCTGTCAGATTTCCAACATGGAAGCACTATATTATTAACTACAGTATAAAGGAAACCTTTATAATCTGCTAATTTATCAACCGGGAATCTAGGGAATTTTAAGAACAGTTCCCTGCATAAAATGTGCCCCAGTGAGCATAGACCCCTAAAATACACGATCACACCTCATACACGCATGACACTGTGCAGGTCCTGAGTTGGGTTGGGTATCTTTTGAAATTGGACGAGTTTCGTTCCAGGTTCTTTTTTTGATTCTGGTTCCAAACAATTCTCGAAGAGGCAGTGCCCAAAATTTACGAGAGGATAAAGAAAAAGAAGGAGCTTATTGACTATGGCCCGGACTGCAATAGAGGATGCGTGTAAATTTATGCAGATCCCAAATACAAAACCCAAAACCAGTGAAGTTGGCACGTCTTTACAGTCTATTCAATTGAATATAAGTTGAAAAGGATTTGCAAATCATTGTGTTCTGTTTTTATTTACAAATTACACAACGTGCCAACTTCACTGGTTTTGAGTTTTGTACACAACCGGAAGTATTAAGTAAGAAAAGTTGCTTTTGCACAATATTGCGAAACAAAACGCCAGATAATGTCGCCTAATAGGTGCCATTTTGAGGTCCTTATACACACACCATAATTATATCTCTGTGTTGCAGCACAGTATGTCTAACTATGGTAGCAATAATTATCTGAGTTCCATCAAGCTGTGCGGCTTTGTAGCTTGCCAAAGTCATACTAAAACATTTTTGACTGATTTTTCAGCACTGTGTTTAATGTTCTATATTCTCAATGAAACATCAAAGTTTGGTGTTGCTTGCTTATGGGTGCTTGCTAGCTTTATTCTTTGAACAGGAGTAGTCAGACTTCAGTCCACACCTATACGAGTCATGTATAAAGACAGTGTGACCAACTGGGTTTCTACCGATCTTCTCAATGATTGGTCAAAAGGTATTCACGTGACTACAGGGCGCCATGACTGCTACCAACTTTGAGCTGAAAAGTCATCGTTTTTTTGTGATTGTTGGTCCAAAGCTAATGAAAATGTTGGCAAAATGAGGGTAATGATTTCATTTTTTTGGTAGGTTTTTTTTACGTTTATTGAGTCTTCGAGTGCGTGTTAGAGAGCCTTCTGGTCACGGAACACTGCAGGAATGTAGCAGCAGAGTGTATCAAATACGGAATAAATGCATGTTGCATTGTAGGTTTATGAGCTGGAGTATGTGTACATATATATATATATATATATATATATATATATATATATATATATATATATATATATATATATATATATATATATATATATATATATATATATATATATATATATATATATATATATATATACAGTATGCATATTATTTTGGTTTATTTCGTCAGAAAGACTAACGTCAAAGTGACCGCAATTTTTGACATATACAGTCCAGAAATACAAATAAATACTGGGTGTGTCCAATATATATATATATATATATATATATATATATATGTATATTATTTAATCGCAATTATTTGTTCTTTTTTTTTTTTTACATTTGTTTATTGAATTTTTTGACATATACTGTCTAGAAATACAATTAAATACTCGGTGTGTCAAAGAAAAAAAATCTATTTTAATTAATTAGTTGCAATAATTATTTGTTCTTTTTTTTTTTTAAACATTTGTTTATTGAATTTTTGACATATACAGTCCAGAAATACAATTTAATACTAGGTGTGTCCAAAAAAAAATCGATTTTGATTAATCAATCGCGATTATTTGTTTGTTTGTTTTTCTTTTTTAAACATTTGTTTATTTAATTTTTGACATATACAGTCCAGAAATACAATTTAATACTAGGTGTGTAAAAAAAAATCGATTTTGATTAATCAATCGCGATTATTTGTTCTTTTTTTTTTTTTACATTTGTTTATTGAATTTTTGACATATACAGTCCAGAAATACAATCAAATACTCGGTCTGTCAAAAAAAAAAATAGAATTTAATTAATCAATCGTGATTATTTGTTTTGTTTTTTTTTAAACATTTGTTTATTGAATTTTTGGCATATACAGTCCAAAAATACAATTAAATACTAGGTGTGTCAAAAAAAATAAAAAATTTCTGGGTAGCAGTCGTGGCACCTGCTGTTTAGTTGACCACACTCTCATTATACACTGGTATCTCTTATGTGTGACTGCCATCTACTGGTCACACTAATCATAACACCATGAACCAAATACAATTGCGTCGAGGTCGATAAGCACAACCAAAATTAATACGTACATTCGGTGCTTGTGTGTCGATTTTTGAGAAATACAAAGGAATTTAAGTGCACCTTATAGTCCAAAAAATACGGTGGTATTGAACAAGTAATATATGGTAAATAATGAAGTAGTAGTAATATTGTACAAGTAATACTGTATATTTTAAGTAATGCAGAAGTAGTGATATGAACTATACTAAGCTATTTATTAAAATCCATCTGGAATGGACTTATTTTGTCTATAAGTTGAAGTGAATTGAGTGCAGCTGGGATAGGCTCCAGCACCCCCGCAACCTCGAGAGGGACAAAACGGTAGAAAATGGATGAATGGATGAATTAGTACTTTGTTTTCAGGCGACATCCAGTGTTCACAAGAATTTATGAAGTTAAGCTCATTGAATAATGCGGCCCCCTTTGTTACTGGATACGTTCCAATAAGTCTCTGAGACTTTGCATTAAATGTGTAAGTAATATGCAGATATAATTATTTGATACTCGTTTTGTATTGACAAATGTGCTGTTTTAGACTGCGATATTGTTCAATGTAAGGATACAAATCATGTATGTTTAACTGGTGTGCTATTGTGTGCTTAGCTGTTGTGTAGCTGCTAGCTCCTGGTGGCCTGTAGCCTACCATGTTTACCTTTCGTAAATGACTATTTTTGCACAAGAAAACACACTGCAGGACTTTTTATTGGAGATTTCACAACCACTTATAATCCCATACTTGTTTTCTTTGTTGCTCATCTCAGACAAATATCTGATAAAAAAATATCGAAGTTAGAACATCCCTAGATTTTAATGCAGAAAATGTCTCAGATTTTTCGGCATCAAAATCTTTCTGTATTTTGCACAGCTGACAGCCTTTACAGGGTTGGATAGCATACCTTGCGAGATGAATCCTGCATGTCTTCTGATGTTCTCATACTCCAAGTGAAAGCAGCTGACTGTGTTTCAAGTTCACTGTTAATAAATATTACAGATTTTGTTTCATGTTCACTCCCTGCATATGTTTTTCTGCAGCTGCGAGTACTTGGCGTTGGTGCTCGATTATATGTCTGTACTTTTGCATCCTTTCATCCTTTGATGTGTCTGAGGTTCAGAGGGTCTTAAAACTAGTGGATCTTGGTAAATCTGCAGGTCCTGACAAACTTGAGCCCTTTTTTTCTGAAGTCAGCCATTGGTTTTATTGCAAAACCGCTTATGCATATTTTTAATCTTTCCTTGTCTAGTAACGAGATTCCTAACATATGGAAACCTGCCTTTGTTTTACCTTTGTTGAAAGGAGGTGATCCCACAGCTGTTATCAACTACGGACCCATCTCTAAATTAGCAGAAGTTCTTGAATATTTTGTTAGCGAACAACTTAAAGAATTTTTAGACAACCATGGTCTTCTATCACAACATCAGTCAGGCTTTAGGAAACGTCACAGCACAATAACCGCTGCCATTAATGTTGTGAATGACATTATTGGAGCATTGGACTGCAAAAAGTATTGTGCAGCTCCATAGGCGCCGAGCTACATTTCTGCCAGTGGGTGCTCGGTGTGTGTGTATTAGTGTTGTCCCAATACCAATATTTTGGTACCGGTACTTTTCTAAATAAAGGGGACCACAAAATCTGTCATTATTGGCTTTATTTTTTTTATTTTTTTTGGGGGTACATTAAACATATGTTTCTTATTGTAATTTAGTCCTTAAATAAAATAGTGAACATACTAGACAACTTGTCTTTTAGTAGTAAGTAAACAAACAAAGGCTCCTAATTAGTCTGCTGACGTATGCAGTAACATATTGTGTCATTTATCATTCTGTTATTTTGTCTACATTATGAGGGACAAACCATTCAAATGAATTATTAATCTACTTGTTCATTTACTGTTATTATCTGCTTACTTTGTGTTTTAACATGTTCTATCTACACTTCTGTTAAAATGTAATAATCACTTTTTCTTCTGTTGTTTGATAATTTACATTAGTTTTGGATGATACCACAAATGTAGGTATTGATCCGATACCAAGTAGTTACAGGATCATACATTGGTCATATTCAAAGTCCTCATGTGTCGAGGGACATATTTCCTGAGTTTATAAACATAATATAAATAAACTAAAAAAAACGAAAAAAGATTTTGTGATGTTAAAAAATATCGATGTAATCATAGTAGTATCGACTAGATACGCTATTGTATGTGGTATCATTACAGTGGATGTTAAGTGTAGATCCACCAATTGTGTTTGTTTATATTGTAGCGTCCCGGAAGAGTTGGTGCTGCAGGGGATTCTGGGAATTTGTTATGTAGTGTTTATGTTGTGTTGCGGTGCAAATATTCTTCCATACTGTGTTTGCCGTTGTTGTTTAGTGTGGTTTCACTATATGGCACATGTTTATGACAGTTTTGGCACTGTTCATACGGCCACTTTTAGTGTGACATGTATGGCTGTTGACTAAGTATGCGTTTCATTCTCTCGTGTATAGTGTTCAAAGTCAAGATTATTGTGTCATTAGTTCATTATCGAGGACAATTGAATCTTGAATAGACTTTGTTAATCATAGACTATATGATTTGTGACTTATGTATTATGCGAAACGGACCAAACTTGACACAAAATTAACAAAATTGGTTTATCAAAAATAATTTTGAAGATTTTAGGTTGCCATCAATCCAACGTGGGTGCTCGGGCCCCAAAGCACCCACGGGATCAGCGCCTATGTGCAGCTCTATTTATTGACCTGTCAAAGGCGTTTGACACGGTCAACAACACGATTTTACCAGATAGATTGCACAGGATTGGCGTTTCTCGGCATGCTGTGAACTGGTTTTCTAATTACCTTTCTGATAAGTTTCAGTTTGCTGGGTCTTCTTCAGCTTTCCTCCCTGTGTTAAAGACCGTAACACAGGGTTCAATATTAGGACCGCTGTTGTTCTCCATTTACGTGAACAATCTTTGTGATAAAATATCAGATGCCGCGTTCCATTTCTATGCAGATGATGCGGTCAAACACTATATTGCCAAAAGTATTTGGCCACCCATCCAAATGATCAGAATCAGGTGTCCTAATCACTTGGCCCGGCCAAAGGTGTATAAGATCAAGCACTTAGGCATGGAGACTGTTTCTAAAGTCAGTGATTTCCAGCGTGGAACTGTCATAGGATGCCACCTGTGCAACAAATCCAGTTGTGAAATTTCCTCGCTCCTAAAAATTCCAAAGTCAACTGTCGGCTTTATTATAAGAAAATGGAAGAGTTTGGGAACAACAGCAACTCAGCCACCAAGTGCTAGGCCACGTAAACTGACAGAGGGGTCAGCGGATGCTGAAGTGCATAGTGCAAAGAGGTCGCCGACTTTCTGCACAGTCAGTTGCTACAGAGCACCAAACTTCATGTGACCTTCCAATTAGCCCACGTACAGTACGCAGAGAGCTTCATGGAATGGGTGTCCATGGCAGAGCAGCTGCATCTAAGACATACATCACCAAGTCCAATGCAAAGCGTGGGATGCAGTGGTGTAAAGCACGTCGCCACTGGACTCTAGAGCAGTGGAGACGCCTTCTCTAGAGTGATGAATCACGCTTTTCCATCTGGCAATCTGATGGACGAGTCTGGGTTTGGAGGTTGCCAGGAGAATGTTACATTTCGGACTGCATTGTGCCGAGTGGGAAATTTGGTGGAGGAGGAATTATGGTGTGGGGTTGTTTTTCAAGAGTTGGGCTTAGCCCCTTAGTTCCAGTGAAAGGAAATTTGAATGCTCCAGGACACCAAAACATTTTGGACAATTCCATGCTCCCAACCTTGTGGGAACAGTTTGGAGCGGGCCCCTTCCTCTTCCAACATGACTGTGCACCAGTGCACAAAGCAAGGTCCATAAAGACATGGATGACAGAGTCTGGTGTGGATGAACTTGACTGACCTGAACCCGATAGAACACCTTTGGGATGAATTACAACGGCGACTGAGAGCCGGGCCTTCTCGACCAACATCAGTGTGCGACCTCACCAATGCGCTTTTGGAAGAATGGTCGAAAATTCCTATAAACACACTCCGCCACCTTGTGGACAACCTTCCCAGAAGAGTTGAAGTTGTAATAGCTGCAAAAGGTGGACTGATATCATATTGAACCCTATGGGTTAGGAATGGGATGGCACTTCAAGTTCATATGTGAGTCAAGGCAGGTGGCCAAATACTTTTGGCAATGTAGTGTATTTTGTTCATCCGCCTCTGCAGTGCAAACCCTTAAACTCTCGCAGTCTGCTTTTGATGTCGTTCAGTCCCAGCTGACCCAACTTAGGCTAGTGCTAAATGCAGACAAATCTAAGGTGACGTTATTCTCAAATGGCAAAAAATACCTAAAATATTGACTACTCATGGGGTGGAGCTTGAGTTGGTCACAACATATAAGGACTTAGGAATTATTATTGATGAGAGATTGTCTTTTAAAGCACACATAAAAAAGCTTGTCTCTAAGCCTAAAATTAAATTGGGTTTCTTTTTCAGATATACTGTAAGTCTTTTTCCCCCCTAAAAGTTAGGAAACATCTAAACTCCTTTACTTGATTATGGAGACTTGCTTTTTATGAATGCACCTGGAACTTTCTTGTAAAAACTAGACACTGTATATCACTGTGCCTTACATTTTATTACTGGTTGTGGAAAGCTTGTCTACCACTGCACTTTGTATGCAAAGGCAAACTGTCCATTTTTAACTGCCCGAAGACTTCCTCGATGCATAGTTTTTATATATAACTGTCTTCTTGGACTTGCCCCCTACCTATCTGTGGTCCTTTGTGTGTAGAGACTCCAGTCATTACAGCCTACGCTCACAGGATGTCCTCCACATGTTGGTTCCTAGAGCCAACACAGAACTTGGTAAAAAAAAAAAAGCCTTCAGTTATGCTGCTCCCTGGTCATGGAATGACATCCAGACAAAAAAGATCTGAGGCTACCAGAATGGATCACTTTGGGGGAGTTTAAGTCCATTTTAAAAGATCGAGAAACCAGTTCTCTTGGGCAATGTACTTGCTTTTAAGTTTAATTATTACTTAATCGTTTTAAATTATTTTTGACCTGTTAGGGTATGACTGCTGTTCTGTTATATTGTCTTGTTGTAATTATTAGTGTAACTTTGTTTGTCAGGTCGCTCTTGAAAAAGAGATTTTAAACTCAATTAGTTTTTACCTGGTTAAATAAAGGACATTGATTGATTGATTGATTGATTGATTGATTGATTGATTGATTGATTGATTGATTGATTGATTGATTGATTGATTGATTGATTGTGTGTGAGCATGTGCATGCGAGTGTGTTTGTAAATGAGATACAAATCAAAAGTTGTTTCTCTTGCTTTGATGTATGGACTTGGATTTAAGTGTCAGCTTGCCCTATGTCAGTCAACTGTGAAGGTGAAGGTGACGGAAGTCATGTCCAAAATCTTTCCGGGGCCCCATTTGCAGCCCACAACTTGTATTTTATTGGCTCGTATTAAACTGGAAAAGTAACATTAAACAATGCCTGTATCAAAATAATGATTAGGGCCATTCTGAAGATTGTGTACAACAAGAACGTTAAGTACAGTATGTTAAAAATCTGATATACCATCGCAGCACTGTAATTAGCTAAGCATACACTTTACAGCGGGCGGCATGACTCAGATGGTAGAGCAGTTGTCTCGAAACTAGAGGGTTTCTGGTTCGAATCCAGCTTCGGTCATTGTAGTCACTGCTGTTGTGTCCTTGGGCAAGACACTTTACGCACCTTACCTCCCATTGCCGCTCACACTGGTGTATGAATGTGAAGAAATGGTGGTGGTTGGAGAGGCTGTCGGCGCAACTCTGGGTAACGTGCTTTGAGTCACTAGGGGAAAAAAAGCTTTATTGGGACAAGCGGTAGAAATAGATGGATGGATGGAATTCTAACTATTTAGTTACGCTTCTGCTATGTAAAATGTATTAAGAATGTACAATTCCCCTGCAAAATTTTAATTGGTCTGCTATTTGTTTTAAAGCTGAAGCCCGTGGTTTTGCGCAGTTGTTTTGAAAGGTAAAATGAAACAAAAGTTTTAAAAAAAGTTAGTATGCTAACTACCTTGCTAACATGCTAACGGTAGCATACTAAGAAAGAAACAGTTAGCATACCTACAACATGACTCTAGGTAAGAAAATCCATAATTTTTAGTTTTAAACTTACAAAATTCTAGAATAACAGTAGCAAGCAAACAGGGCAACAGTCAACATTTTTTTTAACAAAGGTGCCCAGTATCAAAATCCAGGATTTTTAGGTTCAAACGTACAAAATTTGCTAAGAATAAAATAACAGTATGCTAACAGTAGAATACTTACATGGTAACAGTTAGCATTCTTGCGAGATGGCACCCAGTATCAAAATCCTAGATTTTTAACATATGGAATTAGCTAAATTGCTGGTAAAAGACATGATATCATGCTAACATTAGCATGATAACAGTTAACATTTTTACAAGATAGGGCTTAGTATCAAAATCCATGACTCAGAAAAACACCAGTTTACAAAGTCCTTATTTCCACAATTTTCTTAAATCGGGTTGTCCCGATACCAATTATTTGGTACCGGTACCAAAAAATATATCGATACTTTTCGATACTTTTCCAAATAAAGGGAAGTACGAAAAATGTCAGTATTGGCTTTATTTTAATCAATCCAAAAAACATATGTTTCCTACATGCACTCAAATAACAATTTTACAAGGTTAAACTATATATTAAGGGGCATTAACACATTTTCTTGGGGCACTCAAAGAACAATTTACAATTTTCCATAATACATATAGCCTGCCATAATCAAGGATTAGATTAGAATATAATAAAAAGCTTTATTGACATTACATTAAATGCTTGATGATATATGGTTGCCAATCCTGGTCTGTGCTTTATGAAAAATACAAATATTAATAAGCACTAAAACAAAACTATTGATAAATGTACACAGATAAGCAATGTAGCACGTGAAACACACATTTATTAAAGATAAAACACAAATTGTAGGAATTTGTAGCAGGGTTTGGTGGTAGCGGGGGGTGTATATTGTAGCGTCCCGGAAGAGTTAGTGCTGCAAGGGATTCTGGGTATTTGTTATGTTGTGTTTATGTTGTGTTACGGTGCGGATGTTCTCCCGAAATGTGTTTGCCATTATTGTTTGGTGTGGGTTTACAGTGTGGCGCATATTTGTAATAGTGTTAAAGTTTTTTATACGGTCACCCTCGGTGTGACCTGTATGGCTGTTGATCAAGTATGCCTTGCAGTCACTCATGTGTGTGTATAAACAGCATATATTATGTGACTGTTGTTTGAATGGAGGAAAAGCGAACATGACGACAGGTTGTAGAGGACGCCAAAGACAGTGTCTTTAAGGCACGCCCCCGATATTGTTGTCCGGGTGGAAATCGGGAGAAATTCGGGAGAATGGTTGCCCCGGGAGATTTCCGGGAGGGGCACTGAAATTCGGGAGTCCCCCAGGAAAATCGGGAGGGTTGGCAAGTATGGTTGTCTGTCTATCTGTGTTGGCACTGTGATGAGGTGGCGACTTGTCCAGGGTGTACCCCGCCTTCCGCCCGAATGCAGCTGAGATAGGCGCCAGCACCCCCGCGACCCCAAAAGGGACAAGCGGTACAAGATGGAAGGATGGATGTATATATATATACAGTATATATATATACATATATATATATATATATACATATATATATATATATATATATATATATATATATATATATATATATATATATATATATATATATATATATATATATATATATATATATATATATATATATATGTATGTATGTTTGTGTGTGTAGATATATATATATATATATATGTGTGTGTGTGTAGATATATATATTTATATATCCATGTATATATATGTATGTATATATATATATATATATATATATATATATATATATATATATATATATATATATATATATATATATATATAATCTATATATATGTATATGTGTGTGTGTAGATATATATATTTCCAAGGTTTGTAGGTTTAAAGGTTACAAATTTACCTTAAATGCTAACATTGTATGCTAATATGGGATCAAGCAAAGCACCCACTCACCAGATGTGTTGCAGGCCCATAATAATGATAATTGTAACAAATGTCTCACCATCCATGTTTTTGTTTAATTTCTTAGCAAAGCGAGCTGTGGCGACGAGGAGGTTTTCGAGAAGACGGGGCTGTGCCCTCACGGACCAATCGTAGAGGTGTAGCGAGTGTCGTGGACGAAGACACAGACTTGTTGGACCTGATCTCACCAATTGGTGGACGAGTCAATCCTTCGTGGAATCGACTTAAGGGAAATCAGAAGGAGAAGCTTGGCGTGCCTTCGAAGCATTTGGATGACAACATAACTGTCGATAAAAAGGTGGACTCCGGTTGGGGGACTTCATCAACATTCCCAGGGAAACCCTCCGATGACGTCATCACTCTCGACACAGGAAATAACTCCAAAAAGTCTTTTGTGGATTTGACTTCTCCGCCTAAGCTCCCCCTCGATCCTGAGGCCCACGTTGACTCGACTTCACAAAGGGAGGACACTGATGAACGGTCCAGCTTTGTCTTACCTTCATCTCATGTGATCGACCAGAGTCCATCAGTCAGCCATGGACATGTCAGACACATCAGCACACGGAACACCACTGACATCCACCATATTCATAAGCGCAAAGGAGAACTACCAAAAAGGAGCCAATCTGGAATTATCACCATCGTATCTAAAGATGGAGATCTGGTCCTCGGCTCCGATGGCAAGCTGTATCGTCTCAAACCTGGACCACCGGGCGTTATGGGTCCTCCCGGGCAGGAAGTAAGTGTTTGTCAGAATGCTGCTACTTTCTTTATGGCATAGCCAAAACATTATAATGTCTTTGTGAAACCGTATCCACATAAGAATGATACATTTTTCTTGACATTTTAGACATTTCTCCACATGCTAACTCTGTTTTTAGTGCTTGTGGAAGACTTTTTGAAAAACTCTGGCTGGGAAGTTTCTGAAACTCAACCATGACAAGTGAACCATAAATGATAGGCATGTACAAAACCCCAAACCAGTGAAGTTGGCACGTTGTGTAATTCGTAAATAAAAACAGAATACAATGATTTGCAAATCCTTTTCAACTTATATTCAATTGAATAGACTGCAAAAACAAGATATTTAATGTTCGAACTGAGAAACTACTTTTTTTTTTTTCAAATAATCATTAACTTAGAATTTAATGGCAGCAACACATTGCAAAAAAGTTGGCACAGGGGCATTTTTACCACTGTGTTACATGGCCTTTCCTTTTAACAACACTCAGTAAACGTTTGGGAACTGAGGAGACCAATTTTTGAAGCTTTTCAGGTGGAATTATTCCCCATTCTTGCTTGATGTACAGCTTAAGTTGTTCAACAGTCCGGGGGTCTCAGTTTCAGCTTCATAATGCGCCACACATTTTCAATGGGAGACAGGTATGGACTACAGGCAGTCCAGTCTAGTACCCGCACTCTTTTACTATGAAGCCACGCTGTTGTAACACGTGGCTTGGCATTGTCTTGCTGAAATAAGCAGGGGCGCCCATGATAAGGTTGCTTGGATGGCAACATATGTTGCTCCAAAACCTGTATGTACCTTTCAGCATTAGTGGCACCTTCACAGATGTGTAAGTTACCCATGTCTTGGGCACTAATACACCCCCATACTATCACAGATGCTGGCTTTTCAACTTTGCGCCTATAACAATCCAGATTATTCTTTTCCTCTTTGTTCCGGAGGACACGACGTCCACAGTTTCCAAAAACAATTTGAAATGTGGACTCGTCAGACCACAGAACACTTTTCCACTTTGCATCAGTCCATCTTAGATGAGCTCGGGCCCAGCGAAGCCGCCAGCATTTCTGGGTGTTGTTGATAAAAGGCTTTGGCTTCACATAGTAGAGTATTAACTTGCACTTACAGATGTAGCGACAAACTGTAGTTACTGACAGTGGTTTTCTGAAGTGTTCCTGAGCCCATGTGGTGATATCCTTTACACACCAATGTCGGTTTTTGATGCAGTACCGTACCGCCTGAGGGATACGGGCATTCAATGTTGGTTTTCAGCCTTGCTGCTTACATGCAGTGATTTCTCCAGATTCTCTGAACCTTTTGATGATATTGCGGACCGTGGATGGTGAAATCCCTATTTTCTTTGCAATAGCTGGTTGAGAAATGTTGTTCTTAATCAATTTGCTCACGCCCTCGCCCTAGTGACCCTCGTCATATCCTTTTTTATGAATGACTGAGCATGGAAGCTGCTTTTATACCCAATCATGGCACCCACCTGTTCCCAATTAGCCTGTTCATCTGCGGGAAGTTCCAAATAAGTGTTTGATGAGCATTCCTCAACTTTCTCAGTCTTTTTTGCAACTTGTGAGCTAATATTTTCAAAAAAATTTAGTTTTCCAGTTCTAATGTTAAGTATCTTGTCTTTGCAGTCTATTCAATTGAATATAGGTGCAAAAGGATTTGCAAATCATTGTATTCTGTTTTTATTTCCGATTTACACAAGGTGCCAACTTCACTGGTTTGGGGTTTTGTAGATCAGGCCCTTTTCCACCAAATGTTCATGAACTTTAAGTAACTGGAACGGTTAGTTCCTTGAACTGTAGTTTCCTGCGGACCCGCGTTGTTTACGTTTGACAGCATTTCACAATTCTTGGTAGTAGGGATTTAACAGGAAACTGGAGTAGGGGTTGACAACATGATTTCGATATGCTGCACTTGAAATTCTTTAGATTTTAACCTTCTTCACCATCTTTCCTCATTTTTAGGGCTTCCCTGGAGAACCTGGCGTGCTTGGGTTCAAAGGTGATAAGGTGAGAAAAACTTGTTCGGATTACCTTCGACAAATTAATCAACATAATTCATGATGAAGAACATAACTAATCTTACAACTCTAAACTTCTGTCCTTTGCTATTGACCTGACTTATGTAATACAGTCATGGTCAAAAATTTACATACACTTATAAAGAACATAATTTCATGGCTGTCTTGAGTTTCCAATTTCTACAACTCTTATTTTTTTGTGATAGAGTGATTGGAGCACATACTTGTTGGTCACAAAAAACATTCATGAAGTTTAGTTCTTTTATGAATTTATTATGGGTCTACTGAAAATGTGACCAAATCTGCTGGGTCAAAAGCAGTGTTGGGTTAGTTACTGAAAACTAGTAACTAGTTACAGTTACTTTATTTCAAAAGTAACTCAGTTACTAACTCAGTTACTTACACCAAAAAGTAATGCGTTACTGTGAAAAGTAACTATTTAGTTACTTCTTTTATTCTTCTTTTTTTTTAAAGCTCCCATTAATGCCCTTTTAGCCTTCATTTCAGTACTGTTATTGCACTGGAGAATATTACAATCTGTTGATCAACTTGACATGCATTTTTATTTTCCTTTTAACATAATTAATGAAAAACAGTGCAACATAAAAAGGCATTTATCCTTTCTTTAAACTTGGATTAATTAATTTAAAAAAAACTTAAAGTGCAACATAAGAAGGCACATCATCTTCCTTGAAACATAGATAGTGAAATAAAGCCTGACATCTGGAGTGATGCTGCTGTCTTCCACACTTGGAGCCATGGGTTGTAGAATCCTTGTTTTCAGTGGCAGGATCATTGACACAGATGGTGAAGTTTCAATGCTCAGTAGAGATGTAACAGTTTTGAGGGGTTTAAGCACCTGGAGGACCTCCTCTGCAACTCTCACATCATCATCAGACAGGGTGATTATGTCTTTTACATTTGTTTTCAGGGTCTTGTGGGTCAATGCAGAGTATATAGCTGCCTGCTGCTCCAACATATCATAAGTGGAGTTCCACCTCGTTGGGACTTCATGTATGAGCTTTATGAGTAGGCAGCCCAAGCTGTTGTGCCTGGGTGGAAGTAGGAAACCACCTTCCTGATCCTCCCAAGGAGGCGCTCCATCCTATTGACTGAGATTCCCTTCTAGGATGCTGTCACGCCAAATTTCTTCCCTCTACAAAAACCTTCTCTCCCCCATTTACTTCGGTGGTCATGTTTCCTCTTACGTCATTGACAGCGATCGATAGCACTTCAGCTTTGACTGCCCGTCGCTGGAAGGATACTTCGTCTTTGACAGCTGCTGGAATCTGAAGAAAACGATTTTTTTTTTTTTTTGTACAGGCGCGAAACAGGACAGTCGCGTGCAGGTTAAGGACCCCCGGCAATTTTGTGATTTTATTGGACGCAGCCCCGGAAGTAAATGGGGGAGGGAAGGTTTTTGTAGAGGGAAGAAATTTGGCGTGACAATGCCAAATTCACTACATGTGCAAAGCACCCTACCAGGGCCGGCCCGTGGCATAGGCCATATAGAAAAATGCTAAGGGCGCCGTCCATCAGGGGGCGCCACGCCAGTGCCACAAATGTTGGAGAAAAAAAAAAAAAAAAAAGTTGGTACTATTATTTCTAAATACAAAAAATAATCCCACGTTAATTAAAATGCAAAGTAAAGCCTATTTAATAGAAATATTATTTGTTACAACATTACCCCCCCATCCCCCCGCACGGTGCGCCCCCTCCCTTCCCGTATCATGACTCTTACCACATCAAAAAATCAACACAAGATGTCAAAACGGCCAAAACTGTCAGGTGCCCAGGGAAGAAAAAAGAGAAAAGAAGAGGAGAAACGAGAAAAAGACAGAGGTAGCAGGTAGGTAATGAAATTATTGGACAGTGGACAGCACCCACCCTGGCTCTGACCTGTTCCACCTGCTGCCCTCTGGGAAGCGCTACAGGTGCATTAAAACCAAGACGAACAGGCTAAAAAACAGCTTCTTCCCCAGGGCCATAACCACCCTGAACAGACTTCCCCATTGACCCTCATAACTGCCTTCTCTTCGGTGCAATAACCCATTCCACCAACCACCCTGTTTCATGTAGATATTCATGTACATATTCATTTCACCCTCTGTATAGAGTGTACACTTGTTTTATCGCACTGTATGGAATGGCCTCAATCTCGTTACCCTGCGTAATGACAATAAAGCTGATTCTGATTGTGATTCTGATTCTGATTTGTCTGTTATAGAATGTGATAGTAACCTGGCTTTTTAGCATTAAGCTAATGTTACATGATTCGGCAATTGCTAATCAATAAATAGCTAGTTCTGTTTTAACGTCGGGTTAAGATTGTGGAGGGGGCTAAATTGTTACGGAAAATAATAATGTAACGTTAGGTAATTACAGTACTCCCACCTTACATTCCTCAGGGACATTTGTATTAGATCTTTTAAGCAGGTGTTTTTTGTTTACATTGTTATTGCTTTCTGGTTAGCTAATGTTTGCCCTGCAGGTAATAGTCACTTTTCCACCCCATTATATATTAGGTATAGTTGTAAGCCTAGTTGTTAAAGTGCACATCCATCCATCCATCTTCTTCCGCTTATCCGAGGTCGGGTCGCGGGGGCAGCAGCCTAAGCAGGGAAGCCCAGACTTCCCTCTCCCCAGCCACTTCGTCTAGCTCTTCCCGGGGGATCCCGAGGCGTTCCCAGGCCAGCCGGGAGACATAGTCTTCCCAACGTGTCCTGGGTCTTCCCCGTGGCCTCCTACCGGTCGGACGTGCCCTAAACACCTCCCTAGGGAGGCGTTCGGGTGGCATCCTGACCAGATGCCCGAACCACCTCATCTGGCTCCTCTCGATGTGGAGGAGCAGTGGCTTTACTTTGAGCTCCTCCCGGATGACAGAGCTTCTCACCCTATCTCTAAGGGAGAGACCCGCCACCCGGCGGAGGAAACTCATTTCGGCCGCTTGTACCCGTGATCTTGTCCTTTCGGTCATAACCCAAAGCTCATGACCATAGGTGAGGATGGGAACGTAGATTGACCGGTAAATTGAGAGCTTTGCCTTGCGGCTCAGCTCCTTCTTCACCACAACGGACCGATACAGCGCCCGCATTACTGAAGACGCCGCACCGATCCGCCTGTCGATCTCACGAACCACCCTTCCCTCACTCGTGAACAAGACTCCGAGGTACTTGAACTCCTCCACTTGGGGCAAGATCTCCTCCCCAACCCGGAGATGGCACTCCACCCTTTTCCGGGCGAGAACCATGGACTCGGACTTGGATGTGCTGATTCTCATCCCAGTCGCTTCACACTCAGCTGCGAACCGATCCAGTGAGAGCTGAAGATCCTGGCCAGATGAAGCCATCAGGACCACATCATCTGCAAAAAGCAGAGACCTAATCCCGCAGCCACCAAACCGGATCCCCTCAACGCCTTGACTGCGCCTAGAAATTCTGTCCATAAAAGTTATGAACAGAATCGGTGACAAAGGGCAGCCTTGGCGGAGTCCAACCCTCACTGGAAACGTGTCCGACTTACTGCCGGCAATGCGGACCAAGCTCTGACACTGATCATACAGGGAGCGGACCGCCACAATCAGACAGTCCGATACCCCATACTCTCTGAGCACTCCCCACAGGACTTCCCGAGGGACACGGTCGAATGCCTTTTCCAAGTCCACAAAGCACATGTAGACTGGTTGGGCAAACTCCCATGCACCCTCAAGGACCCTGCCGAGAGTATAGAGCTGGTCCACAGTTCCACGACCAGGACGAAAACCACACTGTTCCTCCTGAATCCGAGGTTCGACTATCCGGCGTAGCCTCCTCTCCAGTACACCTGAATAGACCTTACCGGGAAGGCTGAGGAGTGTGATCCCCCGATAGTTAGAACACACCCTCCGGTTCCCCTTTTTAAAGAGAGGAACCACCACCCCGGTCTGCCAATCCAGAGGTACCGCCCCCGATGTCCACGCGATGCTGCAGAGTCTTGTCAACCAAGACAGCCCCACAGCATCCAGAGCCTTAAGGAACTCCGGGCGGATCTCATCCACCCCCGGGGCCCTGCCACCGAGGAGCTTTTTAACTACCTCAGCAATCTCAGCCCCAGAAATAGGAGAGCCCACCACAGATTCCCCAGGCACTGCTTCCTCATAGGAAGACGTGTTGGTGGGATTGAGGAGGTCTTCGAAGTATTCCCTCCACCGATCCACAACATCCGCAGTCGAGGTCAGCAGAACACCATCCTCACTATACACGGTGTTGATAGTGCACTGCTTCCCCTTCCTGAGGCGGCGGATGGTGGTCCAGAATCGCTTCGAAGCCGTCCGGAAGTCGTTTTCCATGGCTTCCCCGAACTCCTCCCATGTCCGAGTTTTTGCCTCCGCGACCGCTGAAGCCGCACACCGCTTGGCCTGTCGGTACCTGTCCGCTGCCTCAGGAGTCCTATGAGCCAAAAGAACCCGATAGGACTCCTTCTTCAGCTTGACGGCATCCCTCACCGCCGGTGTCCACCAACGGGTTCTAGGATTACCGCCACGACAGGCACCAACTACTTTGCGGCCACAGCTCCAATCAGCCGCCTCGACAATAGAGGTGCGGAACATGGTCCACTCGGACTCAATGTCCAGCACCTCTCTCGCGACATGTTCAAAGTTCTTCCGGAGGTGGGAATTGAAACTCTCTCTGACAGGAGACTCTGCCAGACGTTCCCAGCAAACCCTCACAATGCGTTTGGGCCTGCCAGGTCTGTCCGGCATCCTCCCCCACCATCGCAGCCAACTCACCACCAGGTGGTGATCGGTACAAAGCTCCGCCCCTCTCTTCACCCGAGTGTCCAAAACATGAGGCCGCAAATCCGATGACACAACTACAAAGTCGATCATGGAACTGCGGCCCAGGGTGTCCTGGTGCCAAGTGCACATATGGACACCCTTATGCTTGAACATGGTGTTCGTTTTGGACAATCCGTGACGGGCACAAAAGTCCAATAACAACACACCACTCGGGTTCAGATCCGGGCGGCCATTCTTACCAATCACGCCTCTCCAGGTTTCACTGTCGTTGCCAATATGAGCGTTGAAGTCCCCCAGTAGAACGAGGGAATCACCCGGGGGAGCACCCTCAAGTACTCCCTCGAGTGAATCCAAAAAGGGTGGGTACTCTGAGCTGCTGCTTTGCGCGTAAGCGCAAACAACAGTCAGGACCCGTCCCCCCTCCCGAAGGCGGAGGGAAGCTACCCTCTCGTCCACCGGGTTGAACTCCAACATGCAGGTTCTGAGCCGGGGGGGCAACAACAATTGCCACCCCAGCCCGTCGCCTCTCACTGCCGGCAACGCCAGAGTGGAAGAGAGTCCATCCCCTCTCGAGAGAACTGGTTCCAGAGCCCTTGCTGTGCGTCGAAGTGAGTCCGACTATGTCTAGCCGGAACTTCTCCACCTCGCGCACTAGCTCAGGCTCCTTCCCCCCCAGCGAGGTGACGTTCCACGTCCCAAGAGCTAGCTTCTGTAGCCGAGGTGCACATCATTAATGTTAATTAAGCAATATCACATGAGAGGAAATTCTGTTTTTTAATTTGAGCACTGCTGTGATTCGGTTAAAGATAATCATAACATAACATTCTCATATAATATGTTAATTTGCTTTCTTTAAGTAAAAAAAAAGGTCAAAGACAAAGCTATTCAGTTTTTTGTGAGTATATACACTTCACTGCTGATGTGAGGGGGGGGGGGGGGGGGGGGGGGGGCGCCACCTAAAATCTTGCCTAGGGCGCCAGATTGGTTAGGGCCAGGCCTGCACCCTACCTGTGGTCCCAGTCCTGCCTCATTCACTGCAATTATTGGACTTTTGGCATTATCACGTGAGACTGGGATATCTTTATCTTCCATTCCTCCACTGCTTGTGTCAGTACCGGCGCAAGGTGACTCTCGTAGAGGGGGCGTGTCTTCTCATCTCCCAGTCTGCTGTGATGAAGTGAGCACTTATCGTCACATAGTTCCCCTGAATGTCCACCCGATGATGATGCTCGGGATAGTTCATCCACAACTTTTTTCTTCTCCTTCTCATAAAGATCTGGCACAATCTTAGCGCTGAAGTGGGTGCGCGACGGGATGTCGTAACGTGGCTCAAGCACATTCAGCATGTGTTTAAAACCTTCGTTTTGCACAACCGAGTTTGCACCTATAAACACACCGATTAAATGGCGCGGGGCGTTCAAGCTCTTCCGTTACTCCGCTCGCCATGACCACGCTGTGTGTGGACTGAACGTGCGAACAACTTTTTTTTTTGTTTCATATATCAAAACGCGGATCACGTGTGTCCCTCCCCTCCAGACACACACACAGAGCGCGCCTCTTTTCTTCTCTCCGGCTTGTGACAGAGGAAGAATCAGAAGGACGACACCGCAGTGCTGCAATAAAACACACTCAGATCTTCTGTTTCTAGCCGATACTACATAAAAAATAACGTAAAATAACGCAGTAACTCATCATGTAGTAACGGTAACTGAGTTACTGAATATAAAAAATAACGCGTTAGATTACTAGTTACCGCCGAAACTAACGGCGTTACACTAACGCGTTACTAACGCGTTAGTCCCAACACTGGTCAAAAGTATACATACAGCAATGTTAATATTTGGTTACATGTCCTTTGGCAAGTTTCACTGCAATAAGGCGCTTTTGGTAGCCATCCACAAGCTTCTGGTTGAATTTTTGACCACTCCTCTTGACAAAATTGGTGCAGTTCAGCTAAATTTGTTGGTTTTCTGACATGGACTTGTTTCTTCAGCATTGTCCACACGTTTAAGTCAGGACTTTGGGAAGGCCATTCTAAAACCTTAATTCTAGCCGTATTTAGCCATTCCTTTACCACTTTTGACGTGTGTTAGGGGTCATTGGCAGCAAAACAGGCCCAGAGCATAATACCACCAGCAAAGTGCTTGATGGTAGGAATGGTGTTCCTGGGATTAAAAACCTCACTTGTTCTCCTCCAAACATATTGCTGGGTATGGTGGCCAAACAGTTACATTTTTGTTTCATCTGACCACATAGACCCATAATAAATTCATAAAAAAACAATCTTCATGAATGTTTTTTGTGCTCCAATCACTCTATCACAAAAAAATAAGAGTTGTAGAAATGATTGGAAACTCAAGACAGCAATGACATTATGTCCTTCACAAGTGTACGTAAACTTTTGACCACGACTGTAAGTCATTCCTGCTTCATGAAACCATGTTGTATCAAGGCTGTACTGAATACACTGAATTGTGATGTATAAAGGGTAAGATTGGCCCTGAAGGGAGTCCAGGAAAAAGGGGTGAGCAAGGACATGCAGGACCACCAGGTCTACCAAGCCTTTACCTTTGGAGGAACACTGCTGATGAATGGGCTTCCTTCCAGGTATGATACACACCTAGCATACTTCATTACCGTACTCAATGTACTCTTTGTCTAAACTGAGGTTCAAACACAACTTGTGTTTTCCACACATGTCACACGTCCATCATGTTTAATGTCTTAATATTGCTTAAACATTTTAATAACATATGTACCGTATTTTTCAGACTATAAGGCACACTTAAAATCCTTTAATTTTCTCAAAAATTGACAGTGCGCCTTATAACCCGGTGCACTTAATGTACGGAATAAATCTGGTTGTGCTTACCGACCTCGAAGCTATTTTATTCGGTACATGGTGTAATGATAAGTGTGACCAGAGATACATGTAGACTGCAATATGACGCCAGTAAATAACACCAAAACTTTAAATGTTCCATTGAAAATAAAGAACATTACACACAGTGCTCCAAAATATGTCTAAATGTTTTAGTACGACTTTGAAGCCGCACCGCTTGATGGATTGTCGGCGCATTACGGCTACCGTAGTCAGAGATACAAGTATTACTATGGTGTATGTATAAGGACCGCTAAATGGCAACCATTAGCAGACATATTATCTGCCGTTTCGTTTCACAATATTATGCAAAACCAACTTTTCTTACCTTCTGGTACCTGCTGATGTGTATTTGAGATCTGCATAAGCCCTGAAAATTTGCGCAAGTCCGCCACTGTAGTCCGTGACGATGCCGTAGTCGTTGATGAACACAAACACACTACATTGATTGTGCTCTCTATTTTGCTCATTTACCAGACTTAATCCATGATCTCAATCGATCATCTTTGTGTGCTATCAAGTTTGCCTTTGTAGAAGGCTAAGCAAGCTACACAACAACTTGAGCTAACATTGCTAACTAACATTCACACATTTCTAACTGACTGTTATTACTTGCCGTTTCATTGTGTCCTCAATTACCATAAAGAGTGGGCACTGGTTACGCCATTTAAAGTAGTTTTTCGGAAAATCCATCTTTTTGTGAAAGGACTTTTCTTTGCACACATTCACAGTTGAAGGCACATTGCCACAAAGTATGAAGTTAAAAGTGAAGCACTTTTTACTTCAGAGGAGGCTGAAAGTTTGTGTAGAGACTTGTGGTGTTTAACGCAAACCAGACAACATTTTCTTTCACTGGGTTTCAGCTGAGATAGGCACCAGCACCCCCCGCGACCCCGAAAGGGACAAGCGGTAGAAAACCGATGGATGGATGGATGCTTTCATTCAAGTTTTTTCATATGCAAACCTTTAGCAGATTAGACTTTAGTGCGTGCAAGAAGACATCTGTCCACGTCTACTTGGTCTTTATACGATGACATCAGCCACATGTTGCAGAAGACACCCCCGAGTATGTTAGAGGGACGAGGAGCCCTTTCCTAAGCATAAAAGGAATGGACCAGAAAAACGAGTCTGGTAGGGTTTTGTGGTTTACGAAACATACTTTGAACTTCACCCCCAAGAGGCCTGTCGGTGACGGAGTCAGGAAATTAATTGCAGAACATCTCATCTCAGATCCTTCATCATTTGGCTCATAGAAGGTTGAATTGAGGCAACTGAACTGCAGATAAGATTTTTTTTGTCAAACACTTCATTTAATCTCCATACTAATGATGGTTCTTTGCTCAAAATATTGCATAGATTTTTGCTATAAAGACTTATCTTTATTCTACTTTCTGGCTGCTTCTTCTTTGTTTTGAGAGGTGAAGTTGTTAGGTGCAAATGAATCCCTCATTACTATCAATCAATCAATTAATGTTTATTTATATAGCCCTAAATCACAAGTGTCTCAAAGGGCTGCACAAGCCACAACGACATCCTCAGTTCAGATCCCACATAAGGGCAAGGAAAAACTCACAACCCAGTGGGATGTCAATGTGAATGACTATGAGAAACTTTGGAGAGGACCACAGATGTGGGTGACGCTATTGTGATGCTATTGTAGAAGGCTAAGCAAGCTACACAACAACTTGAGCTAACATTGCTAACGTACCATTCACATATTTCTAAATTACTATTATTACTTACAGATTCATTGTCTCCTCCATTACCATAAAGAGTAGGCACTGGTTACGCCATTAAATGTAGTTTTTCGGAAAATCCATATTTTGGTGAAAGGTTGTGGGTTAACAGGACTTTTCTTTGTACACACTTGCGGTGACTTCTTCACAGTTGAAGGAACAATGCCAGGAATTATGAAGTTAACAGTAAGGCACTTTTTACTTCAGAGGAGGCTGAAAGTTTGTGTAGACAATTGTGGCGGTTAGCGCAAACCAGACAACAGAGCATTTTCTTTCACTGGTTTCATAGTGAACATGATGTTTTACATAAAGTAAAATAGGCTGACTCGTACAAGGATTTTACAAGAATTTGGGGTAGATTATTACCATCTATGGATAAACTGCTGGCGTCACATATGGCAACGTCACAAAAATAGCAAATTACAAACCAACCATTTGGAGGAAGTTTGAAAAACAAGATTATTTTATAAATATCTCTGCAATGCCTCCACGGTTTGATTTCAAATTGTTGGGACTTGTGCTGATCCCAAATACACATAAGAAGGTACCAATAAGTCAGATAAGTTGGTTTTGCATGACAGGGCAATTTCATGATTTATTGTTATTTTTGTCATCAGTTGATAAATCAGTAACATAAACTTGTGTTTCATCATTGTAGAAAACCAATTTCTACCAGTTGCTGTGTGCCAGTTGGCCCGTAAGTATGGAGTGATGATCACTCATCTTTATTGTTGTTTACATTTGGTTACATCACCTTGTTGATCTGATTCTGGTTTCCTTAATTGTGATCTGGCAGACCGAAGAAGGTCCTGTTGGACCACCTGGAGAGATTGGCAAGACTGGCATGCGGGTTAGGAATTTGCCTTATTAATGAAGATAATATTTTTTATGTCATTTTCTTGATTATAATTGTTTTTCAGGGCGCTCCTGGTGAACCAGGGGAACGCGGGCGACCAGGGATGCCAGGAGAGACGGTAGGTAGAGATGCTGGATTCTAGGAATGAGTCAAACAATACTGAGGTATAGAGATGCATTGTGAAACACACCCCCTCTAAGAACCTTACAAGGTACTCTGGGGATAGCAGCCCTCAATGAGAACCTGTCTGACCTAGTGTTCCTTTACATTGAGGGAATGGGTCCAGGAACCAGGTGGGGTTGAGAGCAGGGCTAGAATATATTATACTACTGTTGTGCTGTTTCAAAACAAGAACAGAAACATTGTATCTCTCCAACCAGCGACCCACTCAGGTCTTGATCGACCACATGACAATAGTTTGTGATATATTGTAGGTCCTGATAAACTTCTTGTGTTTTGTGGCTGAACAGGCTGGGCCCATCTGTACGTCTTTTAGTCCATCTTGGCCCTTTTCAAATCCGCTCAAGCAGTCCTGTACAGAGCTCTGTCATCTCCACCTAAAGCCAGAATCTTGGGCTCTGAGGGGTGTGTGGACAGGTCTGGTAATCCAGGGTTTTTGGTTTGGGAAAACCTGAATGTTTGATTACAGAAGCAGAGGTTGACATACTCCAGTGATAATCTTGTGAATGTTTTTAATTCCTATGGCCCCACATACAGTATGATGTAGTCCTTTTTTACCTTCCTAAGGCCCTGTCTACATTAAGCCGGATACCTCCTTAAACAAATAATTATTTAGCCTAAACCCCGTGTCAGCCACACTAACCCATCGTTTAAGGTTCCCCTCATGGGATAATTTTTTTCACGGGTAAGTGCGCCGTGTATTTCTTGAATTATAGTAGTTAACTTACAGATACAAAGTCTCCAAGGCAGAAGTGTATTCGAAAATATACATTAACAAACGTCTCATCTATATCATTCAACCGGTATCATTCAATTTACTGCATTCTGAGTTGCGATGAGGTGGCTGTCATGATCCGTGGTCCGGATCATGTTTTGTTTAGTCATGTTCTGTTAGTTTTGGACTCCCTTAGTTCCTGTTTTGTGCACCTCTGGTTTTGTTTTGGTTTCCATGGGTACTAATTGGGTTCACCTGCCTCTGGTTAGTGGTCGGCACGCTCACCTGCTGTCGAGCACCAATCAGAGAGCTATTTATTCACCTTTCTCACCACACTCAGTCTGGCTTCGTTGTTTGCCTTATGCAACGTTGGGTAAATTCCTTGTTTTCTATGCTTTGATTCCTGTGCTAAATCTCGCCTTAGCTTCCCGTGTGTTCGGCATGCTTGTCTTTTGTTGGTTTCCTGTATTTTTGTAAGTTGGATGATTTATGAGGAATAAATCATATCCTACCCCACGAGTTGTCCATCTGCATCTCGGGAGAACAACCCATGCAGTAAGATGCGACCCCCACGTGACAGAACGAAGCCAGGCTGAGTGTGGCGAGAAAGGTGAATAAATAGCTCTCTGATTAGTGCTCAACATCAGGTGAGCGTGCCGACCACTAACCAGAGGCAGGTGAACCCAATTAGTACCCATGGTAACCAAAAGAAACCCAGACGTGCACAAAACAGGAACTAAGGGAATCTAAAACTAACAGAACATGACTAAACAAAACATGATCCGGGCCACGGATCATGACAGTGGCGACTTCTGCCTGAGTGCAGCTGGAATAGGCTCCAGCTCCAGTTGAACTTCACGAATTGTTGTGGCCACTAGGTTTTGCTAAAAAAAAAACTATTTGGTTATGAAACGGTGGCACAGGGATTAACGGGTTAGTCACAATACGAAGGTCCTGGGTTCGATCTTGAGCTCGGGATATTTCTGTGTGGAGTTTGCACGTTCTCCCCGTGACTGCGTGGGTTCCCTCCGGGTACTCCGGCTTCCTCCCACCTCCAAAGACATGCACCTGGGGATAGGTTGATTGGCAACACTAAATTGGCCCTAGTGTGTGAATGTGAGTGTGAATGTTGTCAGTCTATCTGTGTTGGCCCTGCGATGAGGTGGCGACTTGTCCAGGGTGTACCCCGCCTTCCGCCCGAATGCAGCTGAGATAGGCTCCAGCACCCCCTGCCGGATAAATAAGTTTGTGTTTTTCATACCTACCATTGTTCTTTGTTAGCTGTCTAAACTGACTAAGCTGTCTGATTTCACTTGATCAAACCTTTACTAACTTTCCACACTGCAAAATAATAGAATATGTAGGATTCTTGCTGAGATGGTACATGATCTGTTAACCGGGTCATGGCGTGATTTATATTTAGTACCTTGTTTCTGATGTTTTAGTCTGCTTTGGTTGCGCCATTTTTCCTTTCGTTTACTGTTGGTTTCCATGGGCACTAATTCCCCACACCTGCCCTTGTTTTGTAATTAGTGTTCCCACCAGGTGTTTTGGTTATTCACTCCCCTTTATAGTTTTCAGTCAACCAGCACAAGTTGCTGGGTCAATGCTCGCTTTCGAAAAACCAGAGGTAACGTGAATGTCGCGAAAGCGAGCATTGACCCAGCAACTTGTGCTGGGTGAATGAAAACTACAAAGGGGAGTGATTAACCAAAACGCCTGGTGGGAACACTGATTACAAAACAAGGGCAGGTGTGGAGAATTAGTGCCCATGAAAACTAAAAGTAAACAAAATGAAAGATTGTGCAGCCAGGAAACAGACTAAAACGTAGGAAACAAGCTACTAAACATAAATCACGCCATAACCCGGGTAACGGATCATGACAGATGGTTTTGGATCAGTATAGGTATGGACCAATATCTAAGGCTCCAATATTGGTATTGTATCATAAGTGGAAAAAGTTGAGAACCCAACAAAATATTTGTAACAAAAAGAAAGATTTGCAACCAAAGCTTTTATTTTTTGTTTGGTTGCATTAAAAATACACAACTTTCTCTCCATACCTGGGTCACTAATAGTTTAATGTATCATGCCAATCTTTAAAGGCCTACTGAAACCCACTACTACCGACCACGCAGTCTGATAGTTTATATATCAATGATGAATTCTTAACATTGCAAGACATGCCAATACGGCCGGGTTAACTTATAAAGTGCAATTTTAAATTTCCCGCGAAACTTCCGGTTGAAAACGTTTATGTATGATGACGTATGCACGTGACGTCAATCGTTGAAACGGAATAAATGATAATAAATGGGTTATACTTGTATAGCGCTTTTCTACCTTCAAGGTACTCAAAGCGCTTTGACAGTATATCCACATTCACCCATTCACACACACACTCACACACTGATGGCGGGAGCTGCCATGCAACGGAAGTATTCTGACACATTGTATCCAATACAAAAAGCTCGGTTTTCATCGCAAAATTCCACATTATTCTGGAAATCTGTGTTGGTGAATCTTTTGCAATTTGTTTAATGAACAATGAAGACTGCAAAGAAGAAAGCTGTGGGTGGGATCGGTGTATTAGCGGCTGGCTGCAGCAACACAACCAGGAGGACTTTGACTTGGATAGCAGACGGGCTATCTGACGCTAGCCGCCGACCGCATTGATGATCGGGTGAAGTCCTTCGTCGCTCCGTCGATCGCTGGAACGCAGGTGAGCACGGGTGTTGATGAGCAGATGAGGGCTGGCTGGCGTAGGTGGATAGCTAATGTTTTTAGCATAGCTCTGTGAGGTCCCGTTGCTAAGTTAGCTTCAATGGCGTTGTTAGCAACAGCATTGCTAGGCTTCGCCAGGCTGGAAATTATTAACCGTGTAGTTACAGGTCCATGGTTTAATAGTATTGTTGATTTTCTGTCTATCCTTCCAGTCAGGGGTTTATTTCTTTTGTTTCTATCTGCAGTTAAGCCCGATGCTATCACGTTAGCTCCGTAGCTAAAGTGCTTCGCCGATGTATTGTCATGGAGATAAAAGTCACTGTGAATGTCCATTTCGCGTTCTCGACTCTCATTTTCAAGAGGATATAGTATCCGAGGTGGTTTAAAATACAAATCCGTGATCCACAATAGAAAAAGGAGAGAGTGTGGAATCCAATGAGCCAGCTTGTACCTAAGTTACGGTCAGAGCGAAAAAAGATGCGTCCTGCACTGCACTCTAGTCCTTCACTCTCACGTTCCTCATCCACAAATCTTTCATCCTCGCTCAAATTAATGGGGTAATCGTCGCTTTCTCGGTCCGAATCGCTCTCGCTGCTGGTGTAAACAATGGGGAAATGTGAGGAGCCTTTCAACCTGTGACGTCACGCTACTTCCGGTACAGGCAAGGCTTTTTTTTATCAGCGACCAAAAGTTGCGATTTTTATCGTCGATATTCTCTACTAAATCCTTTCAGCAAAATTATGGCAATATCGCGAAATGATCAAGTATGACACATAGAATGGATCTGCTATCCCCGTTTAAGTAAAAAAAATTCATTTCAGTAGGCCTTTAAATCCCACTCAAAAGAAAACAAACTTAAATAATGGTGCAAACACAAAAATGACATACACACATTGGGCAAGACAAAGAAAACTAATTTTCTCTAAGCAAGCTAAAGTATCTTTGATCCATCTCCTGGGAAACAAACAAAATATTCAATTTTATTTCGGCACATTTAAAAGTCAATGAACCTGCATCAGCATTTAAAACATACCTTATTGTCAAAATTAAAATAGTTGTAAAGAACATTTTAAATGGGGAAAAATAAATAAATAAAATATTCAAACTTTTTCTTTGTGAGTTAAAAAAGTCAGAATCGATGACTCCGGTGCCACTTCCTGCTTTTTGCAAATTACAACTTGTGATTGGATTCTCACTTGGGAGTGACAAGTGAACATCCAACCACAGTCACATTTAGCGTAAGGCTACTTAGATGGGCTACTGCCAACAACTCTGATTGGCTATCTCAACTGTCTATCAACTGTCTATCTGGCAGAATCCATACAGCACTGGCAAAAAGCTAGCTGAACTTTGATTGGATAAAAGCTCTAACGTAATAACAAGCAACACTTGAGCCTAATAAGACATGAATAGAATCTGATGAATACTTTATGGAAATTAGATTAAAATTTACTTTTATTACTCTATAATCATGCTTTATATTTGGCCAGCAGAGAATGCATTGCTGGCCCTAACGGCACACCTCTGGTTTTCATGACACGATTCAAGTATCAGCTACTTTTCTTTGTAAGTCAAAGTACTTTAGAGCTGTCTAGAAGATATTTTCATTCCCTGTGAATCCTGTTGAGTTATTACATCTTACAATCCTCATGTCAGAATGTGGTGATCCAGGATGATGCCTTGTATGTGTGATTAATGTCTTCGCGGAACCGCTAACGTATAATTTACAGTGTAGTGTTCCAGCTGAGTGTGATTGTTTCGCTGTGTTCATTTAAGATTTTGCGCCTCGTCAGTTGTTCAAATGTCGCAGCTTCTCCCTAACAAGCGGGATATAAATCACAGTTGTCAGAAGTGAGTAACCTATGTGTACCGCAAGTAATTTATGTTGTCTGGCAGGGGGAGCAAGGACCAAGGGGCCCTCGAGGAAAAGCCGGGGCCCCGGGCAAAGACGGGGAAAATGGAGGAGATGGACAGCCTGGGTCACTTGGTGTCACGGGGTTACAGGTGAGTTATATATTTTTTGCACCAAAGTTACCTAAAGGTGTGTGCACTAGATCAGTTTACTATTTTCATCATGGGAATAAGGATCTTAATAATTTATGTGATCCATTATTTTTCTAGGGTGCAATGATTGTGGAAAATACAGCTTCAATGATTTTGCAAAATAACAATTTAGGAAGTTTGAATTCATTTGGAATCTGGGTAAAAAAATATATGTAACAGAAAGGGTGACATTTTTTTGTTGTAAATCTCAAAAATATTTACATTTCTGTCTTTTTTCAACTGTAAATATAGTAATAGGCATTTTGAGTTGCTCAAAATGTGCACTTTGTTATATTTTTATACAAGGATCCTGTGATTAAATTGACTTATTTGAGTAAGCGGACTGACATTATTAGGAGTAATTTTTTTTAGCATAGAATAGCAAATACATGAGATAGCATGTCAACACGATGTAAATTACAGTGATTCAACAAAAATGTTATTCTAAAAATAAACAATTAACATGAAACATTTTTTTAGGTATATATACTGTATATATACCTGTATATATTTATCACATTTCGGTACACCGAAGAGAATGGAGCCAAATGAATCTCCTTCAACTGTATACATTTTATTTTCTGGGGATGCAAATGGAACAGATTGGAAGAAATGGTCCAGATATTGTAATGTACGGGTAGTTTCTGATTAAATAAAAATTGTTATCAATCCTTGATGTAGGTTGTACTATCCTTCTATCCTGGAAAAAGATCTAAGTAAATTCAGATAAAAAAATATTAGAGACGTTCAAGCCCACAATTCGTGTAAGTAAACTTCTGATCGCATTTTATTATTTATTTAAAAAAAATATATTTTTCATGTTTTTGATAAATTTGTATCAGTTATGTTGTAATTTATTTTAAACAAAATTCTGTGTTTCTGATCATGTTCTAACTTCTTCACGTTAATTGACCTCAGGGCCCTTGGGGTTACCGGGGTGAGCGCGGGTCCAAAGGGGAAAACGGTGATGAGGTAAGTAGGACAATTATCAGATAAAACATTAACTGGTACATCATAACATGCAAGACATAATTATGAACAAAAGTATTCAGAAGTACAGTAGTTAATCAGTCTGAACAAATTGCTACAGGTCCATGATGCTGATCATTTAATTCAGGCCTCTAAAACCACTTACAAAACCCAAAACCAGTGAAGTTGGCACGTTGTGTAATTCGTAAATAAAAAGAGAATACAATGATTTTCAAATCCTTTTCAACTTATATTCAATTGAATTGACTGCAAAGACAATATATTTAATGTTCCAACTGAGAAACTTAATTTGTTTTGCAAATAATCATTAACTTAGTATTTAATAGCAGCAACACATTACAAAAAAGTTGGCACAGGGGCATTTTACCACTGTGTTACATGGCCTTTCCTTTTAACAACACCCAGTAAATGTTTGGAACTGAGGAGACCAATATTTGAAGCTTTTCAGGTGGAATTCTTTCCCATTCTTGCTTGATGTACAGCTTAAGTTGTTCAACAGTCCGGGGTCTCCGTTGTGGTATTTTAGGCTTCATAATGTACCGCACATTTTCAATGGGAGACAGGTCTGGACTACAGGCAGGCCAGTCTAGCACCCGCACTCTTTGAAGCCACGTCTTTCTGAAATAAGCAGGGGCGTCCATGATAACATTGCTTGGATGGCAACATATGTTGCTCCAAAACCTGTATGTACCTTTCAGCATTAATGGTGCCTTCACAGATGTGCAAGTTACCCATGCCTTGGGCACTAATACACCCCCACACCATCACAGATGCTGGCTTTTGAACTTTGCGCCTATAACAATCCAAATTATTATTTTCCTCTTTGGTCCGGAGGACACGACGTCCACAGTTTCCAAAAACAATTTGAAATGTGGACTGGTCAGACCACAGAACACTTTTCCACTTTGCATCAGTCCATCTTAGATGAGCTCGGGCCCAGTAAAGCCGGCGGCGTTTCCGGGTGTTGTTGATAAATGGCTTTCGCTTTGCATAGTAGAGTTTTAACCTGCACTTACAGATGTAGCGACAAACTGTAGTTACTGACAGTGGTTTTCTGAAGTGTTCCTGAGCCCATGTGGTGATATCCTTTACACACTGATATCGGTTTTTGATGCAGTATCGCCTGAGGGATCGACGGTCACGAACATTGACCCTTACGTGCAGTGATTTCTCCAGATTCTCCTAACCTTTTGATGATATTACGGACCATGGATGGTGAAATCCCTAAATTCCTTGCAATAGCTTCAATTTGCTCACGCATTTGTTGACAAAGTGGTGACCCTGCCCCCATCCTTGTTTGTGAATGACTGAGCATTTCATGGAAGCTGCTTTTATACCCAATCATGGCACCCACCTGTTGCCAATTAGCCTGTTCACCTGTGGGAGGTTCCAAATAAGTGTGTGATGAGCATTCCTCAACTTTCTCAGTCTTTTTTGCCACTTGTGCCAGCTTTTTTGAAACATGTTGCAGGCATCAAATTCCAAATGAGCTAATATTTGCAAAAAAAAACAAAGTTTACCAGTTCGAACATTAAATATCTTGTCTTTGCAGTCTATTCAATTGAATATAGGTTGAAAAGGATTTGCAAATCATTGTACTTTGTTTTTATTTACCATTTACACAATGTGCCAACTTCACTGGTCTTGGGTTTTGTATTACAATATTCATTATCTCAAAAGTATTTTTAAAAGACATGCTACGAGTTAAAGTTGTGATGTTCACAGATTGAAAAGTAGGTACAAGCTGCGTCACAAAAGCAAATAAACTCGTATCCTGAGGTACCACTGTATATGATTTGTTCCAAAATGTGATTAGAAAAATCTGTATCATGAATGACATACATGTTTCTTTTCTAGGGTCTTATGGGCCTAAAAGGTCCCAAAGGGGAAACAGGAGAGCCGGGCGACAAGGTAAACTTTAAGCCGGCATGACACCATTGTAATAACAATTGTGATAAAACTACTAAATTGTGGTAATCGTGACACCACCTTTATTTGTGTATTTTGAGCTTCTTCTGTCACGCCCCACAGGAAACAGCATTTTTTTTTTAATACTGTGAAGAACCTTACAATGTTGATTTATTTATATTCTCATTACCTACACTTTTCACACTGCTGACTGTAGCTGGAGGCTTGTGTATGGTTCAAGAATGAAGTTCCCTGGAAGTTCCCTGCCTCTCATGGCCCCCCTGACATCTCACATGCCCTCCCAGAGAGGCCCTCAAGTGAACCGTCACTGTTCAGCAACTTTGCTTTATGAAGATATATCAAATAGTTTCACTTTGCTTCGAGCAAATACTACACAGTCTCTCCAGGAATTTGTGATGTGATGATTGCGCCTAATCACACAAGCTCAGGCAAACCCCGTAAATCAGACCTGGGAAAATTAAGGCCCAGGGGCCACATGCGGCCCGTTAAGCTTTTCAATCTGGCCCGCCAGACATTCCCAAATAATTGTTTTAGATCTTTAAGATGGAAACTGTAGCTGCCATTATGATGTGCAGTGATGTTTTCAAATGACCGTAAGTCTTGAACTATACAAAGTATTTCAATGGTTGGAATCTGCGCTTTTGCATGATATACTAGTTACTATGGTAATGTAAGTCACAGCAGCTCAGACGAGGCACCAAGCAGTGTGGGTGGGGAGCGTTTCCACAGAGTGTTTCCAGAGCGGCCAGCCTGAAATGAGGTTGTCAGGGACAGACGCGGAAGGAGATTTTTACAACAAAGTTCTAAAGCAGGGGTGTCAAACGTACGGCCCGAGGGCCGGATCAGGCCCGCGAACAGGTTTTACACGGCCCGTGGGATGAGTATAAAAATTAACCTGAAATTTGTGAATGAAATAATCAGCTGTTCTAAATATATCGCAATAGCAATTCTTTGTAGATGATGCTAGATATGTACAAAATAAACCACATGATGTTAGTACATCAGTCAAGGAAAATGATCAAATTACATAAATAACATACTGTAATTTGAATTTGATATCATTTTTTTTATCTTGATGGATTAAAATATTAAAGCCAATGAGTTGACTGATAAACATTTTCACATAATTTATTCAGAAAATATAAATAACGACAAATAACGATAGAATACTATTAACCGCAACATGTAAGTGTAAAAAAAATACCATTATGATTTGCACATTTTCAGAATGTGCTTGTTCTATTTTTAAACAAAACAAACAATCTGAAGTGGTCTTTATTTTTAAGTTATTGTGCCATGATTTTACAAGTCCGGCCCACTTGGGAGTACATTTTTCTCCATTTGGCCCCCCATCTAAAATGAGTTTGACACCCCTGTTCTAAAGCTTAGTGATGTATCAGATATATCAGATTGTAGGTGGGTTTATTTTTTAACCTTTAAGATTAAAGATTAAAGTACCAATGATTGTCACACACACACTAGATGTGGTGAAATACGTTCATATTTCGCTGTGTTTGTTGCATTTTTGTTGCGTTTCGCTTGATTGTAAAATATGTCGATCGAGAGGGGGTCTGACTTTCATATGTTGTCAATATTCAGTGTTTTATCGTTCATAGTTGACATTGTAAATTCCACATTCTTTATTTTCATGTACATTCTGGGTGTCTCATTCAGTAAAAAAATGTGTATAGTGTTCCTAAAAATAGATATACCGGCCCCCAGACACATTTCTTTCTCTAATTTTGGCCCTCTGAGTCGAAATAATTGCCCAGGCCTGCCGTAAATCATGCACAACCTTGCAACATTTCGCCATTCAAATTTGTCTCTGAGCAGCGCTCAAATGTGCAGGTCAACCGTCTTTAAAACCTATGTTTGTTTGTCGAGTAAACAAAGGAGGAACAACAGCATGTAACAATTGTTATGTACATGAGGGGAGTAGACGGCACAGACAACAAGGGGCGTAATATAGCTCTTTGTATTTATTATATATATCACGATATATATAATAATCAAACAATATATATATAAACTAGAGAATGTAGTGTGACAAAATCCAAGAGTGTGTATGGTGTGTGACTAAGTGTGGGAGTTATGGTTATGTTAGGCCAGCAGAGAAGGCCTTGCTGGCCCTGACGGCCCACCACTGTTGGAAACCCTATATGTAACCATGTACTGCATAGTTCGTACATACTTGTATTATGTATTTATATAATTGACTAATGCAGCTAAAATAGGCTCCAGCCCCCCCTGCGACCCGGTAAGGGACCAGCGGTAGAAAATGGATGGATGGATGGATAATTGACTAACATTTATTTATCAGGGGTAAAACAATTAGGAACATATTTTCATTTGCAATGCTGACTTAGTAAAGACCATAAGAATCATAAAAGGAACAATTCGCTCAACACTAATCCCCTGGCTCCCTGTCCAATCAAACATTGCATCTTCACATATCCGGCGAACGGCACACACCCAAAGGATGCTTCAAAAGGTGAAAATTCCCCCATCTACCACAAAGAAATATCCTCAACCCACCTACTGCTTGACTCCCACATACTTGCCAACCTTGAGACCTCCGATTCCGGGAGGTGGGGGGTGGGGTGGGCGTGGCTGTGGGTGGGACGGGGGTGGGGAGGGGTGTGGTTGGGGGCGGGGGGCGTGGTGGGGGCTTGTTTAAGAGGGGAGGAGTATATTTACAGCTAGAATTCACCAACTCGAGTATTTCATATATATTTCATATATATATATATATATATATATATATATATATATATATATATATATATATATATATATATATATATATATATATATATATATGTATGTATGAAATACTTGACTTTCAGTGAATTCTAGCTATATATATATATATATATTTTTTTTTTTTTTTTTTTTTTTTTTTTTTTTATTATTATACATATAAATAAAATAAATACTTGAATTTCAGTGTTCCGGAGGCTATCCAGTAGATGGCAGTATTGTCCTGTTTAAGAGTGTCCCAACATTGCTGTTTACGGCAGACGAACTGCTTTACGGTAGACGAAAACGTGACTGCTGTTGTTGTGTGTTGTTACCGCGCTAGGAGGACGTTAATGAAACTGCCTAACAATAAACCCACATAAGAAACCAAGAACTCGCCCTCGATCATTCTACAGTTATAACGTGATTGGGCAGGCACGCTGTTTATATCGTGGGAAAGCGGACGTGAAAACAGACTGTCGCCGCTGTCCCCACTCAGGTCCGCATTGAGCTGGAGGGGGCGTGGCCTCCAGCTCCGGCTGAATTCCGGGAGATTATCGGGAGAAAATTTCTTCCGGGAGGTTATCGGGAGAGGCGCTGAATTCCGGGAGTCTCCCGGTAAAACCGGGAGGGTTGGCAAGTATGGACTCCCATCCAGATGCCCCATTTGGAAGAACACTCCACCAGCTGATTTCACCATCCAATCAGCTTGAGAGAAGGAATGGGCACCCAAGGATGTCCCCAATAAACATCTGGTGCCAGACCCTCCCCAACAGGTCCCTGGCAATGGCCTACCTAGGACACAGTGGTCAATCATCAACAGATTCAGGACTGGACATGGCCCGTGCTTAGCCAGCCTTTACAGACGAGGCAGTGGTCCGAGTCCACTGTGTGCTTGTGGAGAGGAGCAGACAATGAAACACATCATTGAAGCCTGCACTCAAATGCTTGGCTGAAGGACCTTGCATTCGCTAAAAAAGTAAACCCTAGTAAAGAGGCAGAATTTACACGACAAAGGTGTCAACAAGACAACAATTGACTGCAGTACTGTATGCTAAGCTTACCAAAGAATATATGTGACAAATATATGTGCTTTGTCACTGCACAAAAGCTACTCACCTTGTCAGGGCTGAACCCATTTTTCCATTGTCAAAAGCAGGTCCTAAGAGGTACTATAGGAAGTATGATTTGGGGTTACACATACAGCAAACCAATAACGTATGGATGGCATACATCACTGCGGTATAGCTCGGTTGGTAGAGCGGCCGTGCCAGCAACTTGAGGGTTGCAGGTTCGATTCCCGCTTCCGCCATCCTAGTCACTGCCGTTGTGTCCTTGGGCAAGATACTTTACCCACCTGCTCCCAGTGCCACCCACACTGGTTTAAAATGTAACTTAGATATTGGGTTTCACTATGTAAAGCGCTTTGAGTCACTTGAGAAAAAGCGCTATATAAATGTAATTCACTTCACTTCACTATATGTGTCGCTGATTTTTTTCAGTTTTTTTACCATTTTCTGCTGGTACTTATTTTTTTACTGGTCAACGGAATATTCAAAAATATAATGTATACATTATAGATGGATATATATATAGATAGTACTTTATTGATTCCTTCAAGAGGGTTCCCTTAGGAAAACTAAACAAATATTAATAAGATATTGAAGCTAAGGTGTCGGTGTCTTTTTGACCTGCAAAGCATACGTATGGGGTGCCGAATGTAAAAATTGTGTCACAGTTTTCGAGCAGATAAATCAGGGGTCCTCAAACTTTTTGACTCGGGGGCCGCATTGGGCCAGGCTGTATATATATATATATATATATATTCCGAGCGCAATGATGTCACCTTATCGATGGGAAAATGCATTTTTAGACAATAGGCTAGGAGACCCCGAAAGTAACAAGCGGTAGAAAATGGATTATAAAGGACAGATTAAAAAAAGTAATAATTAAAAAAACCTAAACTTTTTATTTTTTTAATTTTTTATTTTAAACTTGGGACTTCACGTGGGCCGGATTTTGGACGCTGGCGGGCCGTATCCGGCCGTAGTTTGGGGACCCTGAGATAAATGTTCCCATTTAGCTCATTTTTCTCACATTTAACACATTTTCATCATATTTAAGTTTAAATTAAATGTTGAATCTTAATGTCATATCCAAATGCTAAATCTAAATCTAAAGTTTAAATCTAAAGTTTGGATCTAAACTAAATGTTGGATCCAAACCTAAATGTTAAATCTGAATCTTATTCTTACATCTAGGTATGAATCTAAATGTGAGCGCTAAATGTTAAATCTAAACCTAAATGTTAAATCTAATTGTTAAATCTAAACCTAAATCTTAAAGCTAATTGTTAATTCTAAACCTAAATGTTACATTTAAATCTTAAATTTAAATGTTGAATCTAAATGTGAGCTCTAAATGTTTTAAATTTAAACCTAAATGTAAAAGTAAATATAAATAGTATATCTTAATATAAAACTTCAATCTGAATGTTGAATCTAAATCAAAATTTTAATATATAATATAAATGTTAAATCTTAAATCTAATTGTTAAATCTAAACTTAAATGTTAAATCTAAATCTTAAATGTAAATCCTGAATCTAAATGTGAGCGCTAAATGTTAAATCTAAACCTGAATATAAATGTAAATCTAAATAGTAAATCTTAACATAAATCTTAAATCTGAATGTTGAATCTAAATGTAAATGTTAAATCTAAACCTAGATGTTAAACCTAAATTTAAAGTTAAAGTTAAAGTTAAAGTACCAATGATTGTCACACACACACTAGGTGTGGTGAAATTTGTCCTCTGCATTTGACCCATCCCCTTATTTAAATCTTAATGTGAGCGTGACATGCTAAATTTAAACCGATTTGTTCAATCTAAATCTTAATGTTGAATCTGAATTTAAATCTAAATCTAAATGTAAGCGCTAAATCTCTCGCCAAGTGTTAAGATAAATATTCATAGAATGCCAATGTTCCACCAATCCACAGCCCCGTGTGTTAAAAGTTCAACATTTTTTTTATGTAAGGCAAAATTGTCTGAACACTGAACTAATGATGTTGTACTGTCTGCTGTCTTTAGGGTTTACCTGGTTTACCGGGACCACCTGGTCCTGTTGGGCTCAGGGTGAGTATCCTTGTCTCTTTAATTACAACATGTGTGAATGTTTTGAGGTACAAGCCATCTCTCTGGTATTTTTTTTTTGCTTTTAGTTGCGATTGAAAGCGTCAAATACCGGTACCTCCTCACGACTTGTTGGCGTAGAAAATGTCATAGTGAAGACCAGACTTGATCAGACTAGATCTGTCCCATCTGAGTCCATGACCATGAACTGATTAAACATTCTCAAACAATCACTGTAGTTGTTTGTAGCACAGGGGTCTTCCACGTTTTCAGGTCAAGGACCCAAAATATTTTAAAATCATGCAAAAGTCCATTCATGTCAGCAACTTCTAATGTAAAACGAATATGTGATATAAACTTATTACAAGCTTCTATTTCTTAAAATGTTGATGATCATGTCTTACAGTTTTTAAATATTTACTTTGTTTTATGTTTAAAATGTGAGGTTTTCATAAGCATAATTGTCAGGTTCAAACACTGATGACATCTATTAAACGAGACAAGAAGCAAGGAATTAAACAGAGACAGAATTGAATTTGGCTCAATTTGAGGAGAAACGTCTGGGCTGTACGCCATTTCTTTTTATTTGGACTTTCCCTGTTTACATAACAACAGCTGTTTTAAAAAGGAATGGGGGGTATGTAAACAGCCATTGTTTTCGGTCACATTAACACAAAAGAAAAAGATGCCTCGGGCTTGGACTGGTCCTGGATCGAGCTTGGGCAGGTCTTGGATCAAAATCGATAACCCCTCCCGTCTCCTCCCATCGTACACAATGGAATTTTACAAGCCTTCGGCTTGGTACAACAAAGGCAGCCTCTTGTCTGTTCACTGGGAACTCAGTGAACGGAAATTTTTTTGATAATTTACATACAATTTTTCTGACAATAATTATCAAAATAATATCCAAAAAAAACTTGAAATATCTTGAGTTGCATGTTATAAGACCATGTCATATATTAGTCTCACCTCATAAATCAAATTTTTAGAATAAACAAACCTTTACACGATATTTGTGTTGTTTGTTTCACCTGTATATCCTATAAAAAACTGTGATTGTGTTTTTAACTAAACTGGTCCCATCGTACATAATGGAATTTTACAAGCCTTTGGCTTGGTGCAACAAAGACAGCCTCTTGTCTGTTCACTGGGAACTCAGAGAACGGAAAGTTTTTTGATAATTTACATACAATTTTTCTGACAATGATTATCAGAATAATATTTTTTTAAAAACTTGACATATCTTGAGTTGCATGTTATAAGACCATGTCATATATTAGTTTCACCTCATAAATGTAATTTTTGGAATAAACAAACCTCTACACAATATTTTTTTGTTTTGTTTCACCTGTATATCCTATAAAAAACTGTGATTGTGTTTTTAACTCAACTGATCCTAAAGGTACCCTTTTATAGTGCAGAGATACTAATCAAATAATACAGATCAGTGCTTGCATCTAGCGAGTTAATCGCTACCTGGAAATTTGCATATTAATTGCTAGCTATCTCAAATGCTAACATGAATGTAATAATATAGCTATCCATGTTTTTATTCCAAACCTCAAAGATACGGTTAGTAGGGTGGCCATGCCACTGCCATTTCTAAACTACACTATAGTGTGTTGGATCAATTTTAATACTGTATGTATGTAAAGACGTTTACATTTGTGCAAAAATTGTGTGGAAATATGAAAAATATCACGACCCCCTTTTGCAGTACCCCTGTGGGGTTGCGGACCCCCTGTTGAAGACGTTTGTTGTAGTACAGCCTATAGTGTCATTGTCATACAATATATTATCTTTAAGTAGTTTTTACTTATTTGAAAAAACAAACAAACATTACCTGTGGTGTTTTTAGGGGCCCGAGCACAGATTCAAATCAATCAATCAAAGTTAATTTATATAGCCCTTAATCACAAGTGTCTCAAAGGGCTGCACAAGACACAACGCCATCCTCGGCTCAGATCCCACATCAGGGCAAGAAAAAACTCAACCCAATGGGCTACAATGAGAAACCTTGGAGGGGACCGCAGATGTGTGGACCCCACCTGGGCGACCGGTGCAATGGACGTCGAGTTGATCTAGTTAATAGTGTGAGAGTCCAGTCCATAGTGGATCTAACATAATAGTGTGAGAGTCCAGTCCATAGTGGATCTAACATAATAGTGTGAGAGTCCAGTCCATAGTGGATCTAACATAATAGTGTGAGAGTCCTGTCCATAGTGGATCTAATATAATAGTGTGAGAGTCCAGTCCATAGTGGATCTAACATAATAGTGTGAGAGTCCAGTCCATAGTGGATCTAACATAATAGTGTGAGAGTCCAGTCCATAGTGGATCTAATATAATAGTGTGAGAGTCCAGTCCATAGTGGATCTAACATAATAGTGTGAGAGTCCAGTCCATAGTGGATCTAACATAATAGTGTGAGAGTCCAGTCCATAGTGGATCTAACATAATAGTGTGAGAGTCCAGTCCATAGTGGATCTAATATAATAGTGTGAGAGTCCAGTCCATAGTGGATCTAATATAATAGTGTGAGAGTCCAGTCCATAGTGGATCTAACATAATAGTGTGAGAGTCCAGTCCATAGTGGATCTAATATAATAGTGTGAGAGTCCAGTCCATAGTGGATCTAATATAATAGTGTGAGAGTCCAGTCCATAGTGGATCTAACATAATAGTGTGAGAGTCCAGTCCATAGTGGATCTAACATAATAGTGTGAGAGTCCAGTCCATAGTGGATCTAACATAATAGTGTGAGAGTCCAGTCCATAGTGGATCTAACATAATAGTGTGAGAGTCCAGTCCATAGTGGATCTAACATAATAGTGTGAGAGTCCAGTCCATAGTGGATCTAACATAATAGTGTGAGAGTCCAGTCCATAGTGGATCTAATATAATAGTGTGAGAGTCCAGTCCATAGTGGATCTAACATAATAGTGTGAGAGTCCAGTCCATAGTGGGGGCAGCAGGGGATCATCTTGAATGGAGACAAGTCAGCAGTGCAGAGACTTCCCCAACTGATGCACAGATGAGTGGTCCACCCCGGGGTCCCGACTTTGAACAGCTTGCGCTTCATCAGTGGTCACCAGATAACCTCTCCACCCAGGAGAGGGGGCAGAGCAGAAAAGAGACGGCAGATCAACTGGTCTAAAAGGGGTGGGGTCTATTTAAAGGCTAGCGTATACAAATTAGTTTTAAGATGGGACTTAAATGCTAGATTAAAATTAATTATTAGTCTGTTTCAATGGGGAACATTGGTTGGAGATGCGAGTACAGTGGTTACTTATTTGTTCTGTGAAGCAGGTTGTAATTTGAGAAACTCTTACTGCGAACATAAAAACAACATGAAAATTAGATTAAAAAAACAGATTGTAATTTAACAAAATAGGTAAAAATTCAAGGAGGTTGAATACTTTTGCCAGAAGCTGTATATCCCATGTCCGATTCTTCCTTACCGTATGTTGATAAGCATTGGCACATAACCGGTTGAGGGTTGACCATTTGCAACAGGTTTGCGAGGTTTGGTGGAAGATGCTGTTGATTTCAAGAGTCTCAGCCAAGAGGAGAAGAAGGCAGATTTAAGTACTTCACCAAAATAAACTGACAATAGTGGCCCGTTGAGATCCAATATAATACAAAAAAATGAGCAGGATAAAACCATTTTCAAGAAGTAATCTAACACAAAATGATTTTAAAAGACAAGTGCCTCTCAATCCACTTTTTTTCCTTTTCGGCCAACTTTAAATATGACATATATTAAATGTAATACAGTGTTTTCCTAACATTATTTTGTAATACAAACATTTTTGCTTTTCAGGGGCCTCCTGGGATCCGAGGTGGTTATGGTCCAGAAGGCCAACGTGGACCTGATGTAAGTGACTTTTGAGGGTACAGAGGCCTCATGTATTCAGAGTGGCGTAGCTTTCCTCCTAAAAATTGACGTAACTTTACATCCAGAAAATGACGTACACAAAAACAATTCCGGTGTATTAAAGTGTGCGCACACTAGGGTTGTACGGTACTAGTATAGTACCGAGATACTAATGAATCATATTCGGTACTATACCGCCTCTAAAAAGTACCGGATCTGCCCCCCTTTTTTTTAACGGGCATGACGGCGTGTCGTCGTCACCCCGTGACATTGCTGGTTTTACAAGCAGAGGAGCATGTTCGGCAGCGCACAATCACAGTGTGCCTACGAGCAGACACAGTGTGTAGACAGGAAAGGGAGAACGGATGAATTTTGGCTTAAAAACTGACGATAATGGTGAAGTTATAACACTGAAACGCCCTTAGGAAGAGGTGCTTTAAGACATGGCTAGCTAGCTAGCGGCTAACATCTGCAGCGTTTTAGGTACTTCTAAATCACTAATCCTCGCCTCCATGACGACAAATAAAGTGAGTTTCTTACAAGTATCATCCCTGCAGGACGTGGAATAGCTAAACATGCTTCACTACACACCCTAGCTCACCGGCTTCACAATGTAAATAAACGCAATGGCTGGATCTACACTTGACATCCACTGTAATGATACAAAGTACAGAAGCATATCTAGTTGATACTACTATGATTACATCGATAGTTTTTAGCATCACAAAATCTTTTTTTTATTTATTTTTTATTTGTATTATGTCTACAAACTCAGGAAATACGTCCCTGGACTTTTTACAAACAGCAACAGAGGAGGATTTTACCGTTCTAGTGTACATGTACAAAACCCAAAACCAGTGAAGTTGGCACGTTGTGTAAATGGTAAATAAAAACAGAATACAATGATTTGCAAATCCTTTTCAACCTATATTCAATTGAATGCACTGCAAAGACAATGTACTTAAAGTTCAAACTCGTAAACGTTGTTCTATTTTGCAAATAATAGTTCATTTGGAATTTGATGCCTGCAACATGTTTCAAAAAAGCTGGCACAAGTGGCAAAAAAGACTGAGAAAGTTGAGAAATGCTCTTCAAACACTTACGTCTTTTTCATGGACGCCCCTGCTTAAGACAACGCCAAGCCACATTCTACAACAGCGTGGCTTCATAGTAAAAGAGTGCGGGTACTAGACTGGCCTGCCTGTAGTCCAGACCTGTCTCCCATTGAAAATTTGTTGCGGATTATGAAGCCTAAAATACCACAATGGAGACCCCGGACTGTTGAACAACTTAAGCTGTACATCAAGCAAGAATGGGAAATAATTCCACCTGAAAACCTTCAAAAATTGGTCTCCTCAGTTCCCAAACGTTTACCGAGTGTTGTTAAAAGGAAAGGCCATGTAACACAGTGGTGTGCCAACATTTTTGCAATGTGTTGCTGCCATTAAATTCTAAATCAATGATTATTTGCAAAAAAAAATTATGTTTCTCAGTTCAAACATTAAATATCTTGTCTTTGCAGTCTATTCAATTGAATATAAGTTGAAAATGATTGGCAAATAATTGTATTCTGTTTTTATTTACCATTTACACAACGTGCCGACTTCACTGGTTTTGGGTTTTCTACAAAAGATCCAGAGTCTGACCCACAGAGAGAGGCAAGCAAAGAACCAATTAGTTAAAAGCATCTCAAGAGTTAGATCTTTAACTTTTCCGTTCAATGTCTTTCATTCCATAAAGCTATAAGGAGTACTTTTTTGAATCAGATTAGTAACAGTTTTGAATTGTAATTAACCATGATTAATTAGAGTAAGTTATTTTCTTGCAAAATTTAAATAACTTTAAAAACAATACCCCGATATTTTGACACAAATGCAATTATACTGTCATAAAGGAACAATTTTTGAAAGTTTCACTGAATATAAGTGATTTATTTTCTTGGAACTTGGTAATATCTTTATTTTAAGTCCAATCGGGGTGTAATTTGAAGGGGAATTTGTCACAGAGCTCACTAGTCGGAGTCTCCCAGGTAACCAGTTCAGGTAACCAGTAAAGTTAGTTAAAGTAAAGGAGCAGGTGGCGTCAAAATGAATTGGGTGATTAATCTGCGTTGATACATGATTAACAAGGTTGTTTTTTTTTTTTAATTAATCACATGCCTTAACTCCTTAAATTTGACAGCCCTATTTATAAGTAAACAGGCTAAGTAGTATTATGTTTGTCTCCCTATTTGAAACAACTATGCACATCCATGCAAGAATATTGCATTTTACCTATCTGTCAATATCATCTAAATGTAGTCCAGTTAAGTTAATGTTACATTGCTAATGCCTCATTACATTTTAGTTATTTATGGGTCAATAGTTATTTATGGGTCAATAGTTATATAGCGCAATGCAGACCAAACAGATTAGCAAACAATGTATGCTCACTCTGTAACTACTTGCTATTTGGTAATAATATCAATATTTAGAAGGATGCTACATGCTTACGTATCATTACATTTGTCTATATACTGTTATTGGACTTATCGTTTCATTGTATCAACCATTGAAATAAATTACAGGAACTGTTGCCGTGATTAAATGTAGTTTTGTGTGAATCCTTCTATGTAAGATGCTGTGTAACGGGTGTTGTCGGGATGTCAAGGATGAAGCCGTGCAGAGGTGTGAGACACGAGCAGATGTTGTCAATTTTGCATGTAAAATAGTTAATTGTTGTAGATGTGTGATATGAGGGTAATAAGTTTACGGTGGAAAATAGTTTTGCAAATGCACGTACAACACTTAAAACCTTTAGTATATCAGTATGTATGATTAAATTATGGAATGAATTAAGCAAATAAGTCAAAGTACTAATATGATCTAATCTAGGAAATCGTTAAAACTCAGTGTTTACAAAGTACAAGAATTAAGAATTCTGGTAAACATCTTGAAATGAAAAAATTTGAATCTTATTGATCCCAATTTGTGAATCACAACTTACTTAACTATTATTATATAGGAACCTTATTATTAATTGATTTACTCATTTATTTATTTATCTATTTGTTTGTGTTACAGATTGAGTACATGAAGTGAACGAACATACCGTATTTTCCGGACCATAGGGCGCACCGGGTTATAAGGTGCACTGCCAATGAATGGTCTATATTTGATCTTTTTTCATATAAAAGGCGGACCGGATTATAGGGCGCGTTAAAGGGGTCATATTTATTTATTTTTTTTTCTAAATTGAAAATACTTCCTTGTTCTTTGGTCAAAATGTTGCATAGATTATGTTTTACAGATCATCTTCAAGCCGCTTTCTGACAGTCGCTTCAGGATGCGCCGTTTTGTGGGCGGTCTTATTTACGTGGCTCACCTTCGACAGCGTCTTCTCCCCGTCATCTTTGTTGTAGCGGTGTAGCGTGCAAGGACGGGTGTGGAAGAAGTGTCAAAAGATGGAGCTAACTGTTTTAACGACATTCAGACTTTACTTATATCAATAACGGAGCAGCATCTCCTCACCCAGAAACAACAACAGGCCCGGAAATGTGTCCCGTGAAAAACCGTCCGACCGGAACTCTAATAACTAAAGTTCCTCGGGTGAATAATGTAAACTCACTACACCGGTATGTTTTAGCGCTTTCATGGCGAGTTTACTGACAGATATAAGTAAGAACTTTACTCTACTTTATATTAGAAATGGCCCATAACAAGAAGATAGAGAAAAAGAAGAAGCGTATCGACTACGTCGTCGGTACGGAGCGGCTTCATAGCTTACCAAAGTCGTACTAAAACATTTTGATAGATTTTTGAGCGCCATTTGTAATGTTCTATATTTTCAATGGAACATATAAAATGTTGGTGTTGTTAACTTGAGTGATATTGCCATCATACGTCTTACCACGTATCTCTTATGTTTGACTACCATCTACTGGTCACACTTATTACACCATGTACCACATAAAACTGCCTCGAGGTCGGTGAGCAAAACCAGAATTATTACGTACAGGATCCGTACAGGATTTTAAGTGTGCCTTGTAGTCCGGAAAATACGGTATTTGTTAAAAAAAAATGCTATAAAATGGAAAATGGACAGAATGAAAAAGTGATGCTACTTCCTACTCCTTTTCATAATGACAAACTGAAAATATATAGTGTATGCATGTTCGGACTAAACTAATACCATACCATACCCATAAATAATGTCTACGTTTTGTCTTTCCACCCTCTTGACATGTTCGCAGTAAACACTTTAACATGGCTTTGACCAATGTTGTTACATGCCTAGCTCAACAAAACGGGAAATTCCACAACTTGAATTCTGTCTAGAAGCTGCCGGTAGTCGCTGTGCTTTATCACCTTCCTGCCGGCAGTCAAATGGTAATGTAATGAAGATCATAATTTACCCATCAATACCGGTACCTGTGATTACAAGCTTTCTTCGGGGAGTCATTCTTCTTAGAACTGCTTCCACTGCTGCAATGTATTCTAGCTCTCTCAGGGCAAGATCAGGCAAAGCTGGCTGCTGCAACAGATCACTAATGTGATATTTTGTCAGGTGTCTTGATCGAGTCACGCTTAATGATGTCTCTCAGTAGTTTTTACTGAAGTGATGAATGCCTCTCAGGTTTATAGTGAGAGACTAATGTATATTCTATATACAGTATGTGATATATTCTGCTTTTTTGCCAGGGGGAGCCTGGACTGGATGGCCTTCTAGGTTTGCTGGGTTCACCGGTGAGCTAAATCACAGACCAAGAGATCTAAGTGACTTGTATTTATGTTTAAAGTTTATGTTTCAACAGCACTTTTTGCAGGGAATTTTGGCTATTATTCACAATCTTTATGAGAGACAAGAACACATAAGTACATATTTACATCAGTAAATTATTAGTTGGCACAGTGCTATTAGATTTTAGTGCTGCTTTTGATATTATTGACCACAAACTACTACTTATAAAACTGTCTGCTTATGGTTTTAAACTCTCAGCGATTAACTGGATGAAAAGCTACCTAGTCAACAGACAGCAATGTGTCATGTTCAATGGAACCCTTTCAAATATTAAAACATTATATTGTGGTATTCCCCAGGGAAGTTGCCTGGGACCTTTATTATACTCAATATTTGTAAATGATATGTCATGTATTTTAAAGAATGGTTGCTGTGCAATTTACGCAGATGACACAACAATATATGCTTATGCTGATAATTGCACAGACCTGAGCAGTATACTACAAGACAAGGTTATGCAGATTTCTAAATGGGTTACAGAAAATAAGATGAAACTTAATATTTCCAAAACAAAATGTCTTGTTATTTGCTCAAAACATGCTCATAGAAAAGAACGCATATTGAATGTTTCTTTGAACGGAGTTCATATTGAACAAGTTAAAGAAGCCAGGTTGCTGGGAGTTACAATAGATGAAAGACTATCTTGGGCCACTCACATTAATAACATAGTAACAAAAATGAGCAGAAGCATCTCAATCATAAGAAGAAGTGCCTATTTTTTAACTAACACAACTACGAAACAAGTTATACAATCCCTTGTATTGTCACATATTGACTACTGCCCAGCAATCTGGTCTAATGCATCTAAACAAGAACTCAATAAAATCCAGCTTACCCAAAACAGAGCTGCCAGACTCGCTCTCCATTGCTCATTTAGGACCAGCGTTGAGATCATGCATAATGAATTGTCATGGATGAGAGTTGGTGAAAGAGTAGCGTGTAGTTTGATTCTATTTTTAAAAACAATCTATACATACCATAAACCTTCATATCTGTATTCTCAGCTGTTGCTTGCTAGTGAAAGTCACAACTATGGTACCAGGTTAGCCCTAAGAGGTGCTTTCACCCGTCTTAAACCCAAAAGTGATGTTTTGAAAAAGACTGTAATGTATAGGGCAATCACTTACTGGAATCGACTTCCACAATATCTGCTATCAATCACCAGCAGAGTGGGTTTTAAGAATAGACTAAGAGGAGAAGTATTGCGGAAAGAGATTATTCTAGATTGTACCTAATGTCATGACTGTTTTTATTGACTATTTTATTGATTATGGGACAAGCAGTAGAAAATGGTGGATGGAACTTTTTTCGTCACTTACTGTTTGTCTTTGGTACACTAATGTATATATTTTAGGCTATTGGTTCTTTGTTTTATTTATTTTTTGCAAATATATATATATATCTATTTTTATATTGCTCTTTTTATCTTTGGTATGAACAATATTATGTAAACTCAAAGTTATTATAATTTTTTTGGTTCTTTGTTGTTGCTATTTTTGTATTACAACATTTTATTATTTGATCATGTTGTACTGCATTTTAATCTTTTGTTTTGTGATTGTGTGATGTTTTTTGCCTGGACCCCAGGAAGAATAGTCTCCACTGCGGTGTAGACTAATGGGGATCCTTAATAAACTAAACTAAACTAAACACATGCCTTTTTTAAGTGCATTCTAACTCGTAAATAAACACAAATACAAGTCAGCTTACAATGGAGCCATAACATCGTTGTGTCCATAGGCGCCGATCTACATTTCTGCCAGTAAATCCAAATCTGACGCTACTTTTCTGAGGCTATATTTACACTAAGCCGGATAACCCCTTAAACAAATAATTATTTAGCCTAAGCCCCATTTCAACCACACTAAACTATCATTTAAGAACCCCCTCCTCGGACAATTTTTTACACGGGTAAGTGCGTCGCATATTTCTTGAATCTCCGGCTCTTAGCCTTGTATGGACTCATTGATCGTTTACAAACTGAGTTCGGAGAGGAAGTGACGCCAGAAAGACCGCGCCCCACACAGGAAGTGGCGTCAGAAAGAACGCGCCACGACCAGCTTCATAATAAAGCGGTTTCGTAACTCTGAGGCAACCACTTGAAATATGGAGGCGAGTCATCCAGACATGCCCGTGTGTCTCCTTCCGTCTGTACAGACGCTTGTGGAAATCACACATGAATACCTTAAGAGAAAGCGATTGCAGCTATTTGGGATACAACACTTCTCAGACGGCAAGAGAACTTTCTAATGTCCAAGTCAACTGTGATTCTACTTAGCGAAACATTTTGTTCATTTGTCGAAGGAGAGTCAACGAGAATGCGGGCTCCCGTGGATTGTATTACCTGGCCGTCGAGTAAAGACTACAGAAAACAGCAAATGCCTTTGTGGCAAAGCAGACTGTGTCAGTTATTGTCCGCCATGTATGTCGCGGACTCAAAGTCTAGGTCCAGAGTATATAAAGTCACCAAAACGAATGGACAATGAAGGTGAAGGCAAAAAACTGAGGAGTGTCCTGACCAGATATTTAGATCCCGAGATTGATTGTTGTAAAATGTTCTTTATCACATTGTTTACTTTCACGTGTTCAATCAAGATTTGATTAATTTATGATGGCTCAGGTGTGATTCACTACAATAGGGCCCCACAGCACACTGGATTCCAGTTAATTGAAATACCACAACACTGGATATTGTTCAGATAAGTTAAATTTAAGAACTTGCACACAAAGCAACACTGGAGCTGACTATGACGTGCGCATTTTCCGCGCATGCGTACTAGGTCGCATTGCGCCGGCTGACGGAGGGAGATAGGGGATCTTAAACAACCATTGTGTGTGTGTGTGGACAAGGATAAGTTTAGGTGGGATTTACCCTCAGTGTAGAAGGGGCCTGAGCATGCGCAGTTTTTGGTTGGTGGTGAGAAAGAATTTGCCATCAATCCCATGTGGGTGCTCGGCATTGTCCTATGCTTGTGTCCATTGTGTCTGTTGCGTCCAGAAAACCCTCTAAAAATATCTAAAACCCGCCCACAATACTTGCCTTGCCTGTGCCAGTACTATGGAGAAGGAGACGGCACTGAGACAGGGGCGTTGATAGTTTGAGACGTGTTTATTAAACACAAGGAAGTGGAGTGTGTAATTAATCCAAATAAGTACGGTGTGACTATGTGTTGTGTTTAACCGAGTGTTACCAGGAGTTGTTGAAGGTGCGTGTTGAGCGGGAGGAAGAAGTCCATGGACGGAAAGGCAGGCTTGGAGGTCCGTGGGCAAGCGAGAGGTCAAAGGCAGGAGCGAGGCGTCAAGGTCCGTGTCCAGGCGTTAGGTCGAGATCTAGGAAGGCAGCAGGGAGTCCAGAGGGGATCCAGGGAGACGAGACACACAACTTGAAACCAGGAAATGGGGGAACGCTGCGGGATGACGACACAGGACACAAGACGATGACCACAGAGGAGGGGAAACAGAGAGAGCGAATGCACATAGAGAGAGCTAGAGACGTGTAGGCTTACAGTACTGAGACAGGTAGCTACGTTCTGGCACTGGAACGCAGGACGCGCTGGCTTATGAAGGGAGTGGAGTCTACATCAGCGTCAGGTGTGTTGATTTCAGAATGCCTGCAGGCGCGCACAGGAGTCTGAGCCGTAACAGCCTCTTTTTAATTCTAAAATAAGAATCATGCCTTTCACCTGAATAGTAGGATGTGTATATACACCGAAAAGTTGGCACACTTTGACAGCCAACTTAGACCCGAAAAAGGCAATAAAAGACCTACTTTTATTTATTTATTTATTTTTTTGCACCCCCAATTTTTCTTCACGAGCACTATGAGTGATTCTTCATTTAAACGGGAAGAAATGAACATCCCATCAGTCAGCTTCCCAGTGAGAGCATGTTTTATTATGTTTGTTGTCTTTCATGAAGTCTGCCATGAGTGGTAGTCAGCGTTGTAGTTGAAAGAAAAAGTGAACGTTGTAATGCGTCTATGAAATTAGTGCTTAAAATGATCAAAATACGTAAAAATTTAATGTTATTATGAATGTACCCGTTACTACATTACATGTATACTTACAGCATGTATTCTATATAAAACGTTGATGGAAGTGTTTGGATGTTTTTTTTAAGTGCTTTATAGGCAAACTTTTGCTTGCATTTGTTTACTATACTATTTACTATAAACTACTTAGTGTGTGCTTGTCTTACATAAAGATTGATAGTGCTCGGCAAAATTCCAAAATAAGTGCAGCTCCCCTTTAAGTATTGTTTTTGTGCTTGTTTTATTTTTTTGACAGGGTGCGCCGGGCTTTACAGGACGTGTCGGAGCTCAAGGAGTCAATGGCTCAAGGGTAAGATCAAACCAAAGAAGTAGTTAAAGGGGACCTAATATGCAAAACCAACTTTTCTTACCTATTGATACCTGTTTTTGTGTATTTGGGATCTGCTTAAATCCCCACAATTTGAAATCAAACCATGGAGGCATAGCAGAGATGTTTATAAAACAATCTTGCCTTCCTTCACTTCTACCAAACGAGCCGTTTGGAATTTGCCCCGTTTGTGACATTTTTCCCCAGTGTGACACAGCTGATATAGTTCATATATGGTGAGGGTTTACCCATAAAGCTGAAAATAGCATACTCTATTTTGAAGCGCTAAAAAATCTACAAAATGGCTGATGGGGAGAAGATGCAATGAAGTGGAGGCATGTAAATAAGAACGTATACAAAATGGAGCTTCCTGAAGAGACGGTCAGCTACTTCGTCCAGCTCCTCCCGGGCGATCCCGAGGCGTTCACTGGCCAGCCGGTAGACATAGTCTTCCCAACGTGTCCTTGGTTTTCCTCGTGGTCTCCTGCCGGTCGGACATGCTCTAAACACCTCCCCAGGGAGGCGTTCGGGTGGCATCCTGACCAGAAGCCCAAACCACCTCATCTGGCTCCTCTCGATTTGGAGCAGTGGCTATACCTTAAGCTCCTCCCAAATGACAGCGCTTCTCACCCTATCTCTAAGAGAGAGCCCCGCCACCCGATGGAGGAAACTCATTTTGGCTGTTTGTGCCCGTGATCTTGTCCTTTCGGTCATAACCCAAAGTTCATGACCATAGGTGAGGATGGGAACGTAGATCGACCTGTTAATTCAGAGCTTTGCCTTCTGGCTCAGCTCTTTCTTTACCACAACAAATTGATACAGTGTCCGCATTACTGAAGACGCCGCACCGATCTGCCTGTCGATCCCACAATCCACTCTTACCTCACTCGTGAACAAGACTCTGAGGTACATGAACTCCTCCACTTGGGGCAAGATCTCTTCCCCAACCTGGAGATGGCACTCCACCCTTTTCCGGGTGAGAACCATGGACTCGGACTCGGATGTGCTGATTCTCATCCCAGTCATTTTACACTCGGCAGCGAACCAATCCAGTGACAGCTGAAGCCACTGGATATAGCCATCTAGGTTACATCATCTGCAAAAAGCAGAGACCTAATCCTACACTCACTAAGCCGGATCCTCTCAACGCCATTACTTCACCTAGAAATTCCGTACATAAAAGTTATGAATAGAATCGGTGACAAAGGGCAGCCCTGGCGGACTCCAACCCTCACTGAAAGCGGGCCCTACTTACTGCCGGCAATGCAGACCATGCTCTGACACCGTTCGTACAGGGAGCGTACCGCCACAATCAGACAGTCCGATACCCCATACTCTCTGAGCACTGCCCACAGGACAGTGACACAGTCGAATGCTTTCTCCAAGTCCACAAAGCACATGTACACTGGTTGGGCAAACTCCCATAAACTCTCAAAGACCCTGCAGAGAGTATAGAGCTGATCCACAGTTCCACGACCAGGACGAAAACCACATTGCTCTTCCTGAATCTGTGGTTCGTCCATTCGTCTAGCCTCCTCTCCAGTACACCTGAGGAGTGTGAACCCACAATAGTTGGAACACACCCTACGGTTCCCCTTCTTAAAGAGAGGAACTCCCACCCCAGTCTGCCAATCAAGAGGCACCGCCCTTGATGTCCACCCAATGTTGCAGACGCTTGTCAACCAAGACAGCCCCACGGCATCTACAGCGGATCTCATCCACCCCTTGGGCCTTGCCACAGAGGAGTTTTTTAAAACCCTCGGCAACCTCAGCCACAGAAATAAGAGAGCCCACCACAGATTCCTCTGGCACTGTATTCCCTCCACTGATCTACAACATCCTGAGTCGAGGTCAGCAGCACACCATCCCCACCACACACGGTGTTGACAGTGCACTGCTTCCCCCTCAGTTTGTTTATTGCGCTATAAATACGTTTAAAAAGTTATCAGCACATTTTGGTTAAACGTTCAGGAAATGTCAAAAATGGAAAAGGAAACAAGTCATTACATTCTGGGGCTGATCTGAATCATCGTCTGGATTCAGGACTTTTTTAAATTATAGTTTGCATTCACTCATGTGACTTTTGGAACAGCGTTGAAACTCTCTGAGTACCCAAGGGGCTTAAATCAAAAGCAGATACGAGCAAAAAATCTGACTACGCAATGGAATCGATCCCGGGTTCTCCAGACATCATTCGACACGACGAAGCTTGGAAAAGCATGGGGGATTGTGTAGCAAAAACACTACAAGTGGCTAAAGACTAGGAAGTCTGGACTTCCATACTCAGACTGCTGCCCCCAGGAACTTGATACATGTGTAAAACATGGAGTGTTGCATAGTATATGTGATGTATTTTTTATTCACTGAAATGCATTTCTATTGACCAAACACGTGGAGCAGGTGAGTCGTATTTCTTGCAGATCATTTGAACAGGATTTCCATTCGCAGCCGTGTAACTGCCAAAAACTGCACCTTTTATTAATGTATGACTTCTTTTTATTTACAATATGCCGTGAACCAATAAAATACAAGCCTTTCTTTGGATACCATGAATTTTAAAAACACTTTATTGATGATTATTTTTATAGGCACCTCTTTGAAAAGTTTTTAAAGTGCAAACGCGTCTAACTTGCTTTTCAAGTTAGTGACTATGTGTGATTTGCTCATTTTTTTTCAGGGGGACATAGGCCCTGCTGGCAGTGTCGGCCGCAAAGGCCCACAGGTATTAATTTTAAATGATTATCGTTCATTTTATTTATGCTGTGATTTATTCAGCTTTCTTAAAAAATGTTTATTGGTGGTTTTAAGTTAACGAGCCTTGACAGTTTGTCCTTAACTTTCCTTTTGACTAGGGGCCCCCAGGTTTGGACGGACAGGTGGGTCCTGCAGGACCCAGAGGTCCCCAAGTAAGTTATTAAGTCTTGTGAGGATAGTGAATACAATTTAAATGTTTGTGTTTAAAAAATATTCTGCGGCTTATGGTTGTTGTTTACAAGTTTATTAGCTCAGGTCAACAATTTTTTGTTATGTAAAGTTAATACTTTCAATTATTTTACAGGGAACACAGGGACTGAGCGGTGGAGCTGGGCCTAAAGGTGATCCTGTAAGTATCTTTTTCTTATCTAAATTTACCTGTTTTCAAATTTTGAAATCTAAAAAACCTGTGTGAAGCAACTGGGATTAGCTCAGCACCTCCAAGTCCGAGTCCATGGTTCTTTCCTGAAAAAGGGTAAAGTACCATCTCGGGGTTAGGGAGGACATCCTGCCCAAATTGGAGGAATTGAAGTACCTCAGGGTTTTGGTCAATGTATCGTGCGATCGACAGGCCTCTTAAAGGAACCAGAACCGAATCGAGGAACTGGAATTGTCTAAATTCAAATGATACCCAACCCTATTGATCATTAGGTCTGCACACATCTTGGGGGGTTTTGACCAAGGTGACCAAAGTTCAAGTATGTTGTTAACAAGTGAGGGAGGGCGAATCGGGCCATAATGATGAGGACTGTATCTTAATTTACCAATCAATCTATGTACCTCCTCTACGGTCAAGAACTTTGGATAGTGATCAAAATAACGAGATTGCCGGTACTACCAGCGGCCGAACGGTCTCTTCCTTAGAAATAGGGTGAAAAGCTCTGTATATTGGGAGGAGCTGGAAGTTAAGCCGGTGATCCTTAGAGAGAAGCCAGATGAAGTGGCTTGGACATCTGGTCAGGGTAACACCCAAACACATTCCTAGAAAGGTGTTCAGAGCGTGTCCGATCGTTAAGAGGGCTTGGGGAAGACACAGGACATGTCGGGTATAGACTATGGGCCTGATTTATTAAGATCCAAATACCACACGTTACACAGCATCTGCAACAAATAAAATGGTGTGTAGTATGAATGGGTGTTGCGCTTGATCTACTAAGACTGCGTGTACAATTGAAATGTGGTGGAGGGATGTAACGGTAAACGGTATAATGATAATTTGCAATAAAATTCCCGACGGTTAGTAATACCGTTTAATTTTTTTAATTACCAAAAAAACGTCATTTATTAATGCATTTTCGGCAACACGAAGTCAGGCACATGTGCACTAGCGTCGTTTGGCTTGATAATCATGGCGGACCTACGACACGGACTTTGCTCCGTAGATTTCCCCTCGGAGTAAACGGAGCCAAGCGCTTGGTTTAACGACATTTTCCCTTGCTTCCAGGCGTGCGTTTAAGAGTGCACTGCTGTGTTTAGATGGAGACAGGTGTGGACAATATTGGAGACAGACGCACTTGTCCCCACACTATAAGTATACAGCAAAGAAAAATGCAGCAGGCGATGTGTCGTGAACGTTGTCACAACTTGTGTATAAAGTCTTTATTTTGTTTACTGGAATGTTTACTCGTCCTTTATTTAACTGCAAACTGTATCAGTGTTCAAATAACATCAATACTTGCTAAAAAATGTTGTCATCTCATCGAACTGAACGAAGGCTGTGAAGATTGTGTATTCCATTTAAGAGGTGTCACTCTTGTTTTTTTTGTTGTTGTTGGCCAAACTGTTGTACTGAACTATTAGGAGGCGTTGGAGAAGAGCAAAGCTTGTTTATTAGACTTAGCCAAACTGCTTTGTGTTTTATTTTGATATCAAAAAGTAAACACCATTTTTTTTTTTACATTAATTGTGTTTTTTTCATGTCACAAAGGTATTACTTTAAAAACCAATTGACACATCATTTTGTTAATGTTTTATTGTGTATAGTTTTAAAGATTAAAGATTAAAGTACCAATGAGTTCATTCCTATACGACATATTTCTGCTCAAACTCTTAATGGATCTGTCCCCATACAGCATCTACATGTACATATAAATGTACATAACTTTAAAAAAAATAAAAACTATCAAAATGTAAAAATTGAGATAAAGGCATCAAGGAATGACTAAAAGCTGACAAGTTGATGTTATTAAATAATAAAAATAACTAATATTTTTCTATAAATATATGGATAACGTTTATCCATAGACTTTTTATTAGACGTTACAAATTACATGATGGTATTACGTTCACACCCCAACACTGCTTACCTAACAATCAGTAATCACAATTTCAATATTGATAACAATAATCGTAATTATTACTTTGGCCATAATTGGCAGCCCTAGATCTCATACATGAACACTATTTTTATCTATTTTATACATATATTTATATATAAATATATCCTGCCTCGAAAGAAAATAATGTTTGCCTTGGTGCCCTTCTAACTTGCCTTGGTGCCCTAAAACATGAGCCCTCCTTTATTAAGGCAACACTTGCCTTGACCTTAAAAAGTTGAAATTCGAGGCCTGGATATATTGTTACATGTTGTTATTCTTGCTTCGTTTACACAAGAAACAAACGTAAGTTTTGATTGGACAGTTGATGTGTGCTTTTGATCGCCACTCAGAGACATATTTAATTGGTGACAATGACGCGGGGATTGGTGTAAGATAGCGCCATGGCGACTTTGCAAATTCCTGGAAGGACTGATCAGTTCACGAAATCCATACAGCGGTACCTTGGTTTTCATAGGGCCCACTTTTTGGTTTGCCCCAAGTCTTTCTACTGTCTCTGTTGCACTATTGTACCGTCAAACATACAGTATATAACAAACAAGCATATCATTCTGAGGAATCTGGCCTCCCATCATCCTTCTCCACTCATTGCTGTCTTTGCCAATGAGGGTGTTAAATAAGATAAAGGTGATGTTAAATGTCTATATGAACTTCACACTATAATCATTCTCCATAAAATGTGTTTTGTGTTCATTATTTTTTGTGTGTCTGGAACGGATTAATTGGAATTACGTGAGTTCTTATAGAAAACAATTGCTTACATTTTTGGTACGATTCGGTTTTCATCAGACTATTCGGAACAAAGTACTAAGAAAAATAAATGCTTAAAGCAAACTTCCAAATCTGTTTCCAAACAAAAAATGTACACAAAATGTATAGTAGTGATTTATTTGAGTCATACTGCTGCAGATAAAGCTGAATGATTGTCTTTATTGTGTCAGCATGACAGGTCTTACTTATTATAAAGTACACAGTAAAGTATATTTAATTGTTTGTATTATTTTCACCTTAGGGGCTGGTTGGCGTCATGGGTAAACGAGGTGAACCCGGCTTTGAAGGGCAAGTGGTGAGTTGAATTCACGTATGATTTTTGCTGTTGTGTACCTTATTTGAGTTTTATTGGTGTTGTACACAATATGTTACAAACCCCAAAATCAGTGAGGTTGGCACGTTGTGTAAATGGTAAATAAAAACAGAATACAATGATTTGCAAATCCTTTTCAACCTATATTCAATTAAATAGACTGCAAAGACAAGATACTTAACGTTCGAAATGGAAAAGGTTGTTATTTTTTGCAAATATTAGCTCATTTGGAATTTGATGCCTGCAACATGTTTCAAAAAAGCCGGCACAAGTGGCAAAAAAGACTGAGAAAGGTGAGGAATGCTCATCAAACACTTATTTGGAACATCCCACAGGTGAACAGGCTAATTGGGAACAGGTGGGTGCCATGATTGGGTATAAAAGCAGCTTCCATGAAATGCTCAGTCATTCACAAAAAAGGATGGGGCGAGGGTCACCACTTTGTGAAAAAATGCATGAGCAAATTGTTTAAGAACAACATTTCTCAACCAGCTATAGCAAGGAATTTAGGGATTTCACCATCTACGGTCCGTAATATCATCAAAAGGTTCAGAGAATCTGGAGAAATCACTGCACGTAACATTGACATCAGTGTGTAAAGGATATCACCACATGGGCTCAGGAACACTTCTACAGTTTGTCGCTACATCTGTAAGTGCAAGTTAAAACTCTACTATGCAAAGCCAAAGCCATTTATCAACAACACCCAGAAACGCCGTCGGCTTCGCTGGACCCGAGCTCATCTAAGATGGACTGATGCAAAGTGTAAAAGTGTTCTGTGGTCTGACGAGTCCACATTTCAAACTGTTTTTGTAAACTGTTGACGTTGTGTCCTCCGGAACAAAGAGGAAAAGAACCAAACACGCAAAGTTCAAAAGCCAGCATCTGTGATGGTATGGGGGTGTATTAGTGCCCAAGGCATGGGTAACTTACACATCTGTGAAGGCACCATTAATGCTGAAAGGTACATACAGGCTTTGGAGCAACATATGTTGTCATCCAAGCAACGTTATCATGGACGCCCCTGCTTATTTCAGCAAGACAACGCCAAGCCACGTGTTACAACAGTGAGGCTTCATAGTAAAAGAGTGCGGGTACTAGACTGGCCTGCCTGTAGTCCAGACCTGTCTCCCATTGAAAATGTGTGGCGCATTAAGATTAATACGACAACGGACTGTTGAACAACTTAAGCTGTACATCAAGCAAGAATGGGAAAGAATTCCACCTGAAAAAATTAAAAAATTGGTCTCCTCAGTTCCCAAACGTTAACTGAGTGTTGTTAAAAGGAAAGGCCATGTAACACAGTGGTAAAAATGCCCCTGTGCCAACTTTTGTGCAATGTGTTGCTGCCATTAAATTCTAAGTTAATGATTATTTGAAAAAAAAAAAAAAACTTTCTCAGTTCGAACATTAAATATCTTGAATTTCTAGTATATTCAACTGAATATAGGTTGAAAAGGATTTGCAGATTAGTTTTTTCTGTTTTTATTTACTATTTACACGTGCCAGCTACACTGATTTGGGGTTTTGTAAATTTTTAGCCAAATTTTTATTGCAATGACTCACATTTTTGTGTCACTATAACACAAATATTTAACATGCTTTATAATTGCATAATATAGAAATATATAATGTAATTAACTTTTAAATATTATTTATTTTTATTTTTACAAAAATGTGTCAAAATGGCAGCATTATCATATCCTTATCATATTCAGCAAAGCACTGATTTATTGGTATGTAGAAAAAGTATTCTAACAGTATCACAATTAAGTGAATCATAAACAGCAAAGTTGTTGTATTATGACTTGAATGTACAGCAGTGAGGATCAATGCAAGAACATACAGCCTCACAGGTCCATTTGACGTATTGCTTTACGGCAGCGCCCTCTAGAGGGACTACCAAGCTACTGCGTCACTGTCAGTTCAAGGAAATGCTCAAAATCAAATTGCTTAAGCACTTTCATTATTATTAAATATGAAATGTTATTATAAATGTGCTCGTATCATATATGTAAAGCCCCAATGGAGGTGTTTGGATGTTGTTTAGGGGCTCTATAGGCAGAATTGAACGGTTGGGTGTTGTTGATAAATGGCTTTCGCTTTGCATAGTAGAGTTTTAACTTGCACTTACAGAGAAACTGGAAATTGTGATGTATCATGTATGCTTGCATGTTCGAAATAAACTCAAACTCAAACTCAAACTCATGGCCTCCATTGTAAGCTGAGTTTATTTCATATTTTGAATGCATTAAAAAAAATTATGAATTATGAACGATAGGCAAAATTCCAAAATAAGTGCAGTTCTCCTTTAGCATAACAATTAGCTAAGAGACAGCTCGTATTCCAAAAAACGTGTAAACTGTGGTGCTTTACCACTGGGGTACCACAGTAGATGATTACATATATTGTTGGATGCAGATGGTTTGAACAGTTCTGACGCTGATATCAATATGAATGTATGTTAAGGGTGCACCAGGGCAGCCGGGTCCACCAGGTTTCCCTGGAGCGACGGTAAGCTCAGTTGAAAAACACTCAAATAGATTGTAATTACATCACCTTAACTTTATTAACTAAAATGGAAAAGCCAATGATTATTATTGAAGACTGCTTTTTACTGGACAGGGTCCCTCTGGCCCAGATGGAGACACGGGGATTCCAGGACCTAGAGGAGATAAAGTAGGAAAAAGACATGTTTCTCAATGTGTTTGTTGCCAGTGTTTGACGTCAGAGAATGAGGAGCGTATCAAATGTCTCGCTTTGTCCATTTTTCTTTTAAGTTAAGTTAAAGGTAAAGTACCACTGATTGTCACACACACCATAGGTGTGGCGAAATTAGATAATTAAATACTTATACACACAACATATATTTGACAAAATTTTAAATGAATTTTGTTGACTGAGGTCTCTGCATTTTCTTTATTATGTACATTTCTTGATGTTTTCCCAGGGATTTAAAGGGGCAGCTGGAATTAGAGGTCCCCAGGGCGAAAGGGGGCCCGCCGGTTTTCCAGGTTACCTTGGGGTCAAGGGCCAGCCTGGTCCTAAAGGCATTGAGGTATCATGTACAGCTTTTTGATTTATAACTACATTGAAATGAATTATTTACAATTTGATGTTGAGGGTATGCATATGTACAGTACGTAGTTGTCCCCTAAGGTAACTGAATGTGTCACACCAGCACGGATATATCATAGAACATAAGTTTGTTTTTTTACATGAAAACAAATTAAAGTAATATAAAGTATCACGCAAAGTCTGACGCTATTTTTAACTTTTATTTCCAATGTTATTATTAAGGCTGCAGCTAACGATTATTTTTCTATCGATTAATCTATAGATTATTTTTTCGGTTAATCTATAGATAATTTTTTTCGATTAATCTATAGATTATTTTTCCTTTTACCGATTATTTTTTTTATTTAAAATGAAGATGAAAAAATAAATGTTGGCCAGTTTTTTCAAAAGGCATGGCTTTTATTTACAAAAAAAAAAAAAGTATGGCCACTCAGTCAACATTGACAACAACATGACAAAATATTCTGTAACAATGTAAACATTTAAAACTTTTAACATTTAACAAAATTAAAAGTAGCTTATTTGATTTTAATGTGCAAATATAAAAGTAAACATCCAGTGCAAATCTTAATATTCTGCAATAGTATAAGCATTTCAAAAGTAAAAGTATTGCTTATTTTGCTTTAAAATGTGCAAAAATAAAGATAAACATCCAATACAAAAAAAGTGCAAAACGAAATATTCTGTAACAACAGTGTAAACATTTCAACAAAAGTGAAAGTATTGCTTATTTGCTAAAATGTGCAAAAATAAAGATAAACATCCAATACAAAAAAGTGCCAATCTAAATATTCTGGAGCACTGTAAACATTAAGTATTGCTTTTAAAATGTGCAAAATAAACATCCAGTCCAACACAGTACACAATAACCAATTCTACTCATTCCAGTGAGTGACTAACAGTTGTAATGAAGAAAGGTTAGCATGTCCACATGCTCTGGGGCGAGGCTGCTTCTTTTCTTGTTTACAATATTCCCAGCAGCTGAAAATAGGCGCTCAGAAGGGGTCGATGTGGCTGGAACTGAGAGGTAATTAGCCTTCACCTCAAGCCAGGACTGCGAGTGAGCTGAGCTGCAGTTTATATTTCTAGAAGGTCAACGGGCTCATAGTGATGTTACTAGTAGTTGACTGGGAGGTTTTTATTATCATTTGGGGAGAGTCCGCTGCCTGATGCTCACCTGCTAAACACCTACCTGCTCGACGCTGAAGCGCTGACTACATGCGCTCTGAATACGCACTGCTAAATGGCTGCTAACGCTCTGAATACGCACTGCTGATTGGCTGTTAGCGCCTTCTGTGTACCAATCAGATGGTTGTGTGGGTGGGACAATGCTGCGTGCTGAGACAGAGGCAGAAGGAGCAAAGCAGCTTGTTAAGACTTTAGCTTTAGCTTAGAAACTCGTTCGGTACACCCCCGTACCGAACCGAAAGCCCCGTACCGAAACGGTTCAATACAAAACACGTACCGTTACACCCCTAGCAGATACAAATGACACATTCATGTTTTTGTGTAATGATGACAACGTATGCTCACGCGGACGATTGACTGGTTGATGGTTTTCTTTTCAAATGTTCGTTCATAGCCGTTGTGCTGCTATGATAGGCCATTTCCGCTCGACACAGTGTGCATACAACAACATTATTAGGCCGCGTATTGAAATACTCCCACACTTTTGACGACTTTTGGCGTGCTTCTTCCCCCTCGCTCGCACCGTCTGCTTTGCGCTCCGCCATGACGGTAGTGTGACGTAAATATGCGACGCATCGACGCCCAAAAACGGCGTCGGCGTATTTACGTAACTGATGACGTCGACCACGTCGACGCGTCGTTTCAGCCTTAGTTATTATAACAAAGGGCACAATTCTAACAGATGTTACCTCCCGTTTCTGTGCTTTCCCAGACAAACAACACTTTCGCCACTTTCAGGCATGGATGGTGTGTTTGTGATCATGGGAAAGGTAGCATCAAAACCACACGGACATAAAACATTACCACCAGTAGGTCGTTACAGTATGAATGGATATATATATAGCCTGCTACGTGAGCACTTGTGTCTAGTGATGCACTGAAAATGCTTGTAATGTGTAATGTCTTGTGATTTGTGTATTCTTTTGTATCATGACCTGTTGAATGTTTACTGTATTAACCTGCCTTAGGACAACGGATGGAAATTTGCTATTGTGCTAACTCCGGCATATTTACATTGTTGCTCTATGTGGATGAATATGCATTGTCCTAATTCAAATAAATAAATAAAATAAATAAACTCAGTCTTCGAAAACATCGCCGTCAAAACCGGATGTACTTTCAAGAGCTCTCGCTTAGCGGCTAGAATGGCTTCTTGTATCCTCCTACGGTGTGTGGTGTAGCATGTTAATTGCTATTCGTCGTCCTCCAGTGATAATGATACCTGTAAGAAACGTAATTAATTTGCCATGCTTAGAAAGTAAGAAGTGGCTTTGCACAGTGGAGGGACATTTGCCAATAGCTCATTAGCTAGGACCGTAGGACGCTACTTTGCGTTGAGGAAGCCTTTGTTGGCCCTGCACTCTTTAGTATTTACATGTTGCCGCTGGGTGACATCATACGCAAGTACGGTGTTAGCTTTCACTGTTATGCTGATGACACTCAACTCTACATGCCCCTAAAGCTGACCAACACGCCGGACTGTAGTCAGCTGGAGGCGTGTCTTAATGAAATTAAACAATGGATGTCCGCTAACTTTTTGCAACTCAACGCTAAGAAAACGGAAATGCTGATTATCGGTCCTGCTAGACACCAACATCTATTTAATAATACCACCTTAACATTTGACAACCAAACAATTAAACAAGGAGACTCGGTAAAGAATCTGGGTATTATCTTCGACCCAACTCTCTCGTTTGAGTCACACATTAAGAGTGTTACTAAAACGGCCTTCTTTCATCTCCGTAATATCGCTAAAATTCGTTCCATCTTGTCCACTAGCGACGCTGAGATCATTATTCATGCGTTCGTTACGTCTCGTCTCGATTACTGTAACGTATTATTTTCGGGCCTCCCTATGTCTAGCATTAAAAGATTACAGTTGGTACAAAATGCGGCTGCAAGGCTTTTGACAAAAACAAGAAAGTTTGATCATATTACGCCTATACTGGCTCACTTGCACTGGCTTCCTGTGCACTTAAGATGCGACTTTAAGGTTTTACTACTTACGTATAAAATATTACACGGTTTAGCTCCAGCCTATCTCGCCGATTGTATTGCACCATATGTCCCGACAAGAAATCTGCGTTCAAAGAACTCCGGCTTATTAGTGATTCCCAGAGCCAAAAAAAAGTCTGCGGGCTATAGAGCGTTTTCTATTCGGGCTCCAATACTCTGGAATGCCCTCCCGGTAACAGTTAGAGATGCTACCTCAGTAGAAGCATTTAAGTCCCATCTTAAAACTCATTTGTATAATCTAGCCTTTAAATAGACCCCCCCTTTTTTAGACCAGTTGATCTGCCGTTTCTTTTCTTCTCTCCTCTTCTCCCCTGTCCCTTGCGAGGGGGAGTTGCATAGGTCCGGTGGCCATGGATGAAGTGCTGGCTGTCCAGAGCCGGGACCCCGGGTGGACCACTAGCCTGTGCATCGGTTGGGGACATCTCTGCGCTGCTGACCCGTCTCCGCTCGGGATGGTTTCCTGTTGGCCCCGCTGTGGACTGGACTCCCGCTGATGTGTTGGATCCACTGTGGACTGGACTTTCACAATGTTATGTCAGACCCACTCGACATCCGTTGCTTTCGGTCTCCCCTAGAGGGGGGGGGTTACCCACATATGCGGTCCTCTCCAAGGTTTCTCATAGTCATTCACCGACGTCCCACTGGGGTGAGTTTTTCCTTGCCCGTATGTGGGCTCTGTACCGAGGATGTCGTTGTGGCTTGTACAGCCCTTTGAGACACTTGTGATTTAGGGCTATATAAATAAACATTGATTGATTGATTGATTGATTGTTTGCTTGTCGCTCTAAAATTTGCGGGACGCAGCGAGAATATGCCAAATTGATATAATTACATGGTTTATATCACACAACCGTAATGTGATCGGTATCGGCCGAGATCACTCCAGTGTAAAATCAAACCCTGATAGGAACATCCTTAAAACCGATTGGGCACAAGGTTTGTTTGTTTGATCATTGCCAATTTGATACAAAAAATGTCTTCTTACGTGTGAGGTTATTCATAAATTACATCGTAGAATTACTAATGTAATCAGCATTACTAATGTATTTACACAGGGGCGTATGCTATGACACGCTTATGAGGGATGCATTTAGAAGATAAACACTTAAGCTCAATAACTATAGCTGCTAGAAAGAGTAGGGAAATAATGTATTCATGTAACCTAAATATGCTGTTTATTTAGAAAATACGGCAGTACTTTGTACATTTGAAGTTTGTGAACTAAGTTCATTGTGGTTAGCTTGTGCGCTGAAAGATCTTCCACCAAGCAAATAGCAGCTTCCATTCATGATCCACAGATTGCATGAACCGGCTGCTCTAAACAGGACTGTTTATAGAGGGTTTTAAGTGTGCTCTAATTCTTGATCCATAGGTTGTTTTGAACAAAATAGTTTTTCAAGACATCTCAATGCAGTTCTGATGTAACAAAACATTTCACAATATGTTTAAGAAAGGTGTAGTGTATGTATTGACATGGTAGGATACTGTATGAAATGTATTTTAATGAGCAGGTGCCTGAAGAGGTTCACAACCTGGATGAGTTTAACTGACTTATGTCATCATTCAGGGTGGTAATGGTGAACGTGGACTTCAAGGCGAACAGGGCAGGAGTGGATTAAAGGTCAGTTTGTGTCCCTAAACATCCAGCATGGACGTACAGTCGTGGTCATAAGTTTACATACACTTGTAAAGAACATAATGTCATGGCTGTCTTGAGTTTCCAATAATTTCTACAACTATTATTTTTTTGTGATAGAGTGATTGGAGCACATACTTGTCGGTCACAAAAAACATTCATGAAGTTTGGTTCTTTTATGAATTTATTATGGGTCTACTGAAAATGTGAGCAAATCTGCTGGGTCAAAAGTATACATACAGCAATGTTAATATTTGGTCACATATCCCTTGGCAAGTTTCACTGCAATAAGGCACTTTTGGTAGCCATCCACAAGCTTCTGGCAAGATTCTGGATGCATTTTGTAAATTGGTGCAGTTCAGCTAAATTTGTTGGTTTTCTGACATGGACTTGTTTCTTCAGCATTGTCCACACGTTTAAGGCAATTCTAAAACCTTGATTCTAGCCTGATTTAGCCATTCCTTTACCACTTTTGACGTGTGTTTGGAGTCATTGTCCTGTTGGAACACCCAACTGCGCCCAAGACCCAACCTCCGGGCTGATGATTTTAGTTTGTCCTGAAGAATTTGGAGGTAATCCTCCTTTTTCATTGACCGATTTACTCTTTGTAAAGCACCAGTTCCATTGGCAGCAAAACAGGCCCAGAGCATAAAACTACCACCACCATGCTTGACGGTAGGCATGGTGTTCCAAACATATTGCTGGGTATTGGGGCCAAACAGCTCAATTTTTGTTTCATCTGACATCACATGGACAAAGATAAGACCTTCTAGAGAAAAGTTCTGTGGTCAGATGAAACAAAAATTGAGTTGTTTGGCTACAATACCCAGCAATACAGGACAATGACCCCAAAGACATGTCAAAAGTGGTAAAGGAATGGCTAAATCAGGCTAGAATTAAGGTTTTAGAATGGCTTTCCCAAAGTCCTGACTTAAACCCAATTAAGAACATGTGGACAATGCTGAAGAAGCAAGTCCATGTCAGAAAAACAAAACATTTAGCTGAACTACACCAATTTTGTCAAGAGGAGTGGTCATAAATTCAAGCAGAAGCTTGCCAGAAGCTTGTGGATGGCTACCAAAAGCGCCTTATTGCAGTGAAACTTGGCAAGGAACATGTAACCAAATATTAACATTGCTGTATGTATACTTTTGACCCAGCAGATTTGCTCACATTTTCAGTAGACCCATAATAAATTCATAAAAGAACCAAACTTCATGAATGTTTTTTGTGACCAACAAGTATGTGCTCCAATCACTCTATCACAAAAAAAATAAGAGTTGTAGAAATTATTGGAAACTTAAGACAGCCATGACATTATGTTCTTTACAAGTGTATGTAAACTTTTGACCACGACTGTACATGAACCTAAACCTCCAGATGTGACTGCGTAATATCTCCCCTGATGGTGTATTTAAGTACACTGTTTATAACTGAACGTAAAGTCTGTTTGATGTGATGATGTGATCAAGATTTAAGACACCCTCACTAGAAGTGCTTAATTAACATGTGAACTTTCTTGAAGGGAAACAAAGGACCAGTTGGCCGAAATGGCAAAAGGGGACCCAGAGGGAACAAGGTACTGTTGAATATTATCATTATAGTGGTACTTCAACTTACCAGGCATTTGAGATACGAGCTGTCTCTCTGCTTTTTGTTATGTTTTACATTGCAAGCATAATTTTTGCAAACATTTATATATATATATATAGCTTCCCTTTTGAATATCTCCCTAATTCTGAGGTCTCTAGGTTGGCAAATAGGCTTGCAACCTGAATTTTTGCTTGGAACCTCATGCATAACAATTAGCCAAGAGACAGCTCTTATCCAGAAAAATTTGGGGGCTAGGTCACTCCACCAAGGTACCACTGTATGAGCAAAACAAATTGGAATTGAAATGCAATGTGAACATGCAATAGTTTTGTACTGAATTTTATCATGTGTTTGTGTGTGTGTCAAACTCTTTCCATTCCTCAGGGTCGACCGGGACAAAGGGGACAAAGTGGCCAACCAGGACCATTGGTAATCCTGTCTGTCAGAAATCTGTTAACATGCAAATCAGTGATTCATTGTCAGGTCATGTATTAATAATTGTCAAATGACAACATTTTAATTTTATGGAAATGCTTTTTGTCAAGCTTGAACATATGATATGAACCTCCAGTGCAGGGGTGCCCAAATTTTCTGACTTGGGCCCACATTGGGTTAAAATATTAAAATAAATTGTATAATTGTATTCTCTCGATGAGCTTCAAGAGGTAGTCACCTGAAATGGTTTTCACTTCACAGGTGTGCTTGAAGCTCATCGAGAGAATGCCAAAAGTGTGTAAAGCAGTAATCAGAGCAAAGGGTGGCTATTTTGAAAAAACTAGAATATAAAACATGTTTTCAGTTATTTCACCATTTTTGGTTAAAGGCCTACTGAAATGATTTTTTTTTATTTAAACGGGGATAGCAGATCCATTCTATGTGTCATACTTGATCATTTCACGATATTGCCATATTTTTTCTGAAAGGATTTAGTAGAGAACATCGACGATAAAGTTCGCAACTTTTGATCGCTGATAAAAAAAAGCCTTGCCTGTACCGGAAGTAGCGTGACGTCACAGGCTGAAGGGCTCCTCACATTTCCCCATTGTTTACAATGCAGCGGGAGCGATTCGGACCGAGAAAGCGATGATTACCCCATTAATTTGAGCGAAGATGAAAGATTTGTGGATGAGGAACGTGAGAGTGAAGGACTAGAGTGCAGTGCAGGACGTATCTTTTTTCGCTCTGACCGTAACTTAAGTATAAGAGTTCATTGGATTCCACACTTTCTCCTTTTTCTATTGTGGATCACGGATTTGTATTTTAAACCACCTCGGATACTATATCCTCTTGAAAATGAGAGTCGAGAACGCAAAATGGACATTCACAGTGACTTTTATCTCCACGACAATACATCGGCGAAGCTCTTTAGCTACGGAGCTAATGTGATAGCATCGGGCTTAAATGCAGATAGAAACAAAATAAATAAACCCCTGACTGGAAGGATAGACAGAAGATCAACAATACTATTAAACCCTGGACATGTAAATACACGGTTAATGCTTTCCAGCTTGGCAAAGCTTAACAATGCTGTTGCTAACGACGCCATTGAAGCTAACTTAGCAACGGGACCTCACAGAGCTATGATAAAAACATTAGCGCTCCACCTACGCCAGCCAGCCCTCATCTGCTCATCAACACCCGTGCTCACCTGCGTTCCAGCGATCGACGGCGCGACGATGGACTTCACCCGATCATCCGTGCGGTCGGCGGCTAGCGTCTGATAGCGCGTCTGCTATCCAAGTCAAAGTCAAAGTGTGTTGCTCCAGCCAGCCGCTAATACACCGATCCCACCTACAACTTTCTTCTTTGCAGTCTTCATTGTTCAATAAACAAATTGCAAAAGATTCACCAACACAGATGTCCAGAATACTGTGGAATTTTGAGATGAAAACAGAGCTTTTTTGTATTGGATTCAATGGTGTCCGAGTACTTCCGTTTAACTATTGACGTCACGCGCATACGTCATCATACATAGACATTTTCAACCGGAAGTTTAGTGGGAAATTTAAAATGGCACTTTATAAGTTAACCCGGCCGTATTGGCATGTGTTGCAATGTTAAGATTTCATCATTGATATATGGTCGGTAGTAGCGGGTTTCAGTAGGCTTTTAAGTACATAACTCCACATGTGTTCATTCATAGTTTTGTTGCCTTCTTTGGCAATCTACAATGTAAATAGTCATGAAAATGAAAAGAAAACGCATTTAATGAAATATAATATATACATATATATGTACATATATATATATATATATATATATATATATATATATATATATATATATATATATATATATATATATATATATATATATATATATATATATATATATATGTATATATACATATGCATATATATATATATATATATATATATATATATATATATATATATATATATACATATATATATATATATATATATATATATATATATGTATACACATTTTTATTTTTTTTATTTTTTATTTGTGACACTGGCGTAATTTGGGTACCCCTGTTCTAGTGATGTGTTTGATCCTCAACTTGAGAAGACACCGACAGACAAAAAAGACGTGTACAGTATAAATAGTTCATGTATTCTGTTTGTGTATTTCATTGATACATTTTAGGGTTTGGCGGGTAACCAAGGACCAGTGGGACCTGAAGGAAAGCCTGGTACACAGGTTCCCATTCTCATATTTCAATCACCTGTTAATGATGCTTGCAATGTTTTGTTTGATGGTCATCTACATTTGAGCAATGGGTTAAAGAGGAAGTCATTATTTATTAATCCTCTTCTGATTTTTTTAGTTTAACCCTTTAGTTAGTTCAGAATTTCTATTGTCTGTCTTACTACCAAAAAGAGCAGGAATATTAATAAAATGTTGGAGTTAGTTGAGTAAGAGGGTTAGAGTCGATCATGCAGAGTCAGTTCAGGTGGTTCGGGTATCTAGGTCATAATTTAGCCTCCGTGTAGAGGTGTTCCTAGCATGCCCATCTATAAAAAGGCTTCAGTGTATCAGGGATCCCTTTGAGGTAAAAAATAATAATAATAATAATAATAATAATTGTGGAATTGAAAAATATAAGCTGGGAGTCAAGGGTGTCCTTTTGGGTGTTGAAGAGATTTTACCATTCTAAGGTGCAATGGATGGCATTTCCCACATAGATATAAACCATGGGTAAGTTTTCATACATTTTTACAAATTTCTATTAGATGCTCTAAACTAAAAGCCACACTTATTTTACATGACTGTACCACAGCATTTATAGTTCATTGTTTTTGTTGAAAAAATACATTCAACATATCAATACGAGCCATTCTAAAATGTACAACATCTAACATCTTTGTTTTATTAGTTATTAGAAAATCTCTTTACTCCATCACTATAAAACATTTAATAAATGTAGTTGATGAGATATGGTGGCTATATTTGATAACAAATATTGTAATTTTAAAAAAGTATTTTGCTGAACTAGTGATTCACTTAGTAAAGTCATCGATGTAAAATGGCATTCATGGTATCTGCCGCAAGTTTGTTTGTTCAATTATAAGATGAGGGTTTTTATTACTGTACATGCAATCTTAATGCATTTCTGATTATTCTTTAAAGTGCTTTTTAGACAACGTTGGCTTTGCAGCACTAGATCTAGTACAAGTTAGTGGGTTTCGTATCGTAAATCATGGTTAAAATCATGACAATAAGTATAAATTATATTACTTTTATTTCTGTAACACTGATCAATTTAACAACAACAGTATCAAAAATAATGTAAACAGCTAAAGTTCAACATTAAAAAATAAACAGTTACCTTATGCAAGTCGGGAAGGGCTGTTTGTGTCATTTATTTTTGACCAGGTAAGCGACGAAATCCCATATTCTCCACCACCTGTTGATTATCCAATACTATGACTTTGATTAGTTTACCGCAAATGCCAACTCTACGTTAGGAATTCTCAAGTTTTCCGCTGGAATGAATCTGCCAGGGTTTGTTGTTGTTGTCCTGCCTCATTGTGTACGTCTGCATGGCGGGCTTTCAGGTGTTTCATTAAATTGCTTATATTGAAATGTCCTACATGTGTCCCACCCCTCGAAACAGAGCTACTTCAAAGTTTGTGTTTTGCTTTTCAATTTATTAGCCTCGGGTTTGTAATATTGCCACACCACTGACATGACGTTTTCTTTGGTAGCCCAGTCTGCCATTGGTGCAATGGTCTTCTAATTTCGGTTAAAAAGAGGCGATTTCCTTGCAGCAATATTAGCATGCTCGCGGATTTATTGGCTTGTATGCGCTCTATTTAGGTCGTAGACCCAAGGTTTCTTACAAAATACATAGTATCATGGTATCGGAGATTTAGTTACAAGTAGTCATTAATACCAATACCTCCAAAAGTGCTGTATCACTTTCGGAACATCCCTATATTTTAGTGATTTCTTGTCGTACCACTAGATACCACTACAGTTTGAAAATCACTAGGCTAGAAGACTAGCGGAATTCCGCTAAATAGCGGACGCCTGGGATCAGCCCTTTGAGACACTTGTGATTTAGGGCTACATAAATAAACATTGATTGATTGATTGATTGATCCCTGGTTTATACCGAGGACACACTGGAGCAACTTTCTTTCATAGCTGGCCTGAGGCCGTTGCCCCCACAACCAGTAGACAATGGATGGAGGGCCGAAGAAAACAAAGCAGTGCAATAAGCCTGTTTTTATTTTGATTCATCCTGGAGCTTTATAAAAAAAAAACCTGCTTACATTTCTAACAATATTCTCAGAATAATTAGGATACTGCCATTATCAAGGATGTAATCCTGAGGACACGTGGTATTGGAATGTATTAGGTTACGGATCATTCATGTTGTAAAATTAATGTATTTATGTCTTTAATTATAGTAGGTAAGAAGCTAAGGTGTGTTTGTGTGTTAGTTTTTATGTTTGCAATTTCAATAACGTATGCTACTGAGAAAAATCTTTGTTTCTTCATTAGGGTCCCCCGGGTGCAGCTGGCCTTGCGGGTAATATAGGACCCATGGTAAGGAAAATGATTGTTTGTTGACTTCTTTTTTTCACTTGATGACTTCACTTGTAACTTTTTAGCTCCATGCTACAATGTTTTGTAGAGATGTCCCTCCCGATCTTGTCACGTATGTCTAGCTAGTGTACTATTGTTTGTTTTTAGCTGTTAGGTAGCTGCTTGCTCGTAGTAGCCTACAGCTTACTGTGAAGGTTTCCCTCTTGGGTGGGTTCTCCTGGCCGACAGATCTTCGGGAGCACAGTAGATAGTTTGAATACAGTCTTTTATTTGCATGCACACACGCAGCGATTGCTTTCCAGCAATATATGTTTTTCGTTTCAGTCCCACGTCTCTCCCTGGCTCCAAATCCAAATCCCTTGTCTCGTTCCGGCTGCTGCTAATAAAGGCGACAGGTGATTAGATAACAAGGTCCACCTGTGCCATCTACTCACCTGTCGCTGTCTTCGAGACTGGTCCTTGCACACCCCGTTCCGCGGCAGGCCAGCAGGCCACGCCCCCCTCCACACTTACCATGTTTAGCTTTTGTAAATGACTTTGCTAAAATCAAAGAAAAGACCAACCTTGTGGAGAACATTGGAGAACATTTAGATTTTAACTGGCTAACAGTCCAAAGAAGGCAAAAAAGCTATACTAGATTTTTGCTGATATCAAACAACTGCAAAAAAACTAAACAAGTATTGGATGATATTGGCTGGCAAGTGAAATGTCAAATGTAAGTTTTGATAGTCCAGCAGCATGTTTACTATACTTGTCACAGATAGACAGCCAGTTAAAATCTAAATGTCCTCCAATAAGCACACAAGGTTGGTCTTTGATTTGATTCTAGTCAAGTTATTTAAAAAGGTAATCATGGTAGGCAAAAGGCTACAAGGAGCTAGCAGCTACACAACAGCTAAACACACTTAATAACTGTCCTCATTTAAAAGACTGTAGTCTAAAACAGCTAAGATTAGCCAGATTCCCGATGTTCCCGATATTGTGTCCTTCGAACTTCAGAGTCTGTTCATTTGTATGAGTACAATAACTGGCTATTGAGAACAAACATATTACTGTATATATCTTGGCATTTACATTTGTTGGGATTTCTTTTTAGGGTTTTCAAGGAATTTCTGGAGAAAGAGGACCTGATGGACAATCAGGTTCTATGGTATGTCACAAATTATTGTATACATGTTCCTGCTTTATTAACGATGACATATTTCTTTGAAGCCTATTGCTAAAAACCACCTGAAAGGAATGAACTATCCTTGTAAAACTTCATTTCAAAATGTATAGATGTTCTCATTCATCCAGGTCATTGTATTCTAAGGGCATTCGATTGATCTTAACTGGACTGTTTGGTTTGTCTTAGAAGACGTTTCACCTCTCATTCAAGGAGGCTTCATCAGTTCATGCTCATAGACTTAGATTAGTCAGATCTAGTCGGACCAATCTAAGTCTGAGACTAGATCTGACCAATATAAGTCTAAAACTAAAGATTTGACCAATATAAGTCTATGAGAATGAACTGAAGCCTACTTGGATGAGAGGCGAAACGTCTTCTAAGACAAACCAAACAGTGCAGTTGCGATCGAATGAATGCCCTAACAAAAGTCAATTCAAAATGCCCTCACCCAACCAAAATGTAATTGTTGGAATCCACACAGAAGAGTATTATCAACATGGTGATAGGGTGCATTTATTTTTAAGGGCCCACCAGGGCCATCAGGGCCGCAGGGCATGCCTGGAGCGCCAGGAGAAAAGGTAAGTCTACAAAAACGAAAGAGTGCTGCATGTGATCGTAGTGTCGTACTTAATTTGTGTGCTGTACCAGGGTTTTACAGGAAAGCCTGGGATGGAAGGATTACAGGGCCCTGTTGGCAAGTATGTAAGTGATTTTTTGTTGGCATTATTGACACGTTTAAGCTGAGCTCTTTGTGTGGACTTTACATGTTTCTCTCCAGCCATGTTGATTCATGACACTTTAAATTATTCATTGGTGTGAATGTGCATGGGAATAGTTTTTTTTTTCTATTTGCCCTGATTTTCTGGTGACCAGTCCAATGTGTACCCCACCTTTTGCCAAAAGTCAGCCAAGATTGGCTCCAGCTCACCTGTGACTCTGAGACAAATGGCTGGATAGCTGGATGAATGGATAGATGAATTACTGAATATTTGATTTTTGTCGTGTATATGTACTCCGACACATTTGTGGCCATAATTAACAAGAGGGGAGACTCAGAAGTAATTATCCTGACTAAGAATCATTGACTATGACTTTCTCGTTTCTGTTTGTTAAAAATTAAAACCCAAATAACACTAAAAAAAACGAAGTGGTCACTACAGACTTTGACTTAGTTCCCTTGTACTGAAGTGCATCTGTGCGTCTTCCCGAAATCTTGCACTCTTCCGCCCTTCTTGATTACCTCTCGAGGAACTATGAAGAAACTTTAATCCTTTTCGCAATTTGAACGGTTCGTACAGCCGAACATAACGCGAGCATAAGGGCATTTTTCTTCAAGAAAGGCTAAATGGTGCAAGTACCCATCGAGAACAGACACTGCTTGACCACCACGCGTATTCAATTAGCCGGACGGGATGTCATTAAAATCCAAGCAATTAAAAGTTGTATTGTTATATTGCTTGTATCGTATATCGCCTATAGTGCGCAACCCTACACTGTAAAAAAAAAATCCTATTTTTATGGTTAATTTACTCTAAATTTCTACTGTAATTTTTCTATTTTTTTTAAATAGTTTATAAAACTGTAGAATTGAAGACATTATCTGTAAATAAACAATCCCCCTGTTATTTTAAGTAATATGCCAGTAATGACAAACTATGTATATTTATATTTCTTTTACAGAAAAATACCAAATTAATTATACATAGCATTTTCTGTTTTCTTAAATTACTTTCAAATTCATGTAAAATTACATTAATTATATTTCATTAAATATGTAGCTTGTTCTATAAAAGTCTATGTCCATACTAACAATCTGTAGAATAAAGGTATTTTTCTTCAGAACTGTTTGCATCGTCACTTTATTAAAGGTGGTTGATCTTAACAATTTAGAAAAAATCTGTAAAATAATGGTATTTTTCTGTGGAACTGCCAGCATTGTCACTTCATTAAAGGTGTTTGATCGTAATAATTTGGAAAAACTCTGTAGAATAAAGGTATTTTTCTGCAGAACTGTTTGCATCGTCACTTTATTAAAGGTGGTTGATCTAAATAATTTAGTAAAAATCTGTAAAATTACGATATTTTTCCGCAAAACGTTTCATGACAATTTCTGTAAATATAATGTTTTTGATCATTATTTGGTTTACAATGTTTTACTTTAATTTTAATTTTTTTTTTTTAAAGTTTTCGTTTGGCAGCCGTAGCTGATTTTTTTTTACAGTGTAGTGGATGGATGGGTTGATGTTAGACCTACAGTAATTGAATTTTGGGGTATGTAATGGTTAATATTGACATTCTTTTCTATGTTGTGGCTTCAACCATCAGGGTACAACAGGCAACGACGGCATGCGTGGGCATCCAGGTGCCATCGGAGAGAGGGTAAACAAATGTTTCTCTCTACCATGTTTAAACATGATCTTTTTTTAACATCTGCCAATTTCAAGAACGTTTACCTACGAACAGTCCATTTGTGTTATGGTTGGGAAGGATATCCTAAATGTTATACTGTACATTTACAGCCTTTGTGTGATTGAGTGAAATAAGTATTTGATCTCTGACCAGACAGCAAGTTTTCTGAACACCACAGATTGGTTTTGTGCCTATGAAGCACATCAGCTTGTCCTAGCATGAAGCTTGATGATAACAGAACCACTGAAATTCAAGATAACATTCAATTGCCCTCAATCTGGAGCTCTATTTAAGATATCATCTTGTGCGGAAGGCTCAGGATAAGTTAAAAAATAATGAGGAATCACCCCAGAATTATGCTGAAGGAGCTTTTTAATAAACTCATTGGACTTGGGACCCCAGTGATAATAATGGATTGAGTCCTTTCAGTACCCACAAGGTCTCCGTGCTCAAGAAGGAACAAGTACAGGCCTGAATTAAGTTTGCCAGTAAACGCCTGAAAGGTGCATTGAAGGCTTGGGACAATGAGGTGGTCAAATGAAGTAAAATGTAGCTATTTGTTATCAGTTGGCACAGAAAATGTCACAGTAAACCCTATATCTGACCAAAACATAACTCTAAAAACATAACCCTATATCTGACCAAAACATAACTCTAAAAACATAACCCTATATCTGACCAAAACTTACTCGCATAGCTTATAGCTAGAGATGGACATAACTTTGTATGAGAAGGAAGAAAGTAAGTGTGAAGGACAATGCTGAGAAGAAGTGGATGATATTCATTAAATTAAAAAAATAAATGATCAAAAACATGACAGAGCGTGTAGCTAGCTAATTTGGTGAATCAGTTGGAGTTTAGCACTACTAGTATGCACAATATTGAAGCAGAATGAGTCAATAACACCAACCATGGATGTTAAAATAGTATCTAAACATTCATCCATGAAAATATTGTGAAGCTGCTGATGGTTTGTTTGAGATACAGTAGAAGGTCACTCTCCAAGGTAAATGCTGTACATTATTTTTACAATACTTCATAAAACGACTGTAGTTGTTTGTACGCCATTCTATTGTAATGTTTTTATACAATATTTCTTATCTAAAAGTGCATTTTCCTTGTTGAATTTGAACAGTTGGCCAAGCATCAATTAAATTGATTTGAATTGACTTAAATGGGCGACGTTTCACAATAGGAATTTTCAAGATCCAATCAAACTTGTATCGCAAGGTACCACTGTATCTGTACAATAGCACTGTCAAGAGGAGATCAAATTAATATTTCCACTCTTGTAAGTCAAAGTGTTTTTATGTCACTGTAAATACAGATTCATCCAAGTAACGAAATGCCATAATGTAATATAAAAATGACTGTCATGTACAATATATTCTGTTTTTTCTTCACTAGGGAGAGACAGGTTTGCGAGGTTTTCTGGGTCCTGTTGGAAATCCAGGACTTCCGGTAAGTACACAATTGGCTCTGTCAATGAGTTTAGTTAGGCTTTTTGGGTTTTTGTGAGTCAGGTTATGCAAATGTAACCCCAATAACCCCAATTCTTGAGACTTTGCACTGTCTCCCTGTTCATTTTAGAATAGATTTTAAAATCTTGCTGTTTGCTTTTAAAGCTTTGCATGGACTGGCACCTCATTATATCTCGGACCTCATCCAAATTTACACTCCTGTGTGCGCTCTGAGGTCCGAGAGCCAGCTCCAGCTCGTGGTGCCCAAGACGAGACTTAAAACCAGGGGAGACAGGGCCTTCTCTGTGGTCGGCTCTAAGCTCTGGAACACTCTGCCCCTCCATGTTCGAACTGCTCCCACAGTGGAGTGTTTTTAAGTCTCGTCTTAAGACCCACTTTTATCCTCTGGCTTTTAACACTACGTGAGTTGTGTGGTCCTCTGTGTTTTTAAATTTAGATTTGTATTTATTTTTTTAATTGGTTTTACGCTTTAAAATCGTTTTTAATCATATGTATTTTTATATTGTTTTTATATTGTTTTTATATTTATTTATTTTTTGTTTTTATTCAGTCATTGGTGGAGCTAAAAGGATAATATTTGAATATTGTTTTTAACATTGTTGTGCAGCACTTTGGAAACATTTTTGTTGTTTAAATATGCTATACCAGGGGCTAGATGCGGCTCTTTAGCGCCGCCCTAGTGGCTCTCTGGAGCTTTTTCATAAATGTATGAAAAATTGAAAACGATGAGGGGAAAAAAATATATTTTTTGTTTTAATATGGTTTCTGTAGGAGGACAAACATGACACAAACCTCCCTAATTGTTATAAAGCACACTGTTTATATTAAACATGCTTCACTGATTCGAGTATTTGGCGAGAACCGTTTTGTCCTACTTGGCGGTCCTTGAACTCACCGTAGTTTGTTTACATGTATAACTTTCTCCGACTTTCTAGGACGTGTTTTATGCCACTTTTTTTTCTGTCTCATTTTGTCCACCAAACTTTTAACGTTGTGCATGAATGCACAAAGCTGAGTTTTGTTGATGTTATTGACTTGTGTGGAGTGCTAATCAGACATATTTGGTCACTGCATGACTGCAAGCTAATCGATGCTAACATGCTATTTAGGCTATCTATATGTACATATTGCTACATTATGCCTCATTTGTAGGTATATTTCAGGTAATTTAGTTTCCTTTAAGTTATCTTAATTCAATTTATATCTCATGACACACTATCTGTATGTAATATGGCTTTTAACTTTTTGCGGCTCAAGACAGATTTGTTTTTGTATTTTTGGTCCAAAATGGCTCTTTCAACATTTTGGGTTGCCGACCCCTGTGCTATACAAATAAAGTCGGGAAAAAAAGACCTTTTTTGGGGGAAAGGGGTCGAAAATGTGCCAAGAAATATTCTTGATACGGCAAACCTAACCTTTATTGAAAAATGTTTACGTTTCAAATATCTTCTTTAAATATTGCAAGTACAGATATCATTGAGTCACACCAAAATGATTAAATCTAATGTTTACGATTGTTTGTGAGAAAGGAAAGCATGCCCCACCTGGGTGCATATTAGTGTACTTACACTAGCCTGTCCCTCTTGTACTTTGCGATGTCGCGATCACACCAATACAAGCAACTTTAACCAATCCTCGCATATTATGTCCAATGCCTGCAACTTCCCTGCACACTTTGGCCAATCAGTCTCATTTTTACAAATCAAATTTGTCTCTGAGCGTGGCTCAAACACACACATCAACTGTCTAATCAAAACATAGAATTGGTTCTTGTGTAGATGAAGCAGGGACAACATGTAACAACATATCAGCTCTTTAATGCTCAAACGGCACAATTGTCGTTCTCTCGTCAAGCTCAGACCTACTTCCTGCTCCTGTCTACAGTGTAAGCCCAGTGTAAACATTTACTTCCTAGTGTATATGTTTGTATATATTTATTTGACATGTACATATCCAGGGTAAAACAATTAAGAAAATATTTTCATTTGCAAAGATGAAAAAAGCAGAATTTACATGACAGAGATTTAAAGGCCTACTGAAAGGATTTTTTTTTATTTAAACGGGGATAGCAGATCCATTCTATGTGTCATACTTGATCATTTCGCGATATTGCCATATTTTTGCTGAAAGGATTTAGTAGAGAACATCGACGATAAAGTTTGCAACTTTTGGTCGCTGATAAAAAAGCCTTGCCTGTACCGGAAGTAGCGTGACGTCACAGGTTGAAAGGCCCCTCACATTTCCCCATTGTTTACACCAGCAGCGAGAGCGATTCGGACCGAGAAAGCGACGATTACCCCATTAATTTGAGCGAGGATGAAAGATTCGTGGATGAGGAACCTGAGAGTGAAGGACTAGAGTGCAGTGCAGGACGTATCTTTTTTCGCTCTGACCGTAACTTAGGTAAAAGGGCTCATTCGATTCCACACTTTCTCCTTTTTCTATTGTGGATCACGGATTTGTATTTTAAACCACCTCGGATACTATATCCTCTTGAAAATGAGAGTCGAGAACGCGAAATGGACATTCACAGTGACTTTTATCTCCACGACAATACATCGGTGAAGCACTTTAGTTACGGAGCTAACGTGATAGCATCATGCTTAAATGCAGATGGAAACAAAATAAATAAGCCCCTGACTGGAAGGATAGACAGAAGATCAACAATACTACTATCAGGAGACACCGAACCAAACACTGGACCTGTAACCACACGGTTAATGCTGTGCCGCCTGTCGAAGCCTAGCAATGCTGTTGCTAACGACGCCATTGAAGCTAACTTAGCTACGGGACCTCGTCAGAGCTATGACAAAAACATTAGCGCTCCACCTACGCCAGCCCTCATCTGCTCATCAACACCCGTGCTCACCTGCGTTCCAGCGATCGACGGCGCGACGAAGGACTTCACCCGATCATCGATGCGGTCGGCGGCTAGCGTCGGATAGCGCGTCTGCTATCCAACTCAAAGTCCTCCTGGCTGTGTTGCTGCAGCGAGCCGCTAATACACCGATCCCACCTACAGCTTTCTTCTTTGCAGTCTCCATTGTTCATTAAACAAATTGCAAAAGATTCACCAACACAGATGTCCAGAATACTGTGGAATTTTGCGATGAAAACAGAGCTGTTTGTATTGTGATACAATGTGTCCGAATACTTCCGCTTCAACCATCGACGTCACACGCAAACGTCATCATACATAGACGTTTTCAACCGGAAGTTTCCCGGGAAATTTAAAATTGCACTTTATAAGTTAACCCGGCCGTATTGGCATGTGTTGCAATGTTAAGATTTCATCATTGATAGTAGTGGGTTTCAGTAGGCCTTTAAAGTGTTATTTACAAAAAAAAATGTGCACTATAGATTGCTCTCAACAGTTCACAAATGTTCTTAATGTGTTGAAACATAAATTTATATTCAAGATGGACAAATACTTTTCAAGTAAAATGTTATGCAATGAATGTCTGCAACTTGTGGACGACAAAGCAGACATCGTAAAATAAATAAGCATTTGGTGGTGTTTCTTTCTATAATTATAATAAATTATTTCTGTAAGTTATAATTAATTAAAACTAGGGATGTCCAATAATATCGGACTGCAGATATTATCGGCCGATAAATGCTTTAAAATGTAATATCGGAAATTATCGGTATCGGTTTCAAAATTATCGGTATCGGTTTCAAAAAGTAAAATTTATGACTTTTTAAAACGCCGCTGTGTACACGGAGAAATACAGAACGCCAAAAAACCTTAAAGGCACATTATATCTACGGTTTTTCACACACACAAGTGAATGCAAGGCATACTTGGTCAACAGCCATACAGGTCACACTAAGGGTAGCCGTATAAACAACTTTAACACTGTTACAAATATGCGCCACACTGTGAACCCACACCAAACAAGAATGACAAACACATTTCGGGAGAACATCCGCACCGTAACACAACATAAACACAACAGAAGAAATACCCAGAACCCCTTGCAGCACTAACTTTTCCGGGACGCTACAATATACACCCCCCGCCCCCCAACCCCGCCCACCTCAACCTCCTCATGCTCTCTCAGGGAGGGCATGTCCCAAATTCCATGCTGCTGTTTTGAGGCATGTTAAAAAAAATAATGCACTTTGTGACTTTAATAATAAATATGGCAGTGCCATGTTGGCATTTTTTTCCATAACTTGAGTTGATTTATTTCGGAAAACCTTGTTACATTGTTTAATGCATCCAGCGGGGCATCACAACAAAATTAGGCATAATAATGTTTTAATTCCACGACTGTATATATCGGTATCGGTTGATATCGGAATCGGTAATTAAGAGTTGGACAATATCAGAATATCGGATATCAACAAAAAAGCCATTATCGGACATCTCTAATTAAAACAGTACAATAATTTGACAATGAGCTATATACAGTATATGTGATTGTATTGCCATCAGAGTGCTATACAATGAATAAAACATCAATACAGTGTTATTTTATGATTTATGTTGCAATGAAGTGCTTTTTTCGGTTACAAGGAACAAAATAGTGATACCGATTTCATAAAATCACAAGTTAATTTAATGTTATCCAAAAAAGCCTCAAAATGTCATAACTTTTGCCGCAGTTTTCAGAAAAAGCTGCTGCAAACTCAGGCATTTAAGTCCACAATAATCACATTAAAACAGCTACCAAAATCCTGGAGTGACGAGCCAAACATGTCAGACCTATGAAGTGAAGTGGAGTTAAAAGACTTTTTAAATTTGGGACCTGGCCTTGAGTATATAAAGCGAGTCATAGCTCAAGATGAAAGAAACATGTCTGCCATTGTTTGTGTTTTGTTCTTTTGTTCTTAGGGTCCGCCAGGACACCCTGGGGAGAAAGGAAGACAGGGATCGCAGGCAAGAAAACGTTTTATTCCTAATCAAAGGCTTTGCTTTAGTTTTGTGGCTTTAATTTCGAAAATGTTGCATTGAATCCTTTATATTTATATAATGTTTATGTTCCGTCCATTTTTATCCTCATTAGGGTTACTTGGGCCTATCCCAGCTGACTTTGTTTGAGAGGCGGTGGGCACTGTTGACTTGATGCCAGCCATTCGCAGGGCACAAACAACCATTCACACGCACAAATAAATAAGAAAGAGAAAAACATATCAATGTAAGGCACCGTTGCTGATGATAGTAATATTAATTTAGACATCCTGTAGTGACTAGTGTTTAGAAATACCCAAAATGAATAACCAAATGTGGAGTAACATCTTCTAGTGGTTAAACATGCCAACTTCAGGTCTGTAATTAACAGCTGCACAATCACAACATCTCCTATTGATAGTGATCATTTTTAGTGACCAAAGACAATAAACCTGTGAGGTGAGGTGACCTTTACACCAGGTGAGGTATACAGTCACGATCAAAAGTTGACATACACTTGTAAAGAACATAATGTCATGGCTGTCTTGAGTCTCCAATAATTTCTACAACTCTTATTTTTTTGTGATAAGAGTGATTGGAGCACATACTTGTTGGTCACAAAAAACATTTATGAAGTTTGGTTCTTTTATGAATTTATTATGGGTCTACTGAAAATGTGACCAAATCTGCTGGGTCAAAAGTATACATACAGCAATGTTAATATTTGGTTACATGTCCCTTGGCAAGTTTCACTGCAATAAGGCGCTTTTGGTAGCCATCCACAAGCTTCTGCTTGAATTTTTGACCACTCCTCTTGACAAAATTGGTGCAGTTCAGCTAAATTTGTTGGTTTTCTGACATGGACTTGTTTCTTCAGCATTGTCCACACGTTTAAGTCAGGACTTTGGGAATTCAAACGTATACCATATCCTTGTTGCTAAATAACAGTGTAGTAATCACAGGATAACTTACATTGTCATGTGACCACCAGAAAAAGGAGGAAGCAAAGTCTGCCAAAATAATATTCAGTAATTCAATAATACAATTGTTTCACAAAGCCTGTCTGTGTCGGTCTTTAACTTTTTTGTGTGTTTGACAGCCAACAATAAGGAGTTTTATGCCACATGCGGTGTGTGCCACCATCTAGGATGTTTACATTGCTTGACTCTTCCCCCTACTTGTTGCTGCTGGTGCAGGGGGGAGTCCATGGAATGGCCACATCTGTGGCAGACGATGAGCAGGATGACATGTGCGAGATAGGCGCTCATTTGGCAGGCGTGGAGGTAGAGCTGAAGGTGGCGTCTGCGGCGGACCCACTGGAGGCGGAGCTGGAGGTGGGGTTTGCGGCGGACCCACTGTAGGCGGAGCTGGAAGTGACGTCTGCAGCGGACCCACTGGGGGCAGAGCTGGAGGTGGCGTCTGCGGCGGACCCACTAGAGACGAAGCTGGAGGTGGCGCCTGCAGCAGACCCACTGGAGGCGGAGCTGACGGTGACCCCCGCTGGTGAAGAGGTGGAAGGAGCTGTGCATCCCCAGTTGTATAGTTGCCAGAGTAGCCTCCACTTATCGACTACCCACCAGGAAGCAAATTAGAGACGCTCTTCCCCAGAAGGAAAGAACTGTTTATCGGGCGTGTCAACTGGAGGCACTAGAGCAGGAACCAGCAAAGGGCGAAGGGTGGCATGGAGGAGGATTGTTGCTCCCTTCCGTTCAGGTTCCCCATAGCGTTCGCGTGGAACAGGAACAGGTGGCTGCCGCACAGTCGGAACAGAAACAGGAACGGATGGCTGCCGCACAGTCAGGACAGGAACAGGAACGGGTGGCTGCCGCACAGCCGAAAATGGAACAGGAAATGGTGGCTGCCATGTAGCCGGAACAGGAACGGGAGGCTTCCGAACAGCCGCAGAGGGAAGAGTTGGCTGCATGGAATAGAAACATGTAGCGTCAGAGCCTTGATTTGCCAAGGTACAGGAACGGGTGGTGCCATAGCCTTGATTTGATGAGGTACAGGAACAGGTGGTGCCAAAGCCTTCATTTGATGAGATACAGGAACAGGTGGTGCCAAACAGGTTGCACTAAAACTTTGATTTGGTGAGGAGCAGGAACCGGAGGAAGCTGGGTTCTTGAAGCCAGGGTGTCTTAACAGACAGAGCTTGGGTTTTGGAAAGCTGGGGTGCTAGAACAGGCAGAGCTTGATCTTTTGGAAGCTGCACTGTAGGTGTAGGCAATTTAGTCAATATGTGGGCACTTGGATAGGGCTGGCTGCCTGCTTTAGCCAGAGGAAGAGAGACCATGCTGGCATTGTCGCTATGTGGGTGCGCGGCCACAGCCGCTTGTGCCTCTGTGCTCTAGAGCGTGCCCGAGGAGCCGGTGACGCGTTGTCAGCAGCTTTTGCCTGAGCTGCAATGGCTCGGAGCCAAGGTCATGAAATGTTTGGCGAAGTGAGTAATTGGATTATCGTACTCAACTTCTGGTTGAGTGAAAAACTGCTGCACATTGCCCTGGATTGGTTGAGGAACAAGTGGAGACTGTGCGTTTGGGTGGTATGAAGCCGCAGGGGCCGGCTCCCGCCTGTGTCGCTGGGCCAAACAGAGTCTATTCAAACCAGATGGCCATCTGGTCCTCCAATTCCTCCGCTATGAGTAGCGCCGAGACTCAGCCTCCATGGGCTCCGAAAGGCTCCTCTAATACTCCTTCAACTTCGTCCCACTGTACCTCTCTGCGATGTCACTTGTTGGCTGGATCATTATGTGACGATTGCTGTGACCCAAAGATTTGGAGACAGTGTGCAGGTAAAGCTATATTTAATAAGCAAGAAACAAAAACTAGTGCAGCTGGGAGTGCACCAAACCCCCAAAACTAGTCCAGCAATGGAAGTGCACAGGAAGCAGTGAAAGCTAAGTATAAGGAGAGCTTAAGTCCATGTGTAGTGAAGCACAAAGTACAATTACAATGATCCAGCTCTGACTGAATGACCAGGTTGGCATATAAAGAAAGGATTGGCAGCAGGTGATTGTCCTAATCACCAAACAGGGGCAGGTGCTGTTCCATCTTGACTGTTGCAAGGCAGGGGAAGTGCGCAGGAAGTGGAGAAAACAGGGAGGAAGAAGCACTGAGACTAACTCATAAACATCGAAATAAACAATACACAAAGTCCGACCTGTCTAGGCAGATCTTGACACCTTGGCCTTAAATATGTGGAAGACCCCTGCTTTAAAGCACTCAAAGAAAAATGGCTTATTCATGTTTTTATTTACTCATTAATGCCTTGTTTTGTTTTTTGTATTTTTTTCTAGGGTAGACCTGGCGATGACGGCCTCAAAGGGATCCAGGGGGCACCGGTAAGTCAGAGGACCCAGTGTTTCCCACAGAATGCCTATCTAGTTGTGGGGGTGGTGGGGGTGTGTGTATAAATATATATATATATATATATATATATATATATATATATATATATATATATATATATATATATATATATATATATATATATATATATATATATATATATATATATATATATATATATAAACATATATATATATATATAAACATATATAAACATATATATATATATATATATATATATATATATATATATATATATATATATATATATATATATGTTTATATATGTTTATATATATATATATATATATATATATATATATATGTTTATATATATATATATATATATATATATATATATATATATATATATATATATATATATATATATATATATATATGTTTATATATATATATATATATATATATATATATATATATATATATATATATGTTTATATATATATATATGTGTATATATATATATATATATATATATATATATATATATATATACTGTGTGTGTATATATATACACACAGTATACAAGCACAAGAACTCCTACACAGGGTGGAGCTAGAGTGCGCCAAGGTTGGCCTTAGGCTAAATGCCAAGAAAACTGAGGTCATGACCTACAATGTTCCACCAGAACATCAACCTCTGATAACAGCAGGAGGCACTGTGCTGAAAGAAGTTGAGGACTTCAAATACCTGGGCAGATGGGTCAACTCAACTGAGCAGGATTTTAAAGTGAGGAAGGCACTTGCATGGAGGGCCCAGAACGGCATGACCAGTGTATGGAGCTCCAACCTCCCCCGCCAAATCAAACTCAGCTTCTTCTACGCGACAGTTGAGTCCGTTCTCCTCTATGGCAGCGAATGCTGGACCCTGAAGCCAACCCTGGAGAGGTCTTTGGATGGTTGCTACACCAGGATGCTGCGTGCATCAATCAACAAGAGTGCGCACGTAACCGACAGAGTCCTCTACAGGGGAATACCAAGGGTGAGCGAGAAGATTGCTGTAAGGAGAATGAGACTAGCAGGGCACTGCCAAAGGCATCAGGAGCTGCCAGCCAGCAAATTGGTACTGTGGGAACCAACACATGGGCATCGGTCAAGAGGACGTCCCACACTAACATACGTGGATGTACTCAAGAAGGATGCAGGAGCTCAGAGTACCAAGGAACTGGCCAAATGTATGGAGAATCGGGATGACTGGAAGCAACGATGGAAGGCTCGTCTGAGGACGACCTAGAGAGATACACACAGGGGTGTATGTATATATATATATATATATATATATATATATATATATATATATATATATATATATATATATATATATATATATATATATATATATATATATATATATATATATATATATATATATGTATATATATATATATATATATATATATATATATATATATATATATATATATATATATATATATATATATATATATATATATATATATATATATATATATGTATATACTGTGTGTGTATATATACACACAGTATACACACAGGGGTGTGTATATATATATATATATTAGGGCTGCAACAACTAATCGATTAAATCGATTAAAATCGATTACCAAAATAGTTGGCGATTAATTTAGTCATCGAGTCGTTGGAACTATGCTATGCGCATGCGCGGAGGCTTTTTTTTGTTTTTGTTTTTTGTTATTTTTTTGTTTTTGTTTTATAAACCTTTATTTATAAACTGCAACATTTCCAAACAGCTGAGAAACAATAATCAAAATTAAAGCTGCAAGCAGCATTGGTCGGGTCCGCCTTCTGGCAGGTGCTAGTCCTAGGTGTCCAATACTTTAGTCCAGTGGTAGTCCTGAGTGAGACCTACATAGAGGTTTTTGTTTCGTGTCTCTACGATATTGGTACTGGGAGTTAGAGGAAGTTGTGTCTGTGTTTTTTTCCTAGGTGCTGCGGCACAGTGGTTGTTTTCTTTGAAGGTGCGTAAAATCACAGCAGCGGATCCATTTCACATTGTCATTATAGGCTATTGTGTGTATTGAGGCCAAAGAAGGTCTAATCGCAGTTTCGTTGTCATTTTTGGCACCGTAGCAGCATCAGTGCTGCGGGTCTTTGAAGGCTCGTAAAATCAAAACGGTAGCACTTATTAAAACGCCGTCGTGAACTTTTAATCAGAAGGGTTCAATCTCTCTCCTGTAGCAGTTTGAAGCGGAAACGACAAACGCGCTCAGAGGAGATAATGTTTGATGTTTGGTGACCGTTTGGTACAAAAATGTTGTTTTGAAATGGAGATAACAAACTTCCTGTTGATTTTTGCTGAAGGGTGTCAATGTATGAAATGTAGGTCTAAATGAGACCTACGTAGAGGTATTTTTTTCATGTCTCTACGACGTTCCTACCGGAAGTTACAAGCAGTTTTGTCAGAGTTTTCCTCCGAGGAGCAGTTTTTTCTCTTTTTTTCCCAAAAATTATGTAGAGCACAATTTTGAGTTTTGGGATTCGGTTTTTTTTTTAGATCGCAGTTTCCCGCAGTCCCGATGTGTGTGCGAATTTTGGTGAGTTTTGAAGTATTTTAAGGGGGTCAAATTACAGCTCAAAAATCAAAAATGAGTGTTTTTAGTCATTTTTTGTCTTGAAGGGGAAATTGCCAGCTTCCTGTTGGTTTTCGCCCGAAGAAGTGAAATTATGAATTGTAGGTCTAACTGAGACCTACATACAGGTTTTTGTTTCATGTCTCTACGACCTTCCTAGTGGGAGTTAGAGGCGGTTTTCTTCCTAGGGGGCGCTAGAGAGCAATGTTGATTTTTGGGCTTTGGTTTTTAGACTAAGTTCTTTTGGCCCACTTTTTGTATGTGTGGAAAAAATTTGGTGAGTTTTGAAGCATGTTAAGGGGGGCGTAGTAGTGCGCAAAGCTGCGGAAAAATAATAATAATAATAATAATAAAACCTTACAATTTCAATAGGGTCCTTTCGTCCCATTGCAAAAGGACTCCCTTTGGGATTCCTTTTGAAAAGGTCCTGTGCGGACCCTAATGAGTACAAAAACAGTACAAAACAGCACCAAGGCGGCGCTGAGGCTACGTCTCATGAGGTGGCGTAAGCTAGCCAATGATGTGTCATGTGCAGCTCACGTGACGACGGCGTCTCCTTTGCTGGAAAAATTTGAAAAATGGCGCAGGAAAACACTACCGATAGTTTGGCGGAGAAACATCATGAGGTTATTGCTTCAATGGAGAAAAGTGTACGACCTAAGTCGTCAAAAGTGTGGGAACACTTCACTTTAAAGACTTCAAAGAAGACCGTTTCCTGCAAAATGGCACGGAAGTACAACATTGCTTCAGGAGCACCTGAAGAAGAAAAATGTTGGAGCCATGGATGAAGGGAGGAACTCACAGTACGTAACTTTTTAAGTCCATATTGGCAACAAGCATTCATGAGTTCAGCTTTTTTGTGAGTAACGTTAAAGTTATGCCTTTGTTGCAACGCGGGGCTGATAATGTGTCTCCGGCACATTTGACTCCGTTTTGAGAGAGAAAACGCACGGTTACCAATTTCGAAATAAACGTAACGGACAGAAATATCTCAGGTTGGTTTCATAATGGATCAATGTAGCCGGGCTGATAAAGCTATATAAATATATTTAGATTTGAGTGACGCTTTAGTATAACTAAACGTTATGAAGGTGCTGGAATATTTCATGCTATTATTCAGAGGCAGCCTAAAATTAATCCTTTATTATTCACAACAGAAACGTGTACAATATCTGATTCAGTTCTGATGAATTACATTTCTGTGTTATTGTTGGTGTATGCTGCACCCCCAATGTCCACAACATGGTGCCAGTATGCTGTTTTTTTTCAATAAAATACTGGCAAGGATAGAAATGCAGTTTGTCTCTTTTATCCGATTATTAATCGATTAATCGAAGTAATAATCAACAGATTAATCGATTATCAAATTAATCGTTAGTTGCAGCCCTAATATATATATATATATATATATATATATATATATATATATATATATATATATATATATATATATATATATATATATATATATATTTATATATATATATATATATATTTTTTTTTTTATTATTATTTATTTATTTTTCAAAAAAGCTAAAAGAAATGTATACCTATATTTCAAGACACATTTGTGTAATTAGTATCAACAATATACCATTTCAGTGGCCTAGTGTTTAGAGTGTCCTCCCTGAGATCGGTAGGTTGTGAGTTCAAACCCCGGCCGAGTCATACCAAAGACCAAAAAAATGGGATCCATTACCTCCCTGCTTGGCACTCAGCATCAAGGGTTGGAATTGGGGGTTAAATCACCAAAAATGATTCCCAGGCGTGGCCACCGCTGCTGCCCACTGCTCCCCTCACCTACCAGGGGGTGATCAAGGGTGATGGGTCAAATGCAGAGAATAATTCCGCCACACCTAGTGTGTGTGTGACAATCATTGGTACTTTAACTTGAACATTTCACTTAGCAAACTCATCCCGCGGGCCGGATAAAACCTGTACGTTTGATACCCCTGCTTTGGAATTAACTCCATCAGTAGTTTAGATAAAACTGATGCCAAGTTTTGAGTAAAACATTAAAAAAAAAAAAAAAATTAATTTCCAAAAATATTTTGTGTCACATTATTGGGGTCCTTTATTTAAAGTTAATTTATATTATGCAAACAAGTCATTTACTGTGATTAATCGCGATTAATCAAAAATCCCAAGTGCAATTCATCTGATTCAAAATATTCGTTTGACAGCATTTTTTTCTTTGTTTTTTTAGTGTGTGATGTTCTAATAAAGGAGTTGTTTGTTTTGTCCCTACAATGTGTTGCATGCTCATAAAAAAACACTTTGAAAACCCCTGGCTTATGATCTGCTGTACATGTTTGAGTTTGACGTTGAGTCCACGACGTGATTTTAACTCATTTTTAAAACCCATAAAAGTAAATTTGATCGTCAGAAAAAAAAAACATAAATTACGGATAAACAAATGGTTTTACTTTATCATACCAAATACATTAACCGCAGTGAAAAATAAACGGGAGGAGCTGGACGAAGTGGCTGGGGAGAGGAAAGTCTGGGCTTCTCTGCTTAGGCTGCTGCCCCCGTGACCCGACCTCGGATAAGCGGAAGAGAATGGATGGATGGATGAATGGAAAAATAAATGAACAGACATACAGTGCAAAATGTCCTGTAAACATGACTGTAGAGGTTGCCCTCTAGTGGGTTCTTCGGACCACCACACACTGCCAGGAGAGCCCGGAATTCAGGGTATAACACTGTTTTATTTTCATTCCATTGTGCAAGGCTTTTGCTTTCCAGCAATGTCTTCTCTTCCTGCGGCCGCTCAGCAGCACCTCCAACTCCAACTCCGTGTCTCATTCCGGCTGCTGCTAATAAAGGCGACAGGTGATTAGATAACAAGGCCCACCTGGGCCATCTACGCACCTGTTGCTGTCTTCGAGGCCGGTCCTGGCACACCCCGTTCCGCGACCTGCCCGCAGGCCACGCCCCCCTCCACAATGACATTATGTGCAAAAATAATTTTTATCTAGTACTCTTGAAGATTATTTAGACTCATCCACGATACCAAATCTTTGTCAATTATTTGAACTAGTTGCAGCCCGACTATACACATGCTTATTGCAAAAGCATAGTTTGAAGGCAGATGTCAAAGAGATTTATTTGAACTATACAAATGTAGCTTTTTTGTAAGTAACATGTTCAAAATAGAAGATTTGTTGTTACCTTGCAATACCACTCTGTTTTTCAAGGGTGCTACGGGGCTACTGGGTGATGATGGAGCCACTGGGAAACCTGGACCCAGAGGAAGCAATGGACCTCCTGGACCTCAGGGGCCTCAAGGGCCAACAGGAATCTCAGTGAGTTGTTATTTACCTTCAAGCGATGCTTTTGTTCACACTTTATAGATGTATTTGGGATTATTGTTGTTATGTCTCCACAGGGCCTCCAGGGTGCTGCTGGGTTAATAGGAGGAGCGGGAGACAGAGGGGACAAGGTCACCTTCAATAAGAGTCAGATTAAAATCATGTTCAACTATTAAAACCAAGTGTCTCTTATTCAGGGTTTAGCTGGCATAGGTGGCGATGCTGGCCCTTTTGGACTAGACGGAAAACAGGTTGGTCTTCATTTCACTTGTGGGTTTTTACTGATCTGTGTCATTACTGATGTCATTTCACTACATTCTAATGATGGACGTTTTACATGTCAGGGTCTCCTGGGCCACACAGGCGATGATGGACCACTTGGAGAGAAAGGAGACCTGGTCAGTGCACACAGACACAACATCCCACACCTTTTATTTCACTATTTTTTCTCCATGTGGCCCGATACTACTTTTTCAATTCCAATACAATACCGATATTATACATATATATACATATATCGATATTGGCCTAGAGAATTGACGGATGCAGATTAATGCAATAAGGTCAATGGATGGATGGATGATATCAGCATGAATAATAGTACATAGTATTTTATATATTGTAGTGTGGGATTTAAAAAAAAATGTTGGATCAAGTACAGTACTGTAAAAGTATTTGGAGGACAATGGCAAATGTGTGCTGTCTTTAAATCAAAATGAGTGTGTGGAAGTCGCTTCCTCGTAGTCCCACTGTCAAACACGGCACAGGAGACCAGCGTGCATGTTGAACAAGGTTTTTAATGATCGTATGTTTCTATGCAAAGTTTTCTCTCTCAGAACGGGACTTTTCAGTCACTCTCCAAACTTCCTCTTCCTCCTGCACCCAGCCGCTCACTCTTAAAGGCCTACTGAAATGAGATTTTCTTATTTAAACGGGGATAGCAGGTCCATTCTATGTGTCATACTTGATCATTTCGCGATATTGCCATATTTTTGCTGAAAGGATTTAGTAGAGAACATCGACGATAAAGTTCGCAACTTTTGGTCGCTGATAAAAAAAGCCTTGCCTGTACCGGGAGTAGCGTGACGTCACAGGTTGTGGAGCGCCTCACATCTGCACATTGTTTACAATCATGGCCACCAGCAGCGAGAGCGATTCGGACCGAGGAAGCGACGATTACCCCATTAATTTGAGCGAGGATGAAAGATTCGTGGATGAGGAAAGTGAGAGTGAAGGATTAGAGGGCATTGGAAGCGATTCAGATAGGGAAGATGCTGTGAGAGGCGGGTGGGACCTGATATTCAGCTGGGAATGACTAAAACAGTAAATAAACACAAGACATATATATACACTATTAGCCACAACACAACCAGGCTTATATTTAATATGCCACAAATTAGTCCGCATAACAAACACCTCCCCCCTCCCGTCAATATAACCCGCCAATACAACTCAAACACCCGCACAACACACTCAATCCCACAGCCCAAAGTACTGTTCACTTCCGCAAAGTTCATACAGCACATATATTTCCCCAAAATCACGTACGTGACATGCACATAGCGGCACGCACGTACGGGCAAGCGATCAAATGTTTGGAAGCCGCAGCTGCGTACTCACGGTAGCGCGTATCCAACTCAAAGTCCTCCTGGTAAGAGTCTCTGTTGTCCCAGTTCTCTACGTGTTTGTGTTGCTGCAGCCGGCCGCTAATACACCGCTTCTCACCTACAGCTTTCTTCTTTGCTGTCTTCATTGTTCATTAAACAAATTGCAAAAGATTCACCAACACAGATGTCCAGAACACTGTGGAATTTTGCGATGAAAACTGACGACTTAATAGCTGGCCACAATGCTGTCCCAAAATGTCCGCTACAGTCCGTGACGTCACGCGCAAACGTCATCATACCGAGATGTTTTCAGCAGGATATTTCGCGGGAAATTAAAAATTGCACTTTACTAATCTAACCCAGCCGTATTGGCATGTGTTGCAATGTTAAGATTTCATTATTGATATATAAACTATCAGACTGCGTGGTCGGTAGTAGTGGGTTTCAGTAGGCCTTTAAAGACAACAGATGATTAAAATTAACACGTACCACCTGTGAAATCTAATCACCTGCCCGCCCCTGCCCAATGGCGCTTGCCCTCAGCACCACGGACAGCGGCGGTGACTTTTACTCCTACAGGCAGCGCTGGCTACACCTCCCCCACAGAGTGGCAATTGGTTTTGGCGACACCTCGCGGTTACAATA